>NC_042972.1:59098335-59409740 GCF_901001165.1 Salmo trutta
CCTAAGCACACAACCAAGACAATGCAGGAGTGGCTTCAGGACAAGTCTCTGAATGTCCTTGAGTGTCCCGATCAAACATCTCCGATCAAACATCTCTGGAGAGACCTGAAAATAGCTGTGCAGTGACGCTCCCCATCCAACCTGACAGAGCTTGAGAGAATCTGCAGAGAAGAATTGGAGAAACTCCCCAAATGCAGTTGTGGAAAGCTTGTAGCGTCAAACCAAAAAAGATTTGAGGCTGTAATCGTTGTCAAAGGTGCTTCAACAAAGTACTGAGTAAAGGGTCTGAATACTTATGTAAACTTAATATTTCTAAAAACCTGGTGTTGCTTTGTCATTATGGGGTAGTGTGTGTGTAGACTGATGACGGAAAAAAAACATATTTTAATGCATATTAGAATAATTCTGTAACGTAACAAAATGTGGAAAAAGTCATGAGGTCTAATACTTTCCGAATGCACTGTATGTACCCAGCAGTCGGACATATTTACTGAGCAAGCTTATGGCTCAGCATTTTCACACTTTATTTGGATAGCTCATCTACAGACTATCAATAACATTTGAACTAGCTATGTACTAATCCTAGCCCTAACCAAACCCCTTAATTAAGGATCTGACCCTTTTATTCAATATTTGCCTAAAATGACATACCCACATTTAACTGCCTGTAGCTCAGGACCTGAAGCAAGTATATGCATATGCTTGAAAAAAATTGAAAGAAAACACTTTGAAGTTTGTGGAAATGTGAAATTAATAATGGTGAATATAACACATTAGATCTGGTAAAATATAATACAAATATATATTTTTTTATTTCCATCATCTTTGAAATGCAACAGAAAGGCCATAATGTATTATTCTAGGTTAGGTACAATTTAGATTTTGGCCACAAGATGGCAGCAGTGTAAGTGCAAAGTTTTAGACTGATCCAATGAACCACTAGATTTCTGTTCAAAATGTTGTATCAAGTCTGCCCAAATGTGCCTAATTAGTTTATTGATACATTTTCAACAATGGCATGGTATTATTTCACTGTAATAACTACTGTAAATTGGACAGTGCAGTTAGATTAACAAGAATGTAAGTTGTCTGCCCATATCAGATATGTCTATGTCCTGGGAAATGTTGTTGTTATTTACAACCTCATGCTAATCACATTAGTTTACGTTAGCTCAAACATCCCGCGGGGGGGACACCGATCCCGTAGAGGTTAACCTGTTGGGGATAGGGGGCAGTATTTGCACGGCTGGATAAAAAACGTACCCGATTTAATCTGGTTACTACTCCTGCCCAGTAACTAGAATATGCATATAATTGTTTGATTTGGATAGAAAACAACCTAAAGTTTCTAAAACTGTTTGAATGGTGTCTGTGAGTATAACAGAACTCATTTGGCAGGCCAAAACCTGAGAAGATTCCAAACAGGAAGCGCTCTCTCTGACTTTTTCTTGGCCTTCTTGATCATCTCTAACCAAAACGGGGGATCTCTGGCATAACGTGACATTTTCTAACGCTCCCATAGGCTCTCAGAAGGCGCCAGAACGATGAATGGTGGCATTGCAGGCCATGGCTGAAAAACATTAGCGCATTTGGTAAGTGGTCGATCTGAGGACAATGAGACTGGAGGCGCATGCACGTGCCAACACCATGTTTGCTTTCTCTCTTTGAACGAAAACAACGACTCCCGGTCGGAATATTCTCTTTTTTACGAGAAAAATAGCATAAACATTTATTTTAAACAGCGTTTGACATGCTTTGAAGTACAGTAATGGAATATTTTGAATTTTTTTGTCACAAAACGCGTCGGGCGCTTCACCCTTTGGATAGTGTCTTGAACGCACAAACAAAACGCCGCTATTTGGATATAACTATGGATTATTTGGAACCAAACCAACATTTGTTTTTGAAGTAGAAGTCCTGGGAGTGCATTCTGACAAAGAACAGCAAAGGTAATCAAACTTTTCTAATAGTAAATCGGAGGTTGGTGAGTACCACACTTGCTGGGTGTCAAAATAGCTAGCCTGTGGTGGCCGGGCTATCTACTCAGAATATTGCAAAATGTGCTTTCACCGAAAAGCTATTTTAAAATCAGACATAGCGAGTGCATAAAGGAGTTCTGTATCTATAATTCTTAAAATAATTATGTTTTTTGTGAACGTTTATCGTGAGTAATTTAGTAAATTCACCGGAAGTGTTCGGTGGGAATGCTAGTCACATGCTAATGTAAAAAGCTGGTTTTTGATATAAATATGAACTTGATTGAACAAAACATGCATGTATTGTATAACATAATGTCCTAGGATTGTCATCTGATGAAGATCATCAAAGGTTAGTGCTGCATTTAGCTGTGGTTTGGGTTTATGTGACATTATATGCTAGCTTGAAAAATGGGTGTCTGATTATTTCTGGCTGGGTACTCTGCTGACATAATCTAATGTTTTGCTTTCATTGTAAAGCCTTTTTGAAATCGGACAGTGTGGTTAGATTAACGAGAGTCTTGTCTTTAAAATGGTGTAAAATAGTCATATGTTTGAGAAATTGAAGTAATAGCATTTCTAAGGTATTTGAATAACGAGCCACGGGATTACACTGGCTGTTGAGTAGGGAGGACGCAAGCGTCCCACTGGCCCAGAGAGGTTAATGATAATGTTATGTCCTCTGGTCTTGCACCGATATTATCAGCCTCTGCCCAGCCACTGCATCCAGGCACACAGGGTTTACTCTGTGACAGTGTCAGTGTATCTCAAAGTCATCTGGGAGTGTGTGTGTGGGGGGGTAACGTCTGGCACACAGGCCCACCTGTATAGCACTGGGCTCAGGCCAGATTGCAACTGTGGTGTAAACACAATACTGTGGGGCCACCTGAGCCTCACACTGTCCCACGCTTGTCACACACACACACATCTCACTCACCAGGCACTGCACTGCTCCTGACAATAGGATTATAGAGAGCTAGGACTCAGAATGGAGAACTAGGTCTTATAGTGTCTTTTGATCATCAAGGCATACAATTCAGTTCAAATTAAATTATAGCTACATTTTCTGATATTATCCGTATGAAAGTAAGTAAAAAGGAAGGATAGTGGGAACCCACAAAATAGCATTACAATATCTTTATTATAGACATACTAAGTGCAAAAGCATGTCATCGCATTTATTGGAAATGGTGCGATAAGGATAAGGACATAGTGTTATGCCTGCTCCCGCTCCCCCTCTCTGTCGCTCGAGGGCGCCAGACTGCCCATCATTACGCACACCTGTCACCATCGTTACGCGCATCACCTAGACTCCATCACTTTATTGATTGCCTCCTCTATATCTGTCTATTCCTCAGTTTGATCCCCGTGTCAGCATTAATGTCATTAATTTTCCCTTGTCCAGACGCGGTCTGTGTTTTGTTTCATGTCTGTTATTTATTAAATATTCACTCCCTGTACATGCTTCTCATCTCCCAGCGTCTGTCCTCACACATAGATTAAAATGAATGTGTACTTTGTCAAGTGCTGCCACACATATTGGTTGAAGGGAAGCACTGAAATTCTGATCTCGTTGTACTTATTGTGAAAACATCAAATGCGCTCAGCCATCAAGCTTGACATTGAGATGAGCAATTTGTTGCTGATTGAGTAACAGCCTCATAATATGAGAGGGAACATAATATGAGAGGGAAACCAATTCTGTAGGGACTAGACTTGAAAACATCACACAGCTGCTCATTGTCTGAAATCTATGATTTGTTTTTTGCATTTTCCTTTCATTGCACCTGCCTCACATCCCAGACATGAATATACACTTTACACCTTTGGCATTTGCAAAACATCACACATTTTAATCTAGTTCATTTTCATGACCAACACTATGCCACTACACATACGTTTGAGCCAGTCAAAACACAGCTGTTTTAATTTGCCAAATTCCTAGCCTGAAAATGTAGAGCAAGCAGTGGTGGAAAAACTATCTATGCACACTAACAGTCAACAATCCTACCACTTGTTGTTTGTCTAAGTAGTTCTCCTTGTCTCATGTGACCCATCAGACCATTCTGGTAGTAAATGAGTTAAGGTGTGGTGATGGAGATGGATTGAGACTATGTGATGGTGTTGACACATGCATTCCATGTGACCTATCAGACCTGTATGTAAAAGATTGTATATCTTTCCAGGTAATAGTATCTGAGTTAAGTGTGGTGAAGGAGCTGACTGGGGCTGGTGTGACAGTGTTGACGTGTGAAGGCGGCTGGAATGATAGACGGCGGTGTTTGAGTGGGACAGACAAGGACAAACAGTAAGGAAGAGGAGATAGCTTGACTACTGCTTGACTATCACTCACAGGACATCTCCGGTGTGTGAGGTAATCTTCCACCTGACACCTCCTCCGCTCATACATCTCCCTCCATTACTGGCACTGCGAGATTTATGGACTGGGACTTGACAACAACAATGACTGGGTGGTGTCGAGATACCCGGAGTTAAGCGGAGACTGAGTGAGGAGTTATTTGGTTTTGCATGTGTTGTTGTTATGGAAAACAATCCTTGAAGCAGCAAGGATGCTATTCACAAGCTATTAATGCGGTCATTTCTACAGCCTATTTCTGTGTGACATTTTTCACATTTTCATTTTCTATTCATGAATTACAAGGACATGGAAGATTCTTGGACGTTTGTGATCTCACCAAACAGTACCATGCATGTTCATCTGAGCAGGCATTATTGTGACATAAACCAACAAGATAATAACACATATTAGTGTATTCTGTGAAAGATTCCACCATGTATTTAGCCACATACCTTAATTCCACCATGTATTTAAAGCTGCATTGCCCTCCGTAATGATCTGAAGTGCAGTAATCAGACTTTTCAGGCATCGTATTGTGGTGTATTGTTTGAAAGTACTCCATTGTGTGGAAAACCTTGAAAGAGCCCTAGACACGCATAGGCCTGTCTCAATGTTTTCCACTAGCGCCGGCTGTCGGCTATACAGCTGATTGCAGTCATTTTCAGCCTAGTCATTTTTCCACTTACAGTTGAAGTCGGAAGTTTACATACACTTAGGTTGGAGTCATTAAAAGTCGTTTTTCAACCACTGCAAAAATGTCTTGTGAACAAACTATAGTTTTGGCAAGTCGGTTAGGACATCTACTTTGTGCATGACACAAGTAATTTTTCCAACAATTGTTTACAGACAGATTATTTCACTTATAATTCACTGTATCACAATTCCAGTGGGTCAGAAGTTTACATACACTAAGTTGACTGTGCCTTTAAACAGCTTGGAAAATTCCAGAAAATGATGTCATGGCTTTAGAAGCTTCTGATAGGCTAATTGACATAATTTGAGTCAATTGGAGGTGTACCTGTGGATGTATTTCAAGGCCTACCATCAAACTCAGTGACTCTTTGCTTGACATAATGGGAAAATCAAAAGAAATCAGCCAAGACCTCAGAATTATTTTTCTCCAAATGCCTGAAAGTACCACGTTCATCTGTACAAATAATAGTATGCATGTATAAACACCATGGGACCACAAAGCTTTCATACCGCTCAGGAAGGAGACGCGTTCTGTCTCCAAGAGATGAACGTACTTTGGTGTGAAAAGTGCAAATCAATCCCAGAACAACGGCAAAGGACCTTGTGAAGATGCTGGAGGAAACAGGTACAAAAGTATCTATATCCACTGTAAAACGAGTCCTATATTGACATAACCTAAAAGGCCGCTCAGTAAGGAAGAAGCCACTGCTCCAAAACCGCCATAAAAAAAGCCAGACTACGGTTTGCAACTGCACATGGGGACAAAGATCGTACTTTTGGAGAAATGTCCTCTGGTCTTATGAAACAAAAATAGAACTGTTTGGCTATAATGACCATTGTTATGTTTGGAGGAGAAAGGGGGATGCTTGCAAGTCATAGAACACCATCCCAACTGTGAAGCACGGGGTGGCCCCATCATGTTGTGGGGGTGCTTTGCTGCAGGAGGGACTGGTGCACTTCACAAAATATATGGCATCATGAGGAAGGACAATTATGTGGATATATTGAAGCAACATCTCAAGACATCAGTCAAGAAGTTAAAGCTTGGTCGCAAATGGGTCTTCCAAATGGACAATGACCCCAAGCATACTTCCAAAGTTGTGGCAAAATGGCTTAAGGACAAAAAATTCAAGGTATTTTAGTGGCTATCACAAAGCCCTGACCTCAATCCTATAGAGAATTTGTGGGCTGAACTGAAAAAGCATGTACGAGCAAGGAGGCCTACAAACCTGACTCAGTTACACCAGCTCTGTCAGGAGGAATGGGCCAAAATTCACCCAACTTATTGTGGGAAGCTTGTGGAAGGCTACCCGAAACGTTTGACCCAAGTTTAACAATTTAAAGGCAATGCTACCAAATACTAATTGAGTGTATGTAAACTTATGACCCACTGGGAATGTGATAAAAGAAATAAAAGCTGAAATAAATCATTTTCTCTGCCATTATTATAGACACTTCACATTCTTAAAATAAAGTGGTGATTCTAACTGACAATAGACAGAGAATTTTTACCAGGATTAAATGTCTGGAATTGTGAAAAACTGTGTTTAAATGTATTTGGCTAAGGTGTATGTCAACTTCCGACTTCAACGCTATATTTGATTCTGGTCACTTTGAGTTAAATCTCACTATCACTCCATCAATGAGTGAATTAAGTTTTTTTCTGCAAAGAACAATCTTGGGTGGGCCGCATAAGTGTTGTTTTGGGCCGCCTATGAACAAACAATAAAAAAGATAATTAAAAAATAATTAAAATGTACATTTTATTTTTTCGGGATGGAAAAACCTTTTCTGTGTAAACTTAAACCAGATGTAAAGTATGTATAAAAGCAAATTGACCTATATCATTTTTTTATAAAATCATCTTTGAGCACTAACAATCACCAAAATAAAAGCTAGACAGTCAGGGAGAATCTAAAATTCAAAAAAATTATGCTTTCAGGAGTTTTTTTGACATGGCATGCGGCCCCCATTGATTTTTTTAATACTGTTTGAGTCTCTCAGATAACATAAGCCATTGCAAAATGTGTAGAATTTCAGGAAATTAGCTTTAAAACTGCCATTTGTTCTCTAAGCTTAATGGCAAGATTTGTGGAATTGCAAGAAATTAGCTTTAAAACTGCCATTTGTTCTCTAAGCTTCGTGGCAAGATGTGTAGAATTGCAGGACATGTGCTTTAAAACAGCTAAAGTTTGTCACTGCGGTCAACAGAAGAGCCTCACCATTGGCCACTCCCATGGCCACACCTGGGCACATCCACCACCTAAGCCCATCCACCACCTAAGCCCCATTTTGATCCAGAAAAAAACCTGGAATTGCATCAGAAAAACAACGGTGTGTGAAAACTGCACTCATAGATCCATGTAATCATAAGCCAGAGGGCACTGTGTAGAATACCAATGAATGGAATAACAGCTAGATATCATATAGATAAGAAATACTAGTTGTGTGAGCATGTGGATGGCATTTGGCTTTATACATTTGTATACTGTGATGATCAGATGTTAACTCAATTTAAACCTGCACCCAAGGTGACCTATTTGAAAACAACAATATTGTAATAGTTGAACAATAATGCACGGCTTACCGGAACCTGCATGCATGTACTGTAGGACTACATACTGTACACGTTGTGCATGCAATTCCACAAAACATAATTTACTTCCTGAAAATTGAATTTCATAAAGTCAGGAAACACATACAGCTCATTTATATTCAAACCCTATTCACATTTCTGCAAAATGCATACAACCACACACCGTACTCTTCAGGGACCCTCATTCCAATTTCACCTCTCTTTTCCACAACCACACCGTAAAATCAAACTGCTTTTTCTTGTTCTCTGTTTGAAGTACTTCCCCTCCCCCAATTCACTTCTGAGCCCCACTGTCGGGCACGAGGTAACATTGCAATCCAATCTATATTTATAGCTTCCTAATACTCTCCCAAAGAAACAATAATGGATACTGAGGGGAAAGCTGTTGATTCCAGTCTCATTATTATTTTCCCATCACCCATACCACTGGGGAGCCTGGGTCGTTGCTGAGAGGAATGGCTCTCAGTAACCGCCCTGGTTTTGATGGCACCACAGCCAAGGAGAGGGTGGGTATTTATTTTACATTTATTTAACTAGGCAAGTCAGTTAAGAACAAATTCTTATTTTCAATGACAGCTTAGGAACAGTGCCTCGTTCAGGGGCAGAACGACAGATTTTTACCTTGTCAGCTCGGGGATTTGATCTTGCAACCTTTCAGTTACAAGTCCAACGCTCTAACCACAAGGCTACCTGCCACTCCGATGGGGCTAACCCAATAGCAGTGCAATAAAACCCAACCAGGAGACTGCCCTTGCATACATTAGTAATGACACCAGAGCGGTGGATGCCGGCCTGGTGGCGGGATGCGGGAAGCACCTTTTCACCTAGAAGGCAGTGGATTCGCCAGGCCTTTTATTTCCTGTTTTGCAGAGTGCCTTCATTCTCATGTCACAGATAGCCCATCATAAACCTTTCACCTGTGTAATATAACTGCCTCTGTGTTCCAGGTAACTGGATCTGTGGGAAGGAAGAGTATCTGTCATAATTTTTTTTGAGAGGTAGTGAATTCACACTGCATAGAGAGAAAATAACCTACCACAAAAGCTGATGTATAATCATTTCAAAATGACATTTTTGTGGATGTTTAATTGAGTTGTCAACCAATGTGAATTTGGGTTAAAATTAGAAATAAGTAGTGGAAAAAAAATATGAAGTATGACATTGATTCAACATATTTTTGTCCGGTGGGAACGTCTTACCATGTAATATACAAAATCATGTCCTTCCTAACTACATTGAGGGACATAGAGCCTAATAAATAAGATTGTTTCGGTAAAAAGAGAGGGAATGGGGCTGGAGAAATGTAGCCACTCAAATTCAAAGACTATGGATGCAAGGACTGGCCATCCATGATATAAAAAGTATAGTTTTAACCATGTTTTTAGGCTATACAGTGTTTGTTTACATTTACTTTGTTTACAAACATTTGAGTAAAAACAACTTATATATTGAGTTCTGATGGGGTACGACAGTTGAACTAAGCTCAAGAGGCATAAGTTCTATTCTTTAATGGGTACCTTAATTTATAAATCCAAAAATGGTTGTAGCAACTGCTGATTGCCCCTTTAAGTAAGGACCTTCAGGTTCAGAGCAAAATGAGCTATTATAACTAATAATCTTAAAAACAACTTACAGCCAATCATCTTCTTCAAGTATACAACCTTTAAAGCAAGTGTTAATGGCCAATACAGCACACCTGAAAGCAATGGTCATAATGTAGGCAATTAGAGCCAAAGCAATACAATGCGTGGTCTGTCCATCTTTACCAGGCAGCCGATGACAGGCTAGCTTGACATCAGTAAACCTGTGACAAACAGCAATCTCAGCCAATTACAGAACTGTTTTTTTCTTCATATTGTCACCGTGATTATCATCATTGGAAGAGTGGCAAATAATGACAGCAATGTTCTGTGAAATGGTTCAATTAGCCCGGATCTGGGCCACGCTGTTCTACTACCCCAAGCACCACAGATAGCGTAGTGTCCCCTGAGCTAGGGTAGATTGCCACACTTATCCTCCAGCAAATGACTCACTGTCCAAATGTCAAGCCCATTGCACCATTTCCCAGACACAGTTCACAACTCCACTCTAAGGGGTCACCCAGGTGTGAGTCATAAG
This sequence comes from Salmo trutta, assembly GCF_901001165.1. Taxonomy (NCBI): domain Eukaryota; kingdom Metazoa; phylum Chordata; class Actinopteri; order Salmoniformes; family Salmonidae; genus Salmo; species Salmo trutta. The sequence continues at coordinate 59,108,078 of NC_042972.1, forward strand.
CTGCCAATGAGAATGGGGAGCTGTATGGAAAACACAGTCACTGTCCTGGCCTTTTATGACCTCTAAACCAGAGTGGCAAGGAGGAGGCCAGCCTGAGCTGTCATTGTCCTCATTCAAGCTGTTAGTTTATGTGTGAAAGAGCCAGGCTCTGGCCAGGGTTGAGCCAATCAGCCAGTCAGTTCACTCTCCAGAATCGATGATGAGTGGTGTTCTATGGAATGGGTCGTAGAGGCCAACTTCCTCACTCTCTGGTGGCATCTGACCAGAGTCTGTTTTTAACTCCATTGGCTGACCTCCATGAGTATCAATCTCAGCCACCATCTGTGGAGCCTGCAGCGTCTTTAGTCCTCTACCACTACACACACACAAGCATAAACTTACATTCACACACAAACACAGGCATATGCTGCATATGACACTGTAAAACACATGCTAGGACAATTATTTGTCTGATTAATCAGATAAAATAATATCACTTGACTGAAATACATTTTGAATCTCCCAAATAATATTTAAAAAAGCACCCCCTAAAAAGAAAATGTAAATTGTAAAATTTAAATTTAAATAAAATAAACTGGTGGTTTGAATCCTGGATTCTGATTGGACGAGCAGTGTTCCAAGCTGTGCTGTATTGGCCATCAGAGGCACCCTATGCCTGTGTCGTGTCTTTGGCATCATTAAAGTGAAGACTTATTTTATCAAATCAATTCTCTGTAATTCTTATTACGTGATTAAACTAATCGTGTAAATGTAATTAACTAGGAAGTCGGGGCACCAAAGAAAATCTTCAGATTAAAGTTATAATTTTCCTAATATAACTTTTCAGATATTTTAATATCTGATCAATTAGTCTTCTAATTAAGGAATCATTCTTTACCTCACATTAGTCTCATTCCGAACATCGTAAATCATTGATTATCTGCACAAACCCAGTCTTTACTATAAATCATCCATACATCAATTGTCTTAATCATTTATTTACTAACTAAATAATCACAGAAATGCTTAAACAAACAACTATGTATATGGTTACAAGGAAATGATAGGGGGTGTGCCCTAGTGGGCTAAACCGGCATCGCAGCTTTGGTAGACAAAGGGACTGAGAAGGGTGTGAAAGACAAGACACTATACAGTTGACAATTATATTAATTGAAATGCTAATCCTTTGCACATGAACGCTCACTCATTCGGGAATAATTGCAATCAATATATATATTTACGCTCAGTGTGTCGTCATGATCTCTGTTGGAATTGTCCGTCTGAACTTCTCTTTGCGTCCCTGGAGTCTTTCGTGGTTAGAATGGATACTTCAGAGTCCCATTCAGAAATGTTCTTATAGGATAGATGTTTTGGGTGTTGTCGGTCTTCGCATTCAGTCAACATAAATTCTCGCTGCAGACTAGTAATTAGTATCGAAGATTTGCTCTTATTCTGTCGGTATCAATAGTCTCAGAGTTTAACCATTTCCACCAGTATAGCCAATGCTCCACGTGGTTTGGTTAGGAATTCAAAAACCGAGGAATGCATGGTCTCTACTCAAACCTTGGTCCTCTCGGTAATCGAGGTACGCTTGGTCTGCAGTGGGCTTCTCCAGGTGGGGTTTATATTCGGGAACAGCAGAAAGGGCTGTCCCATGACGCTAGATCAATGTCTGTGCTCATGGGCCGGGCCAATGACTTAGTTAAATTTTAAAGGGAATTGGATTCGCTTTCATTAAAAAGTTTAAAATCACATTACATAATTTCACAAATAGTTTAATCTTTACTCATTCATTTTATACAATAATTAGATGCAAATCTCATAACGGAGACTCTTGTATAAACAAAGTTATGGTAATGTGGCTGTATTGTCTCACATGAGGTCACAAACATTAGACAAAATGGACCGGTCGTAGCTGGATTCTCCACCAACCGTTTACACATTCTCCAAAACATGGATATTGTTCAGTTCTCAAGTTCTGTGAGGTAGAAGAAGTTCCTTTGTTCTACTGTGAACCTTTCTCTCTCTATACTGCATGAGGGAGAGAGTCTCCTCCAGGAATTTACGACCTGAGATAACAGAGCCTGGGTGTTGGGGGAAGAGAGAGGTGGTGAGAGAGAGAGAGTTGGTGCTTGCTATATCCAAAGAGGGCCACGTCATGACACCCGCTAACACTTCTATCTGAATTATTATCACTGTGCCACCATAATACTTTTATCATGTTCACATTGCTGTCCAAATCATCCATTGTATTTCTCAACTTGCACATTATTTACCCTAGCTTCTAGCCTAGCATTTAGATTGGTACAGCGGGGGTTAATATAAGCTGTTTGTCTGTCTGACCTCAGAAGATTTGTTTCACTTTTGAAATGTGAACTCCCCTGGAGGCTACTACAGAGAGCTGTGAGCTCTGTGAGAGCTGTCCAGACGAAACTCCACTTTTTCTGAGCCTAGCGAAATCACGCATCAACGTCATTATTATATTAGTATGAATATATCCAAGTAAATGCCAATAGAAAAAAGCTCAAAAGAAAATGCAACTAGTGTACAGTCATTCCAGGTGCGATGTTTGACGTGACCGAGTTAGCTGAATTTACTAGCTATGTCTATCGACAGTTGTCGCAGTGACATCATGAACATTCTATTGAAATGGTTACTTGCATAGTGGAGTCTTTTGTTTTGACATGTAGCTAGCTAGCTAAACAATGAACCTTAATCCCAACTCATAACGTTACTACCCGGCATGAATCTGCAGGTAACTAACCAACCAGGTTCAATGTTAGCTATAACTAGCAATGCAAATGACTCTGAGATACAAATAATATTACTACACAGATCCTAAACATAACGTTAGCTAGCGAGCCAGCCAGCTAACATTAGCTAAATAGCTAACAGTACACTTTAACTTGAAATGAAAACAATTTTCTGACAAAATTTGAAAAGTGTAATATCTGAAAATGTAGATAGCTAGACTATCTCAACCATACACATGGATAGAAACTCCTCCCTCTGTCACGGATGTCATGGTTGCTCCAAATTTGAAGATGTAATCCAGAGACAGGTGTTTTATACAACAGCCGTGTTCTCTTTTCGACACCCTCTGCATATTTGCAATCAAACGGCAGAATTTTCTCCATCTCCTTAGCTATCATACTCTAATTCCGCCCGGCATTCCACTGATTTCCACTTATTTTCAAAACACTTTTGCAGTTCTACTATGTGATATCTTTTAAAAAGCCGCGTTAGAAAGGATTACCTGTGCGGAATATGACCAGAACTCATTTCGACACTCCTCCACCAGGCTGCCACCCTTCCAATGCGTCCTGGGATATCAGCTGGCCCTGGCTCCGTAGACTCCGAGCCAGACCGAGGGCCCTACAGTAGATTAGTGGTTCTGGCGCTCAGAAGAGGTGTGGAATGCCGCCCACGTGAGGTTCCAGTGAGTTGTTTGCCATTGGAAGGATAAGGCGGACCACCACTGAAGTGAGTCTCCAGTATTTCATCCTGGTGATCGCATCTAGTTGAGGTCCCGGTTTGTGAGGTATTTCAAGGTCCTCTAGAGGGTCAACAATGTAACCTATTGTCTCAAATTCCCCACAAACTACCGGATCTCACCTTCCTTTCATGTTTCCCTGCTCAGGCCAGTGGTACCAGGTCCCCTGTCTGTTAAATGAACTAGTGTAGCCCACAGCCATATGCATAACCAGAAGAGGACCTAACTGGGGTGGGAAACTCCAGTCCTCATGGGCCTGATTGGTGTCACACTTTTTCTCCATTCATAGCAAACACAGCTGATTAATCAAATTGCATTCTAAACTGAAGATCATGATTAGTTGATTATTGGAGTCAGGTGTGTTAGCTGGGGCTGGGGCAAAACTCTAGAACTGGAATTGCCCACCCCTGAGTCCTAACATAAGGACAACTCAGAGTATGCTATTCTGTTCCTCTGAAATTGACTACATTTTCTTCATAGCATGTTTCTTTAGACCTCTCTAAAATAAATAATGGATTTATTGTGAAGGTGTAGGTTATATTACATGGATTTATTAGGCTTTTTAAAATGTAGATGATCCAAAGGTCTGCATCAGTGTAGAAGGCAAGAGCTGCTAAATGTCTTTATGTTAATGTTAATTAACGGCCAATTACCATGAGACCTGCAGCTATTTGCTTGACAATCACAGGCTGACAAAATGTTGTGAACACCACAACCCTACCCACTACTCTTCAATGGCTATGTGAAGTTTCTGGATATTGGCAGGAACTGGAACACACTGTCGTATACGTCGATCCAGAGCATCCCAAACATGCTCAATGGGTGACATGTCTGCTGAGTATGCAGGCCATGGAAGAAATGGGACATTTTCAACTTCCAGGAATTGTGTACAGATCCTTGCGACATGGGGCCCTGCATTATCATGCTGAAACATAGGGTAGTGGTACGAAAATGGGCCTTAGGATCTCGTCACGGTATATCTGTGCATTCAAATTTCCATTGATACAATGCAATTGTGTTTGTTGTCTGTAGCTTATGCCTGCCCATACCATAAACCCACCACCACGGGGCACTCTGTTCACAACGTTGACATCCGCAAACCGCTCGCCCACACAATGCCATCTGCCCGGTACAGTTGAAACTGGGATTCATCCGTGAAGAGCACACTTCTCCAGCGTGGCAGTGGCCATCGAAGGTGAGCATTTGCCCACTGATGTCGGTTACGACGCTGAACTGCAGTCAGGTCAAGACCCTGGTAAGGACGACGAGCAAGCAGATGAGCTTCCCTGGGACGGTTTCTAACAGTTTGTGGAGAAATTCACACAGTTTCAACAGCTGTCCGGGTGCTGGTCTCAGATGATGAAGCCAGATGTGGAGGTCCTCAGCTTCCATTGTTACACATGGCCTGCGGTTGTGAGGCCAAATGGACGTACTGCCAACTTTTCAAAAATAATATCTATGGTAGAGAAATTAATATTACATTCTCTGGCAACAGCTCTGGTGGACATTCTTGCAGTCAGCATGCCAAATGCACACTCCTTCAAAACTTGAGACATCTGTGGCATTGTGTTGTGTGACAAAACTGCACATTTTAGAATGGCTTTTTATTGTCCCCAGCACAAGGTGCACCTGAGTAATTATCGTGCTGTTTAATAAGCTTCTTGATATGCCACACCTGTCAGGTGGATGGAGTATCTTGGCAAAAGAGAAATGCTCACTAATGAAAGTAAACACATTTTTGCACAACATTTGAGAGAAATACATCATTTTTTGTGCATATGGAACATTTCTGGGATGTTTTATTGTAGCTCATGAAACATGGGACCAACACTTTACATGTTGCGTTTATATTTTTGTTCAGTATATTTCATAACCCTTGAGCCGTTGCATTGGTGAAGGAGAGAAGAGATAAATTATTTGTTAGTTTGGACTTCAGTCCTGTAGGCTCTTCTGCCTATCTTGACTCCTTGCTATCAAGGCTGTCCAATAGATTGTGGCAGTACAGACAGTGCTGCCTTAACAACGTTCAACAGTGTAGACAAACTGAGGCGGAGAAGAGCCACAGTGATAATTTCCTATGAAATGATAAGTCACAGAGCCTTGAAAATGGCCTCGGTTCACTTAAATCCTTAATGCTGTCAATTACCTTGCCCGCCTCAGCTTCTTAATCTATATTGAAGAAAATTATTTCTTCCTCCGATATGCATTTTTATGATCATGTCAGGCAGGTAATGACTGAACCTGTATTTTAAAGATCTGCCGGGCAACCGGCAGTCAGATTGTAAATGAGGACATTTATTTAAAAGTAGAGCTGATATTTCAAAACAATCATACATTGTCATGGGTTTATACTGAATACGGCGCGATTTGAGTGATTTGAGGGTTTGAGGGTTAATCATTTGCCTGTGTGTGTGTGTTGTTTCCTATAGCCAAGTGAATGCAATTGGCTTCCTATGTTTGTCATAGTCATTAAGTTCTGCTTGAACAAAGCACTGGCCCTTCTTGGATGATTTGAGGAGCGCTGCTTATTATGGCTGCAACAGTCAACGGTTCCTTGTTGGAAGTGCAGTCTTCATCTTAAAATGTCTGTTATTTTCAGTCTGCAAAGTTGAACGCATGAACAAATTATGTCAAAGTTCTGCAATATTAAAACAAAATCTTATTAAAAATTCAGTGCAAACATCTAAACAGCACTGAGACATTTAGAGATATCAAATCAAATCAAACTTTATTTGTTACATGTGCCGAATACAACAGGTAGACCTGACTGTGAAATGCTTACTTACAAGCCCTTAACCAACAGTGCAGTTCAAGAAGAGTTAAGAAAATATTTACCAAATAAACTAAAGTTAAAAATAATAAAAAGTAACAAAATAACAATAACAAGGCTATATACAGGGGGTACCGGTACCGAGTCAATGTACGGGAGCACAGGTTAGTCAAGGTAATTTGTACATGTAGGTAGGGGTGAAGTTACTATGCATAGATAATAAACAAACAGCGAGTAGCAGCAGTGTACAAAACAAATGAGGGGAGGTTAATGTAATAGTCCGGTGGCCATTTGATTAATTGTTCAGCAGTCTTATGGCTTGGGGGTAGAATCTGTTAAGAAGCCTTTTGGTCCTAGACTCTCTGCTATTGCTTGCCGTGCGGTAGCAGAGAAAACAGTCTATGACTTGGGTGACTGGAGTCTCTGACAATTTTATGGGGTTTCCTCTGACACCGCCTATTATATAGACATGTTGTTCAATTGGTGTTTAATAAGTGCAGCTTCAACCTAGAAAAAATGCACTGTGATGTATTACAACAGATGTTATATTTGCGGCACAACTAGATAGCTGCGGGCTTTGCTCTAAAAACTGAGGAGAGATCTCTTCTTGTTTTGAAGTAGTTACCCCAGATCAAAGGAAGAAAGAGACAGGAGTGGGATGTCCTAGAAAAGCAGTGATTCGTGTTGCCAGTGAGTCTGCCTCTCTTGCCTAAGGGCTGGATTCAATCAATATCGTAAAAGTATCGATGAAGATATGACTTATAGTTTGAATGAAATTTACATCCTGCTTTGTGTTGACTTCATTTACATTAAACGCTGCATATGTCGGCTCAATTGTTAATTACCTTTACATTTGAACACCGATCTTTTGTGATGCGGATTTACTCCAGCCCTGAGTCTCCTCTCTCTCTCTCTGTCTGTGCTGAGTGCTGTAGGAGTCACTTTCAAGGCCCTGAGTTGAGCTACTCTCAAATCCCCCTCTTGAGTTTTGCTAATTAGCACCAGTGGTAAGCTTTGTTGATGTCCAAGTCTGAGTGAAGTTTTCTGAGTTCAGTAAAATGTACCCAGGCAAAGGTGTTTATATTAGATCATAGAGAATGTGTACAAGGGCTTGATGAGCTTTAGTCAGGTCCAAAATGATTGGCACCCTTGATAAAGATGAGCAAAAAAGCAAATAGTGGTCTTTGGCCACGCACAACAGTGGTGGGTTTAACGTCAAAAAAAGGATCTATAGGCACGGGTCCCATAGGCATGGGTCCCCAGCCAAGGAAAGCCCACCCAGCCAAACCCTCCCCTAACCCGGATGACGCTGGGCCAATTGTGTGCCGCCCTATAGGACTCCCGGTCACGGCGATTGTGACAGCCTCGGATCAATCCCGGGTCTTTAGTGACACCTCAAGCACTGTGATGCAGTGCCTTAGACCGCTGCGTCACTCGGGGGGCCTATGGGATTTTTTTGTTGCTTTAACCTTTGTCTAAGATCCCTCCCAAAGTGTTCTCCAATCTCTTAAAACATTTTAGAAAAAGGTTCAGCCCCTTTATACTCACATGGTGAGGTTTTGAAAGGTATTGAATATAAAAAATATATCACTTGTTAAAAGAAAATCTCTTCTCTGAGCAATTGTATTAGGATAAAATATTTTAAAAAATTTGGATAGCTCAGTATTTGTATTATTTATTGTATACAAGGATGGCAATAATTTTGGACCTGACAGTATATATCCACAACTAAAAGGCTGGACTCTGTTTGGAAAATTAGCAGTTCTCTCTCTGGAAAGACTGGGTGGATGAAAACAACAGACTAATTGTTGTCCCCCTCTGGTTCCATTAGCTTTTTCCCATTCATTTTGCCCATAGGGTAATTTTCGAAACCAGATGAAATAAGGTCTGTGTTTCGTGTAGCATGATATTTTGATAACTGTATGAATCTCTTTCGAACAAGGTGACCCTTATCAATGTATTTACCTCTATTTACTCTCAAAAGAGAGTAGACATCAAGCAAGACTATAAATCCCTGCTGGGAGCTCTTACACGTCATCTGTAGCCGACACTGTCAGCAACTATCCACACGATCAGAGGTGTTCTGTCAACCCAATGCAATTTGCATAGGCTAATTATTCAATATAATGACAAAAAACATTCTGTCCTCTTTCTCTCTGTCTTTGCTAGACACTAGCAGACCAATATAGTCCAATGTATTTTGGTTTTAATTACTTGTTTGTTAGCTACAGTAGTTGTTGACTGTGGGAGAAAACCACTATAGGTCTGGGCATGTGGAGGAGTGCAGCTATAGTGAGAGGAAACTTGTCGCATTGGTCAGGGCCAGCATGAAGGATAACGTTTACCCTATGTTGGTGAGTGTAGCTATTAAGTAAAATTAGTGTCACGGCTGTCTGAAGAATGGGACCAAGGCGCAGCGTGTGTATCGTTCCACATTTTATTAAAACTGTGAAACTATGCAAGACATACAAATAAACAAAACAACAAACCGTAACGAAGAGGTGCAACATACACTTACTTACTCAAAATAATCTCCCACAAAACCTAGTGGGAAAAACAACAACTTAAATATGATACCCAATTAGAGACAATGATGACCAGCTGCCTCTAATTGGAGATCATCCCCCCCAAAAAACATGGAAATACAGAAACTAGAACCCCACATAGAAATACATAAACTAGACAAAACCCCAACATAGAAAAAATAAACTAGAACCAACATAGACATAAATAAGATAGACAAAACCCTCTGTCACGCCCTGACCTACTCTACCATGGAAAATAAAAGCTTTCTATGGTCAGGACGTGACAATTAGAGCATTTTAGCAATAGAATGTGCTCTCACACTTATTGGCATAAAAAGCTGTCAACATTCTAGAAGGAAAGATGCACATAAATAATCAGTATGTTTACATCTACACAGATAATTTGATATGAAACTGATTATGGCAATAGAACGAGTATGGCATGACCTCAATCAGCTTAAGTTCATAATCGAAGTCAGCATACGCAGATGAAAACACCTAGATTTTTGAGAAATCTTTTCACTTAATAGGACATGTAAACACCTTAATCAAAGTTCCTGTAGTGTATTTGATCTGCGCATGTGCTATCACGAGTAGTACTAGCCTCCCTCTTTGGCGCAAGGGAAGTGAGTTAAAGGATGCATATTATAAACAGTTTTTCACATACAAACTTTACATGACCTAGGCTTCCCAAAAATAATATGGTCACTATAATATAACGTTTATGTTGATTGCCGATCTTCTGCATTTTTCAAATTCTCATCAGGTAGCCTGATTATCACATGTCCATGTAAACAGGTATATTAGGGAAATCTATCTTCTTGCAAAAAATGAACACTTTTTAATCAAATATTATACGCTGAACAAAAATATAAATACAACAAGTAAAGTGTTGGTCCCATGTTTCATGAGCTGAAATAAAAGATCCCAGAAATGTTTCACACACACAAAAAGCTTATATACCTGTTAGTGAGCATTTCTCCTTTGCCAAAATAATCCATCCACCTGACAGGTGTGGCATATCAAGAAGCTTATTAAACAGCATGATCATTACACAGGCGAACCTTGTGCTGGGGACAATAAAAGGACACTAAAATGTGCAAGTTTGTCACATAACACAATGCCACAGATGTCTCAAGTTTTGAGGGAGTGTGCAAGTGACATGCTGACTGCAGGAATGTCCACTAGAGCTTTTGCCAGATAATTGACTGTTCATTTCTCTACCTTAATCTGCCTCCAACGTCATTTTAGAGAATTTGGCAGTACGTCCAACCGGCCTCACAACCGCAGATCAAGTGTATGGCATCGTGTCGGCGAGCGGTTTGCTGATGTCAACAGAGTGCCCCATGGTGGTGGTGGGGTTATGGTATGGGCAGGGATAAGCTACAGACAACAATCACTAACATTTTATCGATGGCAATTTCAATGTACAGAGCTACCGTGACGAGATCCTGAGGCCCATTGTCATGCAGTTATCCACCGCCATCACCTCATGTTTCAGCATGATAATGCACGGCCCCATGTCACAAGGATCTGTACACAATTTCTGGAAGCTGAAAATGTCCCAGTTCTTTCATGGCCTGCATACTCACCAGACATGTCACCCATTGAGCATGTTTGGGATACTCTGAATCGACATGTATGACAGTGTTTTCCAGTTCCCACCAATATCCAGCAACTGCGCACAGCCATTGAAGAGGAGCGGGACAACATTCCACAGGCCACAATCAATAGCCTGATAAACTCCATACGAAGAAGATGTGTCGCTCTGCATGAGGCCAATTGTGGTCACACCAGATACTGACTGGTTTTCTGGTCGTCACCCCTAACTTTTTTTAAGGTACATTCATCCAGTGGTGTACAGATAACTTCCTTAAAAAAAAAGAGATGTAAATTGACTTTAGAAGGCATAAAACCGCACTACCCACCGCAAATATCAACAGGGAATCAGTCGATATTTTGACCACATATAAATACCTGGGAATCGAGATAGAGAAACTGAAATTCAATGACTGTACCATTGCATAGACAAAGAAACTACAACAAATTATATTTTTTCTACACAAACTGAACCATTTTAATGTTGATTGCTGTATTCTACAGATATTTTACAAATCTGCAGAGTGTACTTTGGTCTTGTAAGGTACTGTATTTATTTTCTTAGTCAACCTTGTGTTCTGAATCATTGTGTTTCTGAACGTAGCCCTGTCTTTCATTTGTGTTCATTGATTTCACCTGTGTTAGTTACTCACCTGGTCTCATCAGCTCCTTATTTAGTTCAGTTCATTCTGTTTGTGCCTTTGTGAGGTATTGTTCGTTTTGACTCTACTAAGCCTTTTTGCAAGCTCGTTTGTGAGAACCAGTTATAGCCTTCAGTCCTAGTTTTGATTCACCTGCCTGTTTGACCACAATTCCTGCCTTCTTCGAAGGCGAAATACACACCTGCCACGCTCTGCACGTGAATCTACACCTTTTTCTCCCTGAGTATTCATTACAGGTCTGATAAGTCAAACTTCAGTGCCTGATTAAGATGGCAGTAAGGATAAATGGTATTGACCAACAATCAGCTACCTGCTTGTACACAAAACCAAACTCATCCTCCCAAAACTTGATTAGATTTTACAGGACAGTACACATTCCCTTCACTCATAGGAGAAGAGGTGTGGGCAGAAATTGCTGTGTTTGGGCCTTCTGAGTGGCGTAGCGGTGCTTGAGGCGTCAATACAGACCCGGGTTCATTACAAAAGTAAGGGGCCTAGATAGCTTCCCAGGGGTATGCCCGACTCTACCTGAATTATGTTGGAGAGGCTTCCATTAAAGAACCCTCTGCGTTCTATTAGACAGGTAACACCCAATCCACAATATAGCAGAGGATGTAAAGCCATAACAAATACGTTTTTTAGCAGCAGACTATGATTGATAATGTCTAAACCTGCATTGAAGTCTAACAAAACAGCTCCCACAATCTTCTTAATTAAAATGTATTTCAGCCAGTCATTTCTGTAATTGCCGTGCATGTTGAGTGGCCTTCCCTGTAAGCGTGCTGAAAGTCTTTTGCTAATTTGTTTACTGTGGAACAGCATTGTATCTGGTCAAACACAATTCCGAGTTGGATGACTGTTCAAAGCTATTTTTCCCAGACCAGTTGTCTGTTAAAAAAGAAACGGAATGGAGCTAAACACCGGCACAACCCTAGAGGAAAACCTGGTGCATTCTGCTTTCCACCAGACACTTTGAGATGAATTGACCTTTCAGCAGGACAATAACCTAAAAAACAAAGCCAAAGAGTTGCACAAGCAGTTGCTTACCAAGAAGACAGTGAATGTTTCTGAGTGGCTGAGTTAACGTTTGGACTTAAATTGGCTTGAAAATCTATGGCAAGACTTGGAAATGGCTGTATAACAATGATCAACAACCTACTTGACAGACCTTGAAGAATTTTAATAAGAATACTGTACAATCCAGGTTTGCAAAGCTCTTAGAGATTAACTAATCAAATCAAATCAAATTTTATTGGTCACATACACATGGTTAGGGGATGTTATTGCGAGTGTAGTGAAATGCTTGTGCTTCTAGTTCCGATAGTGCAGCAATATATAACAAGTAATCTAACAATTCCACAACAACTACCTAATACACACAAATCTAAGTAAAGGAATGGAACAAAAATATATACACTACCATTCAAAAATTTGGGGTCACTTAGAAATGTCCTTGTTTTTGAAAGAAAAGCAAATTTTTTGTCCATTAAAATAACAGCAAATTGATCAGAAATACAGTGTAGAGATTGTTAATGTTGTAAATGACTATTGTACCTGGAAAAGGCTGATTCTTTTTATGGAATATCTACATAGATGTACAGAGGCCCATTATCAGCAACCATCACTCCTGTGTTCCAATGGCAAGTTGTGTTAGCTAATCCAAGTTTATCATTTTAAAAGGCTAATTGATCATTAGAAAACCCCTTTTCAATTATGTTAGCACAGCTGAAAACTGTTTTTCTGATTAAAGAAGCAATAAAACTGGCCTTCTTTACACTAGTTGAGTATCTGCAGCATCAGCATTTGTGGGTTCGATTATAGGCTCAAAATGGTTAGAAACAAAGTACTTTCTTCTGAAACTCGTCAGTCTATTCTTGTTCTGAGAAATGAAGGCTATTCCATGTGAGAAATTGCCAAGAAACTGAAGACCTCGTACAACGCTGTGTACTACTCCCTTCACAGAACAGCGCAAACGGTCTCTAACCAGAATAGAACGAGGAGTGGGAGGCCCCGGTGCACAACTAAGCAAGAGGACAAGTACATTAGAGTGTCTAGTTTGAGAAACAGACGCCTCACAAGTCCTCAACTGGTAGCTTCATTAAATAGTACCCACAAACACCAGTCTCAATGTCAACAGTTAAGAGGCGACTCTGGGATGCTGGCCTTCTAGGCAGAGTTGCAAAGAAAAAGCCATATCTCAGACTGGCCAATAAAAAGAAAAGATTAAGATGGTCAAAAGAACACAGACGATGGACAGAGAAACTCTGCCTAGAAGGCCAGCGTCCCCGAGTTGGCTCTTCACTGTTGACGTTGAGACTGGTGTTTTGCTATTGAATAATGTGTTGAACACTTACTTATCTAATGAAAATATGTCCTTTTTATTTTCCGTTTATAAAAAATAATAACAATAATTCTTTTAGTGATCACAGGTTGGTAAAAATGTACGCATGAGAAATTAACAAAAACCTCAGGCGATTCTTTAGCTCTTGAGACTGAGAAGAGAATATACAGTGGGTAGGCTATACTTATTCCTTACCCTTCCCTCATTAGATTCAAGATACAACTGGAGAATTCTTAGAAATGTTATCCTAAGGTTGCCTAGTGAAAATGGTAAAGTCTAACATACGTTTTGATATACCATGGGCCACAAACAAAATACAACATAAAGCTGCAATATGTTTAAGGCATAGTCCAGTTGCACATCAAGGTTTCTACCGGATAGAAAGTATTCATACCCCTTGACTTATTTCACATTTTGTTGTGTTACAGCCTGATTTCAAAATGGATGAAATTGATTTAGAAATTGATAATGACAAAGTGAAAACATGTTTTTAGACATCGTTGCAAATTTATTGAAAATGAAATGCATGTATTGTGAATACTTATGTAAATGAGATATTTCTGCATTTAATTTTCAATAAATTTGCAAACATTTCTAAAAACATGTTTTCACTTTATGATTATGGAGTATTCTGTGTAGATGAGTGAGAAAGAAAATCTGTTTAATCCATTTTGAATTCAGGCTGTAACACAACAAAATGTGGAATAAGTCAAGGGGTATGAATACTTTCTATTCGATAGAAACCTTGAGGTGTAACTGGACTATACCTTAAACATATTGCAGCTTTATAATGTTTATAATTAAATAAAGGTTAAATTAATAAAATAAAATAAAAAATACATGTTAGAATCACCTTTGGCAGCGATTACATTTGTGAGTCTTTCTGGGTAAGTCTCTACAGGCTTTGAACACCTGGATTGTACAATATTTGCACATTATTCTTTAAAAAATGTGGTTGTTGATCATTGCTAGACAGCCATGTTCAAGTCTTGTCAAAGATTTTCAAGCCAATTTAAGTCAAAACTGTAACTAGGCGACTCAGGAACATTCAACGTCGTCTTGCTACGCAGCTCCAGTGTACATTTTGCCTTGTGTTTTAGGTTATTGTAATGCTGAAATGTGAATTTGTCTTCCAGTGTCTATTGGAAAGCAGACTGAACCAGTTCTTCCTCTACGATTTTTCCTGTGCTTAGCTCTATTCCGTTTTTTAAAATCCTAAACAACTCCCTAGTCCTTGCCAATGACAAGCATACCCATAACATGATGCAGCCACAACCATGCATGAAAATATGAAAAGTGGTACTCATTGATGTGTGTTGAATTTTCCCCAAACATAACACTCTGTAGTCAGGACATAACCTTTATTTCTTTGCCAAATGTTTTGCATGTTTACTTTAGTGCCTTATGGAATACAGGGTGCTTGTTTTGGTTTATTTTTGTTTTGTACAGGCTTCCTTCTTTTCACTCTGTCATTTATGATAGTATTGTGAAGTTACTACAATGTTTTTGATCTATCCTCAGTTTTCTCCTATCACAGATATTAAACTTGTTTTAAATACTTATTGACTCAAGACATTTCAGCTTTTCATTTTAAACTAATTTGTAAAAATGTCTAAAAACATAATTCCACTTTGACATTATGGGGTATTGTGTGTAGGCCAGTGTCACAAAATCTCAATTTAAACCAATTAAAATTCCGCCTGTAACAACAAAATGTGGGAAAAGTCAAGCGGTATTAATACTTTCTGAAGGCACTGTAAATTACATCCAAGTAATTATGGGTGTGTATTCACTCCTCCAATTGGTGCAAAACAGGAAGCGTTAGTGCAATGATCAGACTAGTCAAATGAGTGTAAACTTATTTTTGACCCACTCTTCGTGGAATTATACTGCTCTCTCCACTTCATATAAAACAGCAGGATTGAGATGGTGGATTATTAATGGGACAGCACTGTTTTAAATTCTAATGAAGTCAAGGCCTTGATTGCAGCAGGAATTAATTATCTCCCATGAAGCTCCTTTCAGCCAACCTGTCATAATTCAGGCTGCATTCCAAATGGCAGCCTATTCCTTATATAGTGCACTACTTTTGACCAGGGCTGATAGGGTGCCATTAGGGACACAGACTCAGCATTGGTTTAACAAGGGCTCACTGACAGGGGGCAAGCAATTTATTCAACAACCAACTCCCCTTTTCCTCTCTCATATTCAACTTCTGTAATCATTTGATGCAACACAAAAAGTAAAGAATTATGCAAGTCTCCAAAATGGAGTCACTTGGAGCAATCATTAGCTTCATTATGACAATTTAGCAACCATGTCCTTTCACTCCAAGTGCCAGATCATTACAGGGAGACATCCAGAGGATATTGTATCATTCAATTGAATACTCTAGTTAGGTAGACATTTGAGGGTAAAATTGGAGCGGTAGAGTTGTTTACAATGCTCACATGTTCCCCTACCTTGTATCAAACACCCACTGCAAGATCATAATGTAATGTTCTTCACAGTGCCGGCCGGTAAGGGCTCTCAACTTACTGTTGAGAGTTACAATAATTGAATATACAAGGTGCAACTTCTAAATTTGGTAGTGCATTAGCAGATTTCTTATTTTTATGTCAGTCACTGACAGTCACTCAATTAGCCTGTGTCAGCTACTTTTTCGATTGCTAGGTAAATTAGACCTAGATTCAATCAGTTCATTGCTAATCCGTGATAACCGACAACTGCATAGTATATCATTGCTTTTGTTGAGGTGATGTCGGTGTAACTGCGTTGGAGCTGTCAAATCCACAAGCTGCTCCCGGAGTTATACCTATCATTGCCATTGGATGCACTGATTCACATAGTAGACATCCAATACACCCATGTTACAAATTCGGACACTGGAAGGTGTGATGTAATCTACACCTCAATTAGGCTGATACTAAATCCTTACTGTAGCCTGGCGTTTTTCAATTTGAATGTCATTATTTCTATACAGCCTACACTTTCTGGTTCTGAACTTCTAATGCGAGACAATGACGACAAGAACAGTCACTCACCGATTTGACAGCTCCAACATTGTTACACCTCCGACATAGCCTAAACAAAAACAATGAAGTTGTCGGCTATTGCAGGTTAGTGCTGAAACTAATTGAATGTAGGCCTTAGGGATAGATTCTTTCAGATCTGTGCTAGCTGTCAAATCCACAAGCGCCTACTTGTGTTAGCTTATCTCGGACATTGCCATTGGAGGCAACGAAACCCCCCAACTTTATAACCCGACAAATCCCATGCAGAAGTTAATGCAGCCCCATTAGAAGTTCAAACACTGTGTGATATTCTATTCTCTACATCTCAATTATACTGATAGGCTATAAATCCCTTCATCCAAATGAACATAAAAACATGTATTAGCCTACACTTTCTATCGCCGTTTAGAACTTCTAACACGGTAGGGATAATAAGGAAAGGAATGGTTTATCACACCAGATCAGCCACTCACATATGTGACTCGTTTCAGGAAAATAGGTGTCTCTACTTCACAGGAGAGCCATTTGAACGTAAACTTTAAAAAAAAATCGAAATGCGTTTTTTTGGCAGAAATGCCTTTTGGAACATGTGAACTTTCAGGTGCCTTAATAACACAATTGTATGCCATCTGTAAATATGAATACAATTGTTCAATTACAAACCTAGTTGGTTTAGCCATGGAAAAGACAGATTGGCTGAGATAATGGTTGGACTGGACTTGCCGAGAGATGAGTTTGGATTGGTCTGCTATGTAGCACGCTTCTGTCTATACCATGAGGTGGTTAATATGTATAGGTAATCCCTTCTAAAGCGGATTTTATAGAGATATCACATAATAGAACTGCAAAAGTGTTGCTCTCCAATTTCTGGAGGATCAAGTTTTGAAATCAGTGGAATTAGAGTATGATAGCTAAGGAGATGAAGAAAAGTCTGGCGTTTGATTGAAAATTGAGAAAAGAACACACAGAAGGCTGTTGTATAAAACACTCGTCTCCGGATTACATCTTCAAGCTAAGGGTAACCATGGCATCGGTGGCAGAGAGGGAGAAGCATCTATCCATGTATACGGGTCAGATAGTCTAGCTAGCAACATTTTCAGATATTACACATTTCTATTTTATCAGAAAGTAATTTTCATTTCAAGTTTAAGCGTACTATTAGCTAGCTAACATTAGCTGGCTGGCTCGCTAGCTAACGTTACGTGTAGTAATATTATTCGTATCTCAGAGCCATTTGCATTGCTAGTTATAGCCTAATGTTAGCTAGCTAGCTAACATTGAACCTGGTTGGTTAGTTACCTGCAGATTCATGCAGAGTAGTAACGTTATGAGTTGGGATTATGGTTCATTGTTTAGCTAGCTAGCTAGATACATGTCTAAAAAAAGATCTCCAATATGCAAGTAACCATTTCAATAGAATGTTCATGATGTCACTGCGACACTGTTGATAGACGTAGCTGGTAAAATCGCTCTGGCTATCTACTCCAATTTCAGAGCAATGAATTTTCGAACCCTCAACACCCATTGAATATGGCTGGTGTCAGTAAACATTGGCAAAAAAGCGTAATTAAATTGTTACCAGCAGCACAGTTACAGTGACCAACGCTCTGGATAACATAAAAACAGTCTAACGAGCTCTGCTAGGTGGAGTAAAAGGATCAGAGAGAGCTGCTCTCTCATTTCTGTCTGGAAGTAGCTAGCAAGTTATCCAGTTAGCTTGGGTGCTTAACTGCTGTTGTTATGTCAGATTGCTCAGATCAACTGTACGCTCTGAATGCTCTGAGAGCGAAACGCTCTGAATTTATGAACAGACAATCTGACAACGCTCTGAGTTTCTGAATGCCCAGAACTCTGCCACTCCAGATTGAATGTACGACACACCCGTGGTATTAACCAGCCTTTAGTCTTCAAATCTTTGATTGTTTAGTTCACGGCCTCACGTGAATCCTTAAAGAGATGGGTGGGTCTAAAGCTTAAGAGGGTGTGAATGATGCTGAATGAGTGTACACTACCGCAAGAGTGTATCACTACCGCAAGATTGAATCCCTGAGCTGACAAGGTAAAAATCTGTCGTTCTGCCCCTGAACAAGCTAGTTAACCCACTGTTCCTAGGCTGTCATTGAAAATAAGAATTTGTTCTTAACTGACTTGCCTAGTTAAATAAAGGTCAAATAAAAAATAAATACAAAAACAACTGTAGTGAAGCTCTGTGTCTCTAATTGTATGCAATGTAAAAAACACAATTTCAAATTTTGCTATATAAGACCGAATTGAGCCGGTCGGTCACATATTTGTCAGCTCATACTGCAGTTACACCTCCAACACCTCCAAAACTGTGATAAAGGTAATGTTCCCGCTTTAGTGGAGGCTGCATTCACGGCAAATGCTGCTTATGTTGGCTCAATCGGAAATTACCTTTACATTTATATTGCGGAATCTGTAACGCTTCAGCTTTACAGATTGAATTGAGCCGTTCTTCTTCAGTTGCTGGTGTTATGACCACACATGAGTTACCAGCACCATCCCTAGCAATGAAGATGCATTACTCTCACCCAGGCAACTAATACCCTTGTTTTATGTGTTAAAGCGGAAGATATATTCGATGCTGTAACGGCTGTCGTCTGAAGAAGTGGACCAAAACAAAGAAATACAAAAACATAGAAAAAGGAACATAGAACGCCCACCCAATGTAACACCCTGGCCTAACCAAAATAAATAACAAAAACCCCTCTCTATGGCCAGGGCGTTACAGTACCCCCCCCTAAAGGTGCGGACTCCGGCTGCAAAACCTGACTCTGAAGGGGAGGGTCCGGGTGGGCCTTCTTACGGCGGCGGCTCAGGTGCGGGACGTGGCCTCTGCTCCACCCTTGACGTCGCCCTCTTAGGTGGCGCACCTGGCCGCGCCGAAGGTCTAGTGGGCGACGCTGACTGTGCCCGGCTGGCGGGCGGCGATGGTTGCGCCCGGCTGGCGGGCGACCCTGGCTGCTCCGACGGCACTGACCCAGGATTCACCAGGCTGGGGAGACATGACAGAGGCCTGTCCCTAGGCGTAGGCACAGGACTCACCGAGCTGGCGGGCGTCCCTGGCCACTCCGGCAGTTCGGGGCAGTCTGGCCACTCCGGCAGTTCGGGGCAGTCTGGCCACTCCGGCAGTTCGGGGCAGTCTGGCCACTCCGGCAGTTCGGGGCAGTCTGGCCACTCCGGCAGTTCGGGGCAGTCTGGCCAGGGACGGGCCAGACAGGACTGTGAACACGCACTGGTGAACTGAAGCGTGGAGCCGGTTTTGCCACTCGTCCTGGCTGGATGCCCTTCCTAGCACGGCATGTGCTGGGCATGTCCACCGGACGCACCGGGCTGTGCGGACGCACTGGCGACACAGCGCGCAACTCCGCATCCCATGGCTCCTCCTCCAGATCTTCCTTCAGCAGGTCCTCAATAAACCACCTCATCTCCGTCTCCTCCTCTGCCGTCATCCAACCCGATGGCAGTGGTCTGGGCTCCTCCTCTGCCCTTCCGGACCACCCCATTAGCCCCCCCAAAAAAAATTCTTGGGGGTGTCTTCCGGGCTTCCTCGACCGACGCCAGCGACCCCGTCTGCTGGCCGGCGTCTCCTCCATTGCCCGGACCTCCCTCTTCCGCTGCTTGGTCCCTTGGTGGTGGGTAATTCTGTAACGGCTGTCGTCTGAAGAAGTGGACCAAGGTGCAGCGGAGTTTGTGTTCATTATTAGAATTTAATATAAACAACATGAACACTATACAAAACAAGACAAGAGTAAACCGACAGCAAACAGTCCTGTCTGGAACAAAACACTGACAGAAACAATTACCCACAAACCCAAAGGAAAAACATGCTCCTTATGTGTGACTCCCAATCAGCAGCAACGAGCTTCAGCTGTGCCTGATTGGGAGCCACACACACGGCCCAAAACAAAGAAATACAAAAACATAGAAAAAGGAACATAGAACGCCCACCCAATGTAACACCCTGGCTTAACCAAAATAAAGAACAAAAACCCCTCTCTATGGCCAGGGCGTTACAGATGCCCCCTAAAGAATGACATTTCAGTGCAAGCAAATGGATAAAAATCACCCAATGGCAGTTTTATACGTACAAAAAAATGCCAGATAAGCCCTTGCATCCCAATCGTCAAATGTAGCCACATCAGGGTCCTCATTTATAACCATTGCGTAAATGTAACAATAAATATCTGCATGTGCCATTTCTGGAAAGACTTCACACACACCAAAATATTGAGATTTGTAAACTTGGCGCACGCCCGTTATAAATCAGACCTGTCGTAAAACAGTGTGCGTGTGAACGAGCATTATAACTCTGCCTGAAAATGTTATTTTGCAATGACATTTGCTGTATCTGAAAAAAAAGGTGTGGAGCTGTAAACAGATCGTTTGAATGCAATAATATTTTCCATTTACGTTTTCAAAAACCTAAATATGCTGCATTGAATACTGAAATATTGTCCAATTGGAAAAAATAAACTACAGTAGCCCTTTTTATAGTGGTTGCCTACACACTTCAATGCAAAACATGAACTGTCTGTTCTACTGTATGTTATAAACCACACACCCTGTCATCTGCATAGAGCAAAAACTTGAAATTACAATAGCCTATATAATAGGCCCAATTAAATGAGAGGTGTGCATGGTAATTTGTTGTATGGCTACTTCGGGAATCTCCACTCTCCATGGCCAGAAATGGTGAGGAAAATATTCTGCAATGGTTATGATATACACTGAGTAAATAAAACATTAAAACACCTACTCTTTCCATGACATAGACTGATCAGGTTAATCCAGATGAAAGCTATGATCCCTTATTAATGTAATCAGTGTAGATGAAGGGGAGGAGACAGGTTAAATAAAGATTTTTAAGTCTTGAGACAATTTAGACATGGATTGTGTATGTGTGCCATTCAGAGGGTGAAAGATTTAAGTGCCTTTAGATGAGGTATGGTAGTAGGTGCCAGGCGCATCGGTTTGTTTCAAGAACTGCAACGCTGCTGGGTTTTTCATGCTCAACAGTTTTCTGTGTGTACAGTTGCTTGCGAAAGTATTCACCCGCCTTGGCATTTTTCCTATTTTGTTGCCTTACAACCTGTAATTAAAAATGATTTTTGGGGGGTTTGAATCATTTGATTTACACAACATGCCTACCACTTTGAAGATGCAAAATATTTTTTATTGTGAAACAAACAAGAAATAAGACAAAAAAACTGAAAAGTTGAGCGTGCATTACTATTCACTCTCCCCCTCCCCCCCAGGTCAATACTTTGTAGAGCCACCTTTTGCAGCAATTACATTTGCAAATCTCTTGGGGAATGTCTCTATAAGCTTGGCACATCCAGTCACTGGGATTTATGGCCATTCTTCAAGGCAAAACTGCTCCAGCTCCTTCAAGTTGGATGGGTTCCGCTTGTGTACCGCAATCTTTAAGTCATACCACAGATTCTCAATTGGATTGAGGTCTGGGCTTTGACTAGGCCATTCCAAGACATTTAAATGTTTCCCATTAAACCACTCGTGTTGCTTTAGCAGTATGCTTAGGGTCATTGTCCTGCTGGAAGGTGAACCTCCGTCCCACTCTCAAATCTTTGGAAGACAGAAACAGGTTTCCCTCAAGAATTTCCCTGTATTTAGCGCCATCCATCATTCCTTCAATTCTGACCAGTTTCCCAATCCCTGCCGATGAAAAACATCCCCACAACATGATGCTGCCGCCATGGTGTTCTCGGGGTGATAAAAGGTGTTGAGTTTGCGCCAGACATAGCTTTTTCCTTGATGGTCAGAAAGCTCCATTTTAGTCTCATCTGACCAAGGTACCTTCTTCCATATGTTTGGGGAGTCTCCCACAAGCCTTTTGGCGAACACCAAAAAGGTTTGCTTATTTCTTTCTGGCCACTCTTCTGTAAAGCCCAGCTCTGTGGAGTGTACGGCTTAAAGTGGTCCTGTGGACAGATACTCCAATCTCTGCTGTGGAGCTTTGCAGCTTCTTCATGGTTATCTTTGGTCTCTTTGTTGCCTCTCTGATTAATACGCACCACTTTTCCGTTTTATATTTTTTTGAATTTTTTGAAACAAGTTACTTTTTTCATTTTTCTTCACCAGTTTGGACTATTTGTGTATGTCCATTGCATGAAATCCAACTAAAAATCTATTTACATTACAGGTTGTAATGCAACAAAATAGGAAAAACGGCAAGGGGGGTGAATACTTTTGCAAGACACTGTATCAAGAATGGTCAACCAACCAAAGGACGTCCAGCCAACTTGACACAACTGTGGGAAGCATTGGGATCCACATGGGGCAGCATCCCTGTGGAGTGCTTTCGACACCTTGTAGAGTCCAATTAAATGAGAGAGAGGCTACCATTCATCCTATCCTAAATGCTGTAGGACTATAGGCTATTTCGCAAGTAGCCTATGAAACCATCACAGTCAGAAAAGCTGAGGAATGATCATGTAAATAAAAAAAACTTATAGGGAAATATATGCCTATTTCTAATTATTATAGAATAAAATATACATAGATTTTTGCTCTTCTCACTGAAGGCAAATTATTGCATATTGTTATATCTTGATATTTAGCTAGGCCTACCTGCTCTTTTGTTATAAATAAGAGTGTCATCATATATTCCCCATTTGCACAAGGCTACTTCTAGACTACTTTTACCTTCTTGCAATGCAAGACTTCAACCACTAGAAACTGTGCGCACCCATGGTCTAAAGTTTGCGGGAGGATAAGCACATTCTCATGTCAAGTTCATATTTTTTAAATGTTATAATTTGCTGAATACTGCCGCACGCATGTTGTGGCATATTTTGTGCGTACGCAACATTTATAATGTTAAATGGATGAGACTAGAATTAATTATTTCATTTGCATTTGTCCGTGTATGTCTTACTGTGTAACACACATATATATGACGGGAGCTAAAATGACAAGCAGAGAGGCTCTCTTATGACTCAGTTAGCTGTGATTGATAAGGATAATGCCAAGGTGCATCTCTGTCATTGATGCATATGCAAATGTATTCATTTATATGAATGTGGTGTCTGGGAATAGATAGTTAAAATGGGAGGAGGTTCGGATCTTGATTCATCAGTATTTTGTTTGACCGTTCCTGAGATTGACCTTTCCACTTCACAATCCTACTGTAATGTAGGCTTGACATTTACTATAGATAATATCAATAGTTGTAAATTGGTTGATAAAATGTGTTGAAAAAATAATATTAAAATAATTTGATCAACATTTTGGTCCCTTTATTTGATGTAACCACATTTTTAAACAACAAAACATCCATGGCAATTTCATCACCAGATCTAAATATCACTTTGCTAGACAACATTTTTTTTTAACAAATTCAAGAGAAAAATTAGGAAAACTAAATATAATAGACAGTGGAAATATGAAAAGCAAAATAAACAACTTGCATTGACCTCTCTTCATTATAATTCCAACACTGTTTCTATTTTTGTTCGAGTCACCAAACAGCTGCATGTTAATAATACAACTATGCTGTGTGTTGACACAATACTTCTTCTGCACCTCATACTGAAAGTCACTGTCCATGTTCAGCAAAACATTCTTCTGACAAAGCCCTGTACAATACTGTACTAAAACTGTTCAATGGACAGAAAACCTAGTCAAAACACTGTTAGCGTGCACAAATCCCAGGCCGGGATTCAATCCAAAACTCTCTATAGCAAGGTTGACATTTAAAGGTAGTTTCCAATTGAGCCATCTGCAGTATTTGCCTTGAATGCGATTTCTGCAAATGCTGCAAACACTGCCTTCAAAAGCAGAATTGTCGACTAGAGCGCTCTAATTAAATCCCACCCTCAGTCAAGAGTTGGATTCACAATCTCAGATGGATTCTGTTTCCATGTCTAGTGAGGATGAAGACAATCCGAAGTTCTCCAAACAGTATGCATGAGATGCATGGGCGGAGAGTAATGGCAGGACACGGTTACGGTGTCCATATTAGGACAGCATCACAATAAGCCAAACTGCTCTTATAAAGTAGAATATGAGCGCAGAATGGACAGGGATGAAAAACAAAGTAGTCTTCTTATCCAAATCCTGAGACTGGGAAACAGTAGGGTGGGGGCTGCTACGGTGCTTGACAAGCTTGAGGTGGACATTAATACAATGTTATGCCACTCTATCCTTAGGCTGATATGTTTCTTCACAATTTGGTTAAAATTGTATATTTTTAAAGATGTGAGTATGGCACTATCGACCAAATTAGGGGAGACTGGGGCAATTGTAAAAATGTTTGCGTTTAACTCTTTTGCTCAGAGACCACCCGAACTAGGCCAATCATCTAACTCTTTTGCTCAGAGACCTCTCGAACTAGGTCAATCATCTAACTCTTTTGCTCAGAGACCACTCGAACTAGGCCAATCATCTAACTATTTTGCTCAGAGACCTCTCGAACTAGGCCAATCATTTAACTCTTTTGCTCAGAGACCTCTCGAACTAGGTCAATCATCTAACTCTTTTGCTCAGAGACCACTCGAACTAGGCCAATCATCTAACTCTTTTGCTCAGAGACCACTTGAACTAGGCCAATCATTTAACTATTTTGCTCAGAGACCACTCAAACTAGGCCAATCATCTAACTCTTTTGCTCAGAGACCACTCGAACTAGGCCAATAATTATTTTATCTGTGTCCTAATCATTCCTACCATTTATATGTCTGTACATATGACTGTCAGATCACAATATTGATTGTAATCCAAAAGGTCCGGACATTACATTTGCCCTGTGTCAAGGGCAATTGTAACAGTAGCTGGGGTCAAATGTAACACCTAAAAAATTAACAGAATAAATTCACTTAATTCATAAACATGAATGTTTTTTAAGTTATCATATTATCATAGACGTAAGTAATGATTTTTCAATAAATATGCATTTTTTTTGTATGTAAACAATAATTACAGTAAACCTGTGTTTGTGCATGGCCATTTGGTTCCTCTCAAAATATCTGAACAATATGATGGTTTCCAGATTATATCTGTTTACAATTTCTGTGGCACTCTGCAGGATACCACGGCTATTTAAAGTTATTTGTATAATTCATACAATCTTAGTTAAAATCACTTGTTTTCATAATTTGGCTGCTTGGCTCAGGGTCATTTTAACACTGAATTACAATTGGCAATTGCCCCCAACCCAGCAGCCATGACAAAATATCATGTGCCTAGTAAGAGACAACAATAGTGACATGTCATTCATGTCAATGTATATATATATATAGTGATGAAAATTATGATAGTTTGAGTTATTGGACACTAATGCTAAGGGCAGTATAGTAAAAATACAACCGGTGGAAAAAACTACTTTCATCCCTGAAAAACAATCATTTGCCCATTAAAAGTGAATATAGTGAGATATCTGGCTGTAACTTTTCAAGCAGGGACATAACTTAAATGTACTGTGTGTGTTTCATCACTCTAGCTTGTTTCTGTTTGGAGAAATGGAATGTATTACAATTGCTCCCTGTTACGATTGCCCCTAGTCTCCCCTACACGACACCATTTTAAAATGGGATTGAAGGTAAAGCAGTGCAAAATACAGTGCAAATGACAAAACACATGAATGTAAAATAAGTTTTGATGAATACTGTGTAGAGCCAGCATAGAATGCTAAAGTGTTGACTGGCTCTTCTCTCATTTTCATTGCAGCAAACCAGGGCCTGGATTCCAAAACACATCTTAGCCTTAAAATGCTTTTGAAAACCGGGCCCAGAATAATTCATGATTGTCTGCACAGCACAAGAGCCATGGGACAACAGGATGAGAACATGCCACAATACCAAAAGAAACCAAGACATTGACAGAAAATGTCACTTTGCGAATGTGAGAAAACCAACGTGTGCACATGGATGTAAAGGAGTTGCAGGAACCACAAAATCCAAAGAATTACAAAAAATATCTGCCATTTTGTGTCTGTTAAAACAGGGGGAAATATATTATACAGTCGTTATTAATATTCTTTAAAAAGAGGTGCAAAGCCAGGTAGAGTTCAAATCTTTGCATCTTGCATTTGTCTTCGTCTGTATGGTGGTATCAGTTATGTTTGTTAATCTGATTGTGTTGTTTTTGTGTGTGTGTTTTTCTAATCCCCATCAGCTGAAGCCATGTCAGTATATTTTCTTGGTTTGTATTTTTACACTGAGGGAATACAATTCAAGGCATATATCTAAAAACGAAATTACTGTACAAGATCACATCACAGTCCAAGATGGACATTGAAGAAAGAGAAGGAAAGCTGTGTTTAAAGGTTTTCATTCCATTTTTTCTTTATACAAGCAAAAGGGGTCCCAGTCTTGCAAAAGCACACACATAACCCCAGTGTGGAGGGCGTTTTTTTTTTTCATATAGAGTTTCACGTGTGTGTGGTCACACACACATCCGCTGCCTCATATGGGTTGGTGTCTCTGCAGTGTCAGCACTGTGTCCCACAGACACGAGAGGCAGCGTTGCTCTCTCAGAATGAGCTAAGGGCCTCCAGAGCGACTTCATAGCAGAACTTGTACTGTTCCTAGAAAAGGGAAATAAAGACAGAGCACTAGTCAGTCATTGGCACGATTGTCATATTACCAATCTGTCAGAAATTTGACTCATTTTTTATCATTATTAAAAAAGAAACACAAGCAGAGATTAGTTTGATATTTATGGATACAAACTAGTCGTTCGTTCTTTATGTTCCATTGCCATGCCCAGTGGCAACGTTCTTATCCCTTGCTTGCTGCTTGCTGCTAACCAACTAGCAATGGCTTCACAGTCTGCAGCCAGAATAACAGCAATGTTTATTCCGTTGCATTTGTTTAAGCTGTTTATCCTGCTTATACCACTGTTGCCAAAGAAAACAATACAAAGCAAACATTTACCGGTAGAAATGTATACAGTGCATTCAGAAAGTATTCAGACCACTTCCCTTTATCCAAATAATGTTACAGCCTTATTCTAAAATTGATTAAATCAAACATTTTCTTCATCAATCTACACACAATACCCAATAATGACAAAGCGAAAACAGGTTTATAGATTTTTTCCCAAATGTATTACAAATAAAAAACAGAAACAACTTATTTACATAAGCAGTCAGACCCTTTGCTATGAGACTCAAAATTGAGTTCAAGTGCATCTTTTTTCCATCGATCATCCTTGAGATGTTTCTACAACCTGATTGGAGTCCACCTGTGATAAATTCAATTGACTGGACATGATTTGGAAAGGCACACATCTGTTTATATAAGGTCCCACAGCTGACAATGCATATCAGAGCAAAATCCAAGCCATAAGGTTGAAGGAATTGTGCGTAGACAGGAATGTGTCGAGGCACAGATCTGGGGAAGGGTACCAAAAAATGTCTGCAGCATTGAAGGTCCCCAAGAACACAGTGGCCTCCATCATTCTTAAATGGAATAAGTTTTGAAGCACCAAGACTCTTCCAACAGCTGGCCACTTTTCCTACAGCTGGCCACAAAACTGAGAAATCGGGGGAGAATGGCCTTGGTCAGGGAGATGATCACGAACCCGATGGTCACTCTGACAGAGCTCGAGAGTTCCTCTGTGGAGATGGGAGAACCTTCAAGAAAGACAACCATCTCTAAAGCAGTCCACCAATCAGGCCTTTATGGTAAAGTGGCCAGACGGAAGCACAATAAAAGGCACATGACAGCCCGCTTGGAGTTTGTCAAAAGGCACCTAAAGGCCTCTCAGACCATGAGAAACATTTACATTTTAGTAATTTAGCAGACGCTCTTATCCAGAGCAACTTACAGTAGTGAGTGCATACATTTCAACAACATTCTCTAGTCTGATGAAACCAAGATTCAACTCTTTGGCCTGAAAGCCAAGCGTCACGTCTGGAGGAAACCTGGCACCATTCTTAAGGTGAAGCATGGTGGTGGCAGCATCATGCTGTGGGGATGTTTTTCAGTGGCAGGGACTGTTTGACTAGTCAGGATCAAAGGAAAGATGAACGGAGTCAAGAGAGATCCTTGATGAAAACCTGCTCCATAGCGCTCAGAACCTCAAATCAAATACAATTTTATTTGTCACATGGGCTAATTACAACAGGTGTAAACCTTATCGTGAAATGCTTACTTATAAGTGCTTAACCAACAATGCAGTTTGAAGAAAAAAAATAGTTAAGAAAATATTTACTAAATAAACTAAAGTTACAAAAATAAACGGCCAATAATAAAATAACAATAACAAGGCTATATACACAGGGGGTACCGGTACCAAGTCAATGTGTGGTGGTACAGATTAGTCAAAGTAATATGTACATGTAGGTAGGGGTAAAGTGACTATGCTTAGATAATAAACAGTGAGTAGCAGCAGCATAAAAAAACGCAAATTCAGCAGTCTTATGGCTTGAGGAGTCTTTGGGAATTTTTAGGGCCTTCCTCTGACAACGCCTGGTATAGAGGTCCTGGATGGCAGGAAGCTTAGTCCCAGTGATGTACAGGGAATTACGCTCTAGCTTCTGTAGTGCCTCGCGGTCGGAGGCCGAGCAGTTGCCATACCAGGCGGTGATGCAACTAGTCTGGATGCTCTCGATGGTGCAGCTGTAGAACTTTGTAAGGATCTGAGGACTCATACCAAATCTTTTCAGTCTCCTGAGGGGGAATAGGCATTGTCATGCCCTCTTCAAGACTGTCTTGGTGTGTTTGGACCATGTTCATTTGTTTGTGATTTGGATACCATGGGTCTTGAATGCCTCAACCTGCTCCACTACTGCCCCATTGATGAGAATGGGGGCATGCTCAGCCCTCCTTTTCCTATAGTCCACGATCATCTCCTTTGTCTTAATCATGTTGAGCAAGAGGTTGTTATCCTTCACCAGGCTGCCAGGTCTCTGACATCCTCCCTATAGGCTGTCTCATCATTGTTGGTGATCAGGCCTACCACTGTTGTGTCATCTTCAAACATAATGATGGTGTTGGAGTCATGCTTGGCCACACAGTCATGGGTGAACAGGGAGTACAGATGGGGACTATTGACGCATCCCTGAGGGGCCCCCGTACTGAGGATCAGTATGTCAGATGTGTTGTTACCTACCCTTACCACCTGGGCTGCCCGTCAGGAAGTCCAGGATCCAGTTGCAGAGGGAAGTGTTTAGTCCCAGGGTCCTTAGCTTAGTGATAAGCTTTGAGGGTACTATGGTGTTGAACGCTGAGCTGTCGTCAATGAATAGAATTCTCACATAGGTGTTCCTTTTTTCCAGTTGGGAAAGGATAGTGTGAAGTCCAATAGAGATTGCGTCATCTGTTGATCTGTTGGGGTGGTATGCCAATTGGAGTGGGTCTAGGGTTTTTGGGATGATGGTGTTGATCTGAGTCATGACCAGCGTTTATCCTCAGACCGGGGCGAAGTTTCACCTTCCAACAAGACGATTCTGAGCACACAGCCAAGACAACGCAGGAATGGCTTCGGGACAAGTCTCTGAATGTCCTTGAGTGGCCCAGCCAGAGCCTAGACCTGGACCTGAACCTGATCGAACATCTCTGGAGAGACCTGAAAATAGCTGTGCAGCGACGCTCCCCATCCAACCTGACAAAGCTTGAAAGGATCTGCAGAGAAGAATGGGAAAAACTCCCCAAATACAGGTGTGCCAACCTTGCAGCGTCATACCCAAGAAGACTCAAGGCTGTAATTTCTTCCAAAGGTGCTTCAACAAAGCACTGAGTAAAAGGTCTGAATAACTATGTAAATGTCATATTCCTGTTTTATTTATTGTATACATTCGGTACATTTTTAAAACCTGTTTTCGCTTTGTCATTATGGGGTATTGTGTGTAGATTGATGAGGATTTTTTTTTTAAATCCATTTTAGAATAAGTCTGAATACTTTCCGAATGAGCTATATATACAGTGCCAGTCAAAAGTTTGGACACAGCTACTCCAGGGTTTTTCTTTATTTTTACTATTTTCTACATTGTAGAATAATAGTGAAGACATCAAAACTATGAAATAACACATATGGAATCATGTAGTAACCAAAAAAAGTGTTCCATCAAAATATATTTTATATTTGAAAATCTTCAAAGTAGCCACCCTTTGCCTTGATGACAGCTTTGCATACTCTTGGCATTCTCTCAACCAGCTTAATGAGGTAGACACCTGGAATGCATTTCAATTAACGGGTGTGCCTTGTTAAAAGCACATTTGTGGAATTTCTTTCCTTCTTAATGCGTTTGAGCCAATCAGTTGTTTTGTGACAAGGTAGGGGTGTTATACAGAAGACAGCCCTATTTGATAAAAGACCAAGTCCATATTATGGCAAGAACAGCTCAAATAAGCAAAAAGAAATGGCAGCCTGTCATTTCTTTAAGACAAAAATGTCAGTCAATATGGAAAATTTCAAGAACCTTTCAAGTTTCTTCAAGTGCAGTCGCAAAAACCATCAAGGCTTCAGACAAACAGACAAGCTTACTTCACTAACTAGAAACATGTTGGAGGATTTGACAACTTTAGATGCAAAGGGGACAGGAGAAATTCATGTACATCACTCACCACGTTAGGTCATCAAATGCTCCAAGAAGATGTTTCTGCAAAAACAAATCAATACTAGCTAGCTAGCTAGCTAGCTCCGTTTTTTCCTTGTTGGACCTGTATTTACAATGTATCCAATTTCAGTTTGTGTAGTTGTTGGTTTAGCTTTCTGTAACTTTATAGCAAGTACGATCTGCATGTGTAAGGGCATATTGCGTCATGATTGCAAGGTGTCCCTATATCTTTTCCAACTGTCCCGTTATCTGGTTTTAATTTTCATTCTAGAATGCCCTTCTAGCCAATCAGAAAAGCGTATTAAACAATGCTGTAGTATAACGCTAGATGAAAAATAAAGAGAATAAAATCGTCTTTCATCGAAATTTCATCGATTATTATGACGGTATCTTCAAAGTCACCAATAACTTTTTTATTACAGTAGTTGTCTTTTGCCCCAAAATCTACTTTAATTCTAAGAGAACAGCTGTGCCCATCCTGAGATGGATCTGCCAAATGAAGCATCTGGTTTCTGAGGCTATATGAGAAGGCGTAGAGACATCTGTTAACACAACACCTGCAATAGCAAGTCATCAGCCTGAGAATGTGTGTGCGTACATGCGTGTGCATGTGTCTCTGTGGCTGTGTCTACCCGTCTGTGTATGGTCTCGAACCTGTCCAATACAGCCACAACTGTGTGTCCTGAATGTGTCTGATATTGCTGATAGGTACTAATAAACCCTCCTCAAGCCACCTATACAGTACCACATCACCTGTAGTGGTCAGTGGAACGTACCATAGTCTCCACCATGTTGGATTTGTTGTTCCTCAGGGTCTTGACGGTGTGGAACACATCTACAATGTTCTGTTGCTGGATCATCTCACTGATGCTGCAGATGGCACAGAAGGTACCGCTACGTCCACCACCCATCCTGTTGGAGAGAGAGGTTAAAAGATAGGTAAGGAAAGGTGGATAAATGGGATAGAGAGAACAGTTAAAAGAGATGTAAAGAGAGCAATGAGAAAGGGGCAGAGAGAGCGAGGAAGAGGGACAAAGGTAGAAAAGGCCAAAGGAAGATGGAGAGAATGAGACCGAGAACAAGGGAGAGAGGTAAATGAAGAGGGAGAGAGATGAAGAGGGAGAGCGATGGAGGGGCAGGGTAAGGGACAGAAAGAGGGAATAATTAAGACAGAGGGGGGGATGAGAACGGGACAGAGAGAGCGAATACAGGCTTCCTCATGCTTCCCATCATAAACAGTTCGGAAACAGTTTGTGCATATATTATGACAACGTTATGTGACGTTTTTGTCCATTTTGGCCTTCAGCAAGGATTTTCTGGCTGTTCGTGCACACACATTTTTTTCTAGATGCAAGCAGAATTTCAGAAATTAAAGTCTACGCCCCTTTGTCGGTGATTGGTCAACAGTAGAGATTATTAAATTAAGTATTTGTTGTCATTCAACGATAGCTGACTCATTTCTGTTTTCAGTTGAGAACGTGGGACACATTTTCAGGTGATAAATACTGCGCCAAACATCATAGTTAGATGTACAATAGCGTGACTAAGATCTCCTTAGCAAAAATGTTGAAATTAATGACAGATTCATTGAGTTATCTTAGATTAATTCAAACTATTTTGAGGAAGTGTATACTGGCTATTGCATCTCAAGATGGACAAACAGTACTATTTCTCATTTTTCAAGCGAATGTCAAATCAAATCAAATCACATTTTATTTGTCACATGCACCGAATACAACAGGTGTAGTAGACCTTACAGTGAAATGCATACTTACAAGGCCTTAACCAACGATGCAGTTTTAAGAAAATAACTACAAAAAAAGTTTGAAAAAAGCAAGAGATAAGAAAAACTGATAATTAAAGAGCAGCAGTAAATAACAATAGCGGGCCTATATATAGAGGGTACCGGTACAGAGTCAATGTGTCAATGTGTGGGGGCACCGGTGTCAAGGTAATTGAGCTAATTATGTACATGCAGGTAGTTAAAATTATGTACATGCAGGTTGTTAAAATGGCTATGCATAGATAATAACAGAGTAGCAGCAGCGTAGTGGGGGGTTACAAATATTCTGAAAAGACATTTGATTAGCTGTTCAGTAGTCTTATGGCTTGGGGGTAGAAACTGTTTAGAAGCCTCTTGGACCTAGACTTGGCGCTCCGGTACCGCTTGCTGTGCAGTAGCAGAGACAACAGTCTATGACTAGGATGGCTTTTTAGGGCCTTCCACTGACACCGCCTGGTATAGAGGTCCTGGATGGCAGGAAGCTTGGCCCCTATGATGTACTGGGCTGTACGCACTACCCTCTGTAGTGCCTTTCGGTTCTCGGCTAGGCGACAGCCAACCAAAGAATGCGGAAACCTTTAGGAGGACATAATTGTTAAGACAGAGGCAAAGAGAGTAAAGAAAGAGGGAGAGAGGTAAAGAAAGAGGGAGAGAGGTAAAGAGGTAAAGAAAGAGGGAGAGAGGTAAAGAAAGAGGGAGAGAGGTAAAGAAAGAGGGAGAGAGGTAAAGAAGAGGGAGAGAGGTAAAGAAAGAGGGAGAGAGTAAAGAAAGAGGGAGAGAGGTAAAGAAAGAGGGAGAGAGGTAAAGAAAGAGGGAGAGAGTAAAGAAAGAAGGAGAGAGGTAAAAAAGGAGAGAGTAAAGAAAGAAGAAGAAAGGTAAAGAAAGTGGGAGAGAGTAAAGAAAGAAGGAGAGAGGTAAAGAAAGAGGGAGAGAGTAAAGAAAGAGGGAGAGAGGTAAAAAAGGAGAGAGTAAAGAAAGAGGGAGAGAGGTAAAAAAGGAGAGAGTAAAGAAAGAGGGAGAGAGGTAAAAAAGGAGAGAGTAAAGAAAGAAGAAGAAAGGTAAAGAAAGTGGGAGAGAGTAAAGAAAGAAGGAGAGAAGGTAAAAGAGTGGGTAAAGAGAGTCGATCAGAATCGTCCATTGGGATTAGAGGTCGACCGATTAATCGGAATGGCCGATTAATTAGGGCCGATTTCAGGTTTTCATAACAATCGGACATCGGTATTTTTGGACACCGATTTGGCCGATTTAAAAAAATAAAACATTTACACCTTTATTTAACTAGGCAAGTCAGTTAACACATTCTTATTTTCAATGACGCCTAGGAACGGTGGGTTAACTGCCTTGTTCAGGGACAGAACGACAGATTTTTACCTTGTCAGCTCGGGGATTCAATCTTGCAACCTTACAGTTAACTAGTCCAACGCTCTAACCACCTGCCTTACATTGCACTCCACAAGGAGCCTGCCTGTTACGCGAATGCAGTAAGAAGCCAAGGTAAGTTGCTAGCTAGCATTAATCTTATCTTATAAAAAACAATCATTCAATCAATCATAATCACTAGTTAATTACACATGGTTGATGATATTACTAGTTTATCTAGCGTGTCCTACGTTGCATTTAATCGATGCGGTGCGCATTCGCGAAAAAGGACTGTCGTTGCTCCAACGTGTACCTAACCATAAACATCAATGCCTTTCTTAAAATCAATACACAAGTATATATTTTTAAACCTGCATATTTAGTTAATATTGCCTGCTAACATGAATTTCTTTTAACTAGGAAAATTGTCACTTCTCTTGCAACAGAGTCAGGGTATATGCAGCAGTTTGGGCCGCCTAGCTCGTTGCGAACTGTGTGAACACTATTTCTTCCTAACAAAGACAGCCAACTTTGCCAAACGGGGGATGATTTAACAAAAGCGCATTTGTGAAAAAAGCACAATCGTTGCACGACTGTACCTAACCATAAACATCAATGCCTTTCTTAAAATCAATACACCGAAGTATATATTTTTAAACCTTCATATTTAGCTAAAAGAAATCCAGGATAGCAGGCAATATTAACCAGGTGAAATTGTGTCACTGCTCTTGCGTTCATTGCACGCAGAGTCAGGGTATTTGCAACAGCTTAGGCCGCCTGGCTCGTTGCGAACTAATTTGCCAGAATTTTACGTAATTATGACATAACATTGAAGGTTGTGCAACGTAACAGGAATATTTAGACTTATGGATGCCACCCGTTAGATAAATACGGAACCGTTCCGTATTCTAACTGAAAGAATAAACGTTTTGTTTTCGAGATGATAGTTTCCGGATTCGACCATATTAATGACCTAAGGCTCGTATTTCTGTGTGTTTTATGTTATAATTAAGTCTATGATTTGATAGAGCAGTCTGACTGAGCGATGGTAGGCACCAGCAGGCTCGTAAGCCACGTGGCTCAGTTGGTAGAGCATGGTGTTTGCAACGCCAGGGTTGTGGGTTCGATTCCCACGGGGGACCAGTACGGAGAAAAAATTTATGAAATGTATGCATTCACTACTGTAAGTTGCTCTGGATAAGAGTGTCTGCTAAAATGACTAAAATGTAAATTCAAACAGCACTTTTGTGCGTTTTACCAGCAGCTCTTCGCAATGCTTCAAGCATTGCGCTGTTTATGACTTCAAGCCTATCAACTCCCGAGATTAGGCTGGTGTAACCGATGTGAAATGGCTAGCTAGTTAGCGGGGTGCGCGCTAATAGCGTTTCAAACGTCACTCGCTCTGAGACTTGGAGTTGCTGTTCCCCTTGCTCTACATGGGGAACGCTGCTTCGAGGGTGGCTGTTGTCGATGTGTTCCTGGTTCGAGCCCAGGTAGGAGCGAGGAGAGGGACGGAAGCTATACTGTTACACTGGCAATACTAAAGTGCCTATAAGACCATCCAATAGTCAAAGGTATATGAAATATAAATCGTATAGAGAGAAATAGTCCTATAATTCCTATAATAACTACAACCTAAAACTTCTTACCTGGGAATATTGAAGACTCATGATAAAAGGAACCACCAGCATTCATATGTTCTCATGTTCTGAGCAAGGAACTTAAACGTTAGCTTTCTTACATGGCACATATTGCACTTTTACTTTCTTCTCCAACACTTTGTTTTTGCATTATTTAAACCAAATTGAACATGTTTCATTATTTATTTGAGGCTAAATTGATTTTATTTTGGTATTATATTAAGTTAAAATAAGTGTTCATTCAGTATTGTTGTAATTGTCATTATTACAAATAAATAAATACAAATCGGCCGATTATTCGGCATCGGCTCTTTTGATCCACCAATAATCGGTATCGGCGTTGAAAAATCATAATCGGTCGACCTCTAATTGGGATGCACAAAGTTTTGATATATGGTAAAAAAAACTGTTGTAACAGCCCCTTTACAATATCTCTGAGCCAATCTATATGCTGTATTACTTTGTTGAATATATTTCATTAATGTGAGAGGTGTACCATGTACAGTATAGCAGGACGTGGGACTGTACTTAAGTAACAAATTGTACCTGGGGCATTCATTAAAACATGGAGGAAAACCTACGAATCTAAACCAGCAGCAAAACTACCGTAGCCCATCTCCTATCCAATCCACATAGACTGAGCTTAAGCCCATGTGTGTATTACAAAGTCCATATTAGGGCAGCATCAAGCCCTTGTATCCCCTGCATACAATATTCTGCATGACTTACCATACAAACAGTCGGACCATTAATGATGAAAATACTCTAACAATTCTCTAACCATTTGGTTTCAACTAGAACCCGTGTGATACATAAAACATAACACATTAGAGAGAGGATGAGGAGCATTTGGAAAAGATGAGCAATGGTTGACCACTTAACCAAAATCAAACTCTGCACAATCTCTGAAAAGTAGTATTGAAGGGTCTTGAAGGGACTCATTGAGGCTGAAGTATTTCCTTCAACATGTTCAAGGTAATACACATTATGATTGCTAAATGAGAGAAACTACCCTACTACCATTATGATTATCAGAGGCGGCGGAATAGTCAGCGAGGGAGAGCTGACACGCTGGTTTGGATAGGAGGCCGTTGTAAAAACAGTACTCGCACAGAAATGTGATCCTGAATGTGTTGAGCTTTGATTGGTTCCCTCAAACTTTTTTTTTCTTTCCTGGGGCACCTAAAATGCTCAAATGCCTCTGGCTATGAGACAAGTCATAATTACAGTGTCCATATTAGCACCAGTGTTGGGGTCGTTACAAAAAAATTGTTATATAGTACCTATTACTCGTTACTTCTTTACTACTTTATTTATGACTACCTGGGAAAAGCAATGAGTTACACTAATATTACTTTTGTTATATTACTTTTGTGTTAAACCCCAAAACATTGCGCATCCTTACTCAATGTAAACAATGTCAACGTTACGTTATGTAGGCCTATACACCAGTGGATAAGGGCAGCATTTTCTCTACTACATACCCAGCAACAAGCTTGTTCAGATCTCCCTGGGTTACAGCCTGTCCTACTGAATGATTGAAATCAAGCCTTGGTTGTTTGGATGAGGTAGACAAGCGTGTTACTTTTGCAGATGCTTCAAGAGATTGGATGCTGTGTTTCTAGCAGTGGAGATGTGTTTCTCACCTGGGCACAGTTTACATCCAAGATGGCTGAATCCAAGATGGCGTAGCAGTCAGATGTCTTTTATCTTTGTCCTGTCGTGTCCCTTGTATATATCTTTTTACATCTTTTTCTTCGCATATCTTTTAAAAATATTTTCCTAAACCTCAACTTCTAAATACTCTCCTGCAACCTGCCTCACCCAATGTGGCGTGGATCTGTTTTTTTTCCTAAAGTATTTCTATTTACTTCGGATCTGGAATCCCTCAACTGAAGCTAGCCAGCTAACTACCTACCAGCTATCAGTCAGCAAACCATTGCTAGCGGTCATCAGCTAACCTTTAGCTCGGAAAGCTCTAGCCAGTTTGAACAACGTGACTCAAACCAGAGCATAATGGACCTATTTTAAATTAAATGTAAATTTTTTACATTTTTCTCTCCATATTCCTGGATTCCTACTGCAAACTCTGAACATTTTCATCTGGATCTTCGCAACTAGCTAACCGCAATCCCGGGTGACTACTCCTGGCTAGTGTTTCCATCCCGGAGCAAGCACCAATTAGTCTGAAGCTAGCCCGGCCAGGGCTTCTGTGCTACCACCGAAGCCCACTCCTGGGCTACAATATCCGTACCCCTTCTACGGAACCCCGCCGATCCTCTACGACTGGAATACCGACATAATCTGCCCGAGGATTCCAACAGGCCCCTCAGGCGCAACGTCCGCTGAAGGCCCATTCTGCTAACCGCAGCCTGCTAGCTACCTAGAGCTACTTGGAACCCTACTAATCCCACGACTGGTCTATCGACGTCACCGCACGAAGAGGCAAAAACAGACTTACCCCAATCGCGACGTCCCCCAAAGGCTAGCTTGCCTGCCCCGGTCTGCTAACTGCTAGCCCCGGTCTGCTAACTGCTTGCTTGCTAACCCGGTCTGCTAACTGCTAGCTTGCCAGTCCCAGTCTGCTAACTGGTAGCTTGTTAAGCCCAAGCCTACTAACTGTTAGCATTGGCCTGCTAACTGTCTGAATCGCCATGTCCCCAGTCAGCCCAACCACTTACTGGACCCATATGTTCACTTGGCTACACATGCCTCTCTCTAATATCAATATGCCTTGTCCTGGTTAGTGATTACTGTCTTATTTCACTGTAGAGCCTCTAGCCCTGCTCAATATGTCTTAACCAGCCATGTTGTTCCACCTCCTACATATGTGATGACATCATCTGGTTTAAACGTCTCTAGAGACTATATCTCTCTCATCATTACTCAATGCCTAGGTTTACCTCCAATGTACTCACATCCTACCTTACCTTTGTCTGTACACTATGCCTTGAATCTATGCTATCGTGCCCAGAAACCTGCTCCTTTAACTCTCTGTTCCGAACGTGCTAGACAGCAGTTCGTATAGCGGGAGTTGCAGAGGGAGGTGTTTAGTCCCAGGGTCCTTAGCTTAGTGATAAACTTTTAGGCACATTTTGTGTTGAATGCTGAGCTGTAGTCAATGAATAGCCTTCTCACAAATGTTTTCCTTTTGTTCAGGTGAGAAAGGGTAGTGTGGAGTGCATTAGAGATTGCATCATCTGTAGATCTGTTGGGGCGGTATGCAAATTAGGGTGGGTCTAGGGTCTCTGGGATGATGGTGTTGATGTGAGCCATGACCAGTCTTTCAAAGCATTTCATGGCTACAGACGTGAGTGCTATGGGTCGGTAGTCATTTAGGCAAGTTACCTTGGTATTCTTGGGCACAGGGACTATAGTTGTATGCTTGAAACATGTAGGTATTACAGACTCAGTCAGGGACCGATTGAACATGTCAGTGAATACACTTGCCAGTTGGTCCACGCATGCTCAGAGTACACGTCCTGGTAATCCTTCTGGCCCTGCGGCCTTGTGAATGTTGATCTGTTTAAGGTATTATTCACATCGGCTACAGGGAGCGTGATCACACAGTTGTCCGAAACAGCTGGTGCTCTCATGCAATGCTTCAGTGTTGCTTGCCTCGTAGCGAGCATTGAAGTCACTTAGCTTGTCTGGTTGCCGCGTGTCACTGGGCAGCTCACGGCTGGGTTTCCTTTGTAGTCCGTAATCGTTTGCAAGCCCTGCCACATCCGATGAGCATCGGAGCTGTTTTAGTAGGATTCAATCTTAGTCCTGTATTGACACTTTGTCTGTTTGACGGTTCGTCAGAGGGCATAAAGGGATTTCTTATAAATACCCGGGTTAGAGTCCTGCTCCATGAAAGCGCCAGCTCTACCCTTTAGTTCAGTGTGGATGTTGCCTGTAATCCATGGCTTCTGGTTGGAGTAAGTACGTACGGTCACTGTGGGGATGATGTCGTCGATGCACTTATTGATGCTACATACAGTGGTGCTTATCTAAAAAAGACCCACACAGTTCCATACAATTAAATGGTTCCACAAAGTTTTACATCAGTACACACTGATAACAGAGCGGTGAATTTGAGCTGAGGCCATTCATTTAATTGGATATCTGTGGGGCTTGATAAACCCTTTGTCATGGTGAGTGGCACAAACTGAAATATAACCTGGAGGGATGATTTTCACTAACCTCTTTTTGTCACTGACTCTTATCACTTCATCAGTTCAAGTACATCTCATCTCTCTCACGTGCCACAGACCATGAACCTCATGGATTTGTCTTTTGTGTTGTCAATATCTCTTATTTCCATGTGACTTTTAAAAGCAATTTCTCACCACAACAGAAATAGTGTGGTTGAGAGTCATACAAAAGTCTCAAAGGACTTGCCATCCTCTGTATATACTCTAGAACAGCCATACTCAACTGGCGGACCGTGGTCTTAATCCGAGCTCCCGACTTAAAAAACTTTTTGTCCGTGGGATTCAGTCAGGTTTTTAACTTAATGCTGCTGAGAGTTATAATAGTTGAACGCACAATGTACAATTTCGAAATTTGGTAGTGCATGGGCAGTTTTCCTCTCGCAATGTCCTTCACTGACAGACCTTAGAGAGCTATTCTTAACCTGCGAGAAATGTCCAGTTGATTAACTACTGGCCATGTTAGCTAGATGGGTAAATTAGGCTAACTAGCTATCTAAATATTGTAGTTGGCCAGATTAGGTTCCCAGGGGCTTCGATCCCCAGGGGGCACCCATTGATTTTGTTGAGTCACTAAGGTATCAATACACACATAAGACATGGGAAAATGTGTAAAATTGCAGGAACTTAGCTTTAAAACGGCTCCATTTTCTCTCTGCCTGATGGCAAAATGTGTAGAATTTTAGGAAATTTGCTTTAAAATTGCTCCATTTTCTCTCCGCCCGATGGTAAAATGTGTAGAATTGCAGGGAATGAGCTTTAAAACGGCAACATTTTCTCTCCGCCAACAAGAGTTGTTGGAACAGTTTGAACAGTTTGGGGTCACATTGGTCGAGGTTTGTTACTATGCCGATAACCTTTGCCATCTCGGAAATATGTGTGACCAGACCTTCTCAAATAGTAGTTGAGTACCCCTGCTCTAAAAGGAAACATCACTGTGGAAGCGAGCAGTG
Organism: Salmo trutta; assembly: GCF_901001165.1. Lineage (NCBI taxonomy): Eukaryota > Metazoa > Chordata > Actinopteri > Salmoniformes > Salmonidae > Salmo > Salmo trutta. The sequence goes on from NC_042972.1 coordinate 59,148,937, forward strand.
ATAAATACATTCATAAAGCACATTCCCTATTGTCTTCCTGTCTGAGAGTATAGTGTTGTATATGAGTAGGGCCAGACAGAATATACAGGGAATTTTTTCTATCACTAACTTCACTCATTTAGCAGCAGAATTTGAATTAATTCCAGCATTTGATTTTTAATCGTTTCTACCCCTCCACATCATGTCTGGTTTAAACGTCCTCGTATACAATGTCCCTGTATATAAATTCCATGGGCACGTGACTATCCACGTATCGTATGGACACTGTATTAGTAAAGAACTGTGTTCTGATATATGGACACCGTATGGAAATACAACTTCCATGGAAGTGTGAAATGTCCTAATATGGACACCATATCAGCATACAAATGCCATGGACTTGACTGTTCTAGTATGGACAACCGTATGAGTATACAACTTCCATGGATGTGTGAATCTGATATCGTCACCATAATACAAAGACTGAACTTCCTTTGAGCCAGACCCTCAGCTACTCACAGGCAGTGGACCACGGTGCGTCCGTCTCCCCCGTCGTACTGCTCCTGCCACTTGGCCAGACGTCTCACCAGCTGCAAGATGGAGCGCTTGGACAGGGGCGTGTCCCGATAGGCCGGCCAGCCGATGAACTGGAAATGCTGCACCAAACGGTAGCCATCCTGGGGCTGCCAAAGAATCATAAATTAATGCCGGTATCAACATCATCATCACTGTTGTTGTGGTCAACATCATCATCATGGACAACATCACAGATAGTATCCTCATCATGCTTAGCACAATCATTAACCACTAGCAAGCTAATCTTCCTCCTCATTATAACCATCATCAAAATTGGTAGAGGGACTTCGCCAATTTGAAGGGGGATCAAGTTTACTTCTGTGTCCACTGCAAATATAAAACACTCAAGTCATTAATTAACTGCTGACGCATTGAGCCCCTCATCAGAAGCACATCTATTCCCAGTGTATTTGGGACTCATCTTTGCTTCTCTTAGCCAGAGCAGAGCCAACAAGCCAACGACTGGCAACCACAACAAAGACGTCATCTGGCTCCATGCCCAAGCTGGGAACAAGGGAGAGACTCATTTTGTCGTACAGGAGCCGTGTCATGTGCTTCTCGCGGTGGCGATGGAACCATTTCATGGTAAATTGGAGAAGCCACCGCTGTGGGTTTTTGCACCATCACGGAGCTAAGTGTTGATTAGCTGGCTGGCGAAGCCTGCCGTCTCTGCTGGTTAAAGTGGGGGGCCATGAGCAAGCAAGAAGTAGAGGAGAGAGAAAGGAGTAACCGAGTGCAACGAACACAGGGATTCATGTGGCAGTGATTTAATGGTGTCTAATGAGTATTAGTGTAAAATAAAGCCCCCTCATATGGAACCAGTCTGCTGCCAGGCTTGGCCTGTCTGTTAGCGCCATCCCCATTGGCAGGGCTCAAAGCAGAGTCTAAATGTTTACGGGACGATTGTGCCAATGTATCAGACCCGGGTTCAGATACTATTGGAAATCTTTCACATGCTTTGAGCATTTTCTTTAGCCTGCCTGGAGTGCCAAATGGATATGGTTTTCACTTTTGGGACTATTCTATTTGCTCAATTTTTCCAAGCAAGCTCATTCAAACACAGCTAGAGTATTAGAAATGATTTAGAATAGTATCTTAACCCAGGTCTGACATGGGTATGTGGTGTGCATGGCACAAGCAATTAGGTTGACATTTGAAGGAGTCTAACTGACAAGACAGTGTCCTAGCGATATATCGTAGTGGAGTGTTGTAGAAGTGGAGGCAAGACAAATGTACAGTAGTACATCTGGCATTTGAGCATCTGTTTCTTTTTTATGCTGGTCTGTGACCTATGGGATGTAATACAGTTTGTGACCTATGAGAGAAAACGAGCAGAGCCATATAAAGTCCTACAGCCATAGATTCTAGTTTCTATGACTGTGATAATAATAAGTCACCTATACAGTGTTCCCTATTCATTTTAAAACCTGGTTTGACACTGTACTTTCTTTATTGTGATACAGACCCTGGCCATGTTGCAGATCCTGAAGATGCGATTGATGATGTCTTCATCGATGTCGGCTGAGATGAACTCCACCTGGACGGGGCCGTAGCAGCAGGAGCTCTTCTCGGGCCAGTACTGCATGCAAAGCTAGGGAGAAAAGAGGGAGTTAGCCATAGAAGTATAATTATTTCTACATTTAACACGGTGCACCCATCACAGAAAATGTACTTGACTGGGAATGTCCGTTCTAGTAATTCTATTTATATGGCGTGAGCCTTGCTACATCACATGCTGTTGTGGACACTGTTGTTGACATAGAGTATTCTACCCATTGGAAAGCACTGAAAACATTAAATTAACTACACATTGCTTTGGCCATTTGAACAAAACCATCTCCAACTCACCATTATTGACTTCAAATGCAAGGTCATACAAGTACGAGAAAAGAAAAACATTGATAACATGCTGGGTGGAATCAATGGAAGGTTATGTGCACACACAGGAAAAGCTTTGACCATATTGGCCTCTGCACGGTACACCTACAGCTAAGGGCCATGATGAGCAATCCTCCAGTCTAGTACTTTTGAAAGGTTCCAACCTCTTAAAACAAGTTCACCCTCACGTCAATAGGCCTTTGCTGGGCTTCAATCTAGTTGTCTGTCTGAGGGTTCTGGAAGCTATGTCGGATAGTTAAACCCCTGGCAGAGAAAAGAGCATCTAGTCCTGCCCTATAAAACTGTTTGTGTGTGAGACCCGGAGGAGGAGATGACAATGGAGGGATAGATGAATAATGATAATAAATAATAATAGAATGAACAGAGAGCAATAGAGCATGTGTAAGACCTCCACAGCAGACCGATAGTCAAAGAGATAAGAAAAGTCACTGTGTGTGTATGTGTGGACGTGTGTGCATGCGCATGTTTACGTGCACATATATGTGTGTGCGCACATGCCTGTGTGTATGCAAACCCAGAGGGTGAACAATACACACCTGTGCTGCATCCATCTCGTTGAGCATGACTATCGAGGAGCAGTTGTAGTCGAAGACCAGCCTCCAGAAGTCGGCGGCCGTGTTGGGCAGCGGGTGCTGGGTTACGATGAAGGCTGCTGGCTGTTTATGGCTCTGGAAAAAAAATCAATAACACAGTACTTCAGCCCTCAGTAGAGAAGGAGAGAGAGACAGAGAGAGGGACTCCAATACCTGATCAACTCGGGCCGAAGGATAAAGAGCCAAAGCAGGCGGACTCCCACGGACAGTGTTAACCTTGCGCCGTAATGCATTGACAAGAGAAATCCAGCTACAGATCCTTACGCTGCTGCCAGGCAGGCCGGGTCTGGGAAAGACACCGCTGGCTTTATTTAACTCCACCTCTGTGCTTGTTATTGTCTGCCGTTGTTGTCTTATCAGCTCTGTGTAGCTTATCTGGATCTATGTCAGAGGAGGCTCCTCAGAGGAGGAAGAGTAGGACCATCCTCCTCGCAATTTTTTTTTTTCTAGAAACATTTAAACAAATGATCCTTTTTAGATAAAACTATACTAAATATATTCACATGACACCAAATAATTTACTAAAACACACTGTTTTGCAATGAAGTAGCCTCAGCAGAACTCTGTAGAGTAGCACCATGGCGTAGCCGGAGGACAACTAACTTCTGTCCTCCTCTGGGTACATTGAATTCAATACAAAACCTAGGAGGCTCATGGTTCTCACCCCCTTCCATAGACTTACACAGTAATTATGACAACTTCCGGAGGATGTCCTCCAACCTATCAGAGCTCTTGTAGCATGAACTGACCAGTTGTCCACTCAATAAAAGGTTTAGAGAATGAATCTACTACTGAAAGCATAAGCTAGAGCTAGCTAGCACTGCAGTGCATAACATGTGGTGAGTAGTTGACTCAAAGAGAGAGATAGACAACAGTTGAACAGTTTTGAATAAATGTATTTCTTCCAAAATTATTAAGACAAGAGAGAGAGAATTAGCTATATTTGGTTGTATATTTAATGAAAAAAACTATCATCCTCCCTCATCTTAAATGGCACTGATCTGTGTGTATATATCTGCTTTGAGAGCATATGAGGCTGCCTCACAGTCATCATTTATCACAGTGCTATGGCTTAATGGTGTGTTGGATAATGATCAGTTGTTAAAATGATGTTGTTTTATCTTTTGTATTGCTGTTGCACTATGACATTTAATTGTTAAACACAGTTTCTGCCTCCACATATCCCCACAACAAATGCAATAAACATAAAATCCCTGTACTAAGTCATAACACAACAGTATGAAAGCATATCTCAAACTAACTGATCTGTCTGCCAGTTTGGATGACATCTTTAGCCAAGCTAAAGCCAATGGTTGAACCCTACTTGGGAGTCTGCAAATAGTATTTTAAATCTTTGAGCGTTTGTTTGAGTCTGGCTATAGAGTGCCAGATTGGCAGGGTTGGCACCATGGGACAATACCAGTGGTTGAGAGAGAGAGAGAGAGCGAAAGAGAGAGATTAACTTACATCCATGAGGGCAGCGTTGATGTAGTTACTGGACTCTCCATCAACAGAGATGAGGAAAGGCAGACAGCGATCCACAGACAGAACGTCCATGCTGCGGTTCTTGTCATGGTTCCGGGGGAGCAGTCCCACGCTACAGTCTTCAGGCCTCACCCGGGGAGTCACGATGTTCAAAGTCTGGAGAGCGAAGACGTTATTTTTACAATTATTTGTCAGGTCGTAACAAGTTTTTTTTTTTTTAAGAAAACCTACATTGTCTTAACAAGAGTTGCTGACTATTTCCATCTTCGACACGTGAACTTTTTGTAACCTACTGGGTATTAACTTCCAACCCGAGATGTTCAAGACACAATACAGTATTCTTCTAAGCTAAATCGTATACATTACATTAGTCTCTGGGAACTAACACAAATATTCAGGTCTCAGGCAAGGTTTCTCCCTCTGCTAGCGTTATTCACCAAACCACCACCTCTGCAACACTCACAATGACATAGCCCTGAATCGACTGCCCAGACTAGTAGTGGAGAATGAATTGGTGACTAAATAAGCCCACGAAAACAAATAATCTGCCCCTATTTTCTTTGATTTCCATATTCCAACATAACAGCATTACTGGTAGTCAGTGCCTTCAACAAGTGTAAATACTTCACTAAAGCCGAAGGCTGCAGATGACTTATGTATGAGGGAGAATGAGAGATATTGAGATTGGGAGAGCGATAGAGAGATATGCATCATACATTATGAGACAGATCACAGATCTGAGACCTGTGCTTGATACAGTGATGGGATATTAATCTCAGAGAGAATACGGAGCACAAGTGCTTAGCTGCCGAGTTCATACTGCATCCTGACGGTAGCTACAAAGCCTTGTTCTTGGAGAAGGCAAATGTCATACCTCTTAGGAGGAGAAGGGCGGACGGACAGACAGACAGAAGTGGAGAGTGCTAACCTGAAACTCGTCCTTAATTTGGCTAGAGTTGGTCTGTGGGTCCAGTCTGATAATGTTGTAGTATATGGCTCTGAATTCACAGACTGGGATGGCTGTGTTTCCACACAGGCAGGCTTCCAGGATGGCGTCGTGGACAAAGACATACTGCTCCTGGGGTAGGACATAATACATAACAGGTGAGATGACATGCGATGACAAAAGAGGTTAATGTATTTCTACCCTTTAGGTCAACACCAACACACAAAAGGCCACTTTATTTACAGCACTTCAACCACTAGTTGGACCCTATTCATTAGACTCAATCCACATGTACTGTTGAAATGTTTTGAGAACAGAGCAGAACATACAGGTAACAAGTCCAACTCTGACAGTTTGTACACTGATATACAAAACCATAATTAGTTGTCTGCAACACTTTACATTAAGTTACCACTATTACTATGCAACTACACAGTAATAACTATATCACCAACATAGTAGTTACATAGGTATTACTATGTAATAGGGTTGTAGCGGTATTAGTTAACACAATTGGATGACTAAGTAATTACACATCCACTTGCTGAAGGTTATTCCACATATGTAATTACTGATGTTACACATTTTCTTGTTATACTATGTAACTAATGTTTTGTAATTACATGTTTGATAGTCACCTGTGAATTACCATGTTAATAACGCAAACCAAAATCTGACATAGTTACATGTAACTACATGGTGCCATTACCATCAAATCCACCAGTAATACCGGGTTGCTCTGATGATGTAAATAGTCTAGGACCTGGAAACACACCCTGTGATTAACTACTGGTTATTTTAGATGAGTTTATTTCTGTGTTATTACCTGGCTCAAAGGGTATACTGAATCAAGTGTCAAGTAACAACAATGTAGTTACATAGGAGATACTTAATTAAGCAGCAAGGCCCGAGGGGGTGTCATATGGTGCCTTCGGAAAGTATTCAGACCCCTTGACTTTTTTCACATTTTGTTACGTTACAGCCTTATTCTAAAATGTATTAAATACATTTAAAAAACTCAGGAATCTACACACAATACACCATAATGACAATGTATGTATTAGAATGTATTAAAAATAAAAAACAAATACCTTATTTACATAAGTATTCATTCCCTTTGCTACGAGATTCATCCTGTTTCAAATGATCATACTTGAGCTTTATCTACAACTTGATTGGAGTCCACCTGTGGTCAATTCAATTGATTGGACATGATTTGCAAAGGCACCTGTCTTTATAAGGTCCCACATTTGACAGTGCATGTCAGAGCAAAAACCAAGCCATGAGGTCTAAGGAATTGTCCGTAGAGCTCTGAGACAGCATCGTGTCGAGGCACAGATCTGGGGAAGGGTACCAAAAAATAGATGCAGCATTTAAGGTCCCAAGAACACAGTGGGCTCCATCATTCTTACATGGAAGAAGTTTAGAACAACCAAAACTCTTCCTAGAGCTGGCCGCCTGGCCAAACTGAGCATTACATTTACGTCATTTAGCAGACACTCTAATCCAGAGCGACTTACAAATTGGTGCATTCACCTTATGATATCCAGTGGAACAACCACTTTACAATAGTACATCTATATATTTTGGGGGGGAGGGTAGGGGGGGTTAGAAGGATTACTTAATCCTATCCCAGGTATTCCTTAAAAAGGTGGGGTTTCAGGTGTCCCCGGAAGGTGGTGATTGACTCCGCTGTCCTGGCGTCGTGAGGGAGCTTGTTCCACCATTGGGGTGCCAGAGCAGCGAACAATTTTGACTGGGCTGAGAGGGAACTGTGCTTCCGCAGAGGTAGGGAGGCGAGCAGGCTAGAGGTGGATGAACGCAGTGCCCTTCTTTGGGTGTAGGGACTGATCAGAGCCTGAAGGTACGGAGGTGCCGTTCCCCTCACAGCTCCGTAGGCAAGCACCATGGTCTTGTAGCAGATGCGAGCTTCAACTGGAATCCAGTGGAGTGTGCGGAGGAGCAGGGTGACGTGAGAGAACTTGGGAAGGTTGAACACCAGACGGGCTGCGGCGTTCTGGATGAGTTGTAGGGGTTTGATGGCACAGGCAGGGAGCCCCGCCAACAGCGAGTTGCAGTAATCCAGACGGGAAATGACAAGTGCCTGGATTAGGACCTGCGCCGCTTCCTGTGTGAGGCAGGGTCGTACTCTGCGAACGTTGTAGAGCATGAACCTACAGGATCGGGTCACCGCCTTGATGTTAGCGGAGAACGACAGGGTGTTGTCCAGGGTCACGCCAAGGATCTTAGCACTCTGCTCTTAGCACTCTGGGAGGAGGACACAATGGAGTTGTCAACCGTGATGGCGAGATCATGGAACGGGCAGTCCTTCCCCGGGAGGAAGAGCAGCTCCGTCTTGCCGAGGTTCAGCTTGAGGTCATGATCCGTCATCCACACTGATATGTCTGCCAGACATGCAGACATGCGATTCACCACCTGGTTATCAGAAGGGGGAAAGGAGAAGATTAAATGTGTGTCGTCTGTGTAGCAATGATAGGAAAGACCATGTGAGGATATGACAGAGCCAAGTGACTTGGTGTATAGCGAGAATAGGAGAGGGCCTAGAACTGAGCCCTGGGGGACACCAGTGGTGAGAGCACGTGGTGCGGAGACGGATTCTCGCCATGCCACCTGGTAGGAGCGACCTGTCAGGTAGGACGCAATCCAAAAGTGAGCCGCGCCGGAGATGCCCAACTCGGAGAGGGTGGAGAGGAGGATCTGATGGTTCACAGTATCAAAGGCAGCAGATAGGTCTAGAAGGATGAGAGCAGAGGAGAGAGAGTTAGCTTTAGCAGTGTGGAGAGCCTACGTGACACAGAGAAGAGCAGTCTCAGTTGAATGACCAGTCTTGAAACCTGACTGATTTGGATCAAGAAGGTCATTCGGAGAGAGATAGCAAGAGAGCTGGCCAAGGACAGCACGCTCAAGAGTTTTGGAGAGTAAAGAAAGAATGGATACTGGTCTGTAGTTGTTGACATCGGAGGGATCGAGTGTAGGTTTTTTGAGAAGGGGTGCAACTCTCGCTCTCTTGAAGATGGAAGGGACGTAGCCAGCGGTCAAGGATGAGTTGATGAGCGAGGTGAGGTAAGGGAGAAGGTCTCGGGAAATGGTCTGGAGAAGAGAGGAGGGGATAGGGTCAAGTGGGCAGGTTGTTGGGCGGCCGGCCGTCACAAGTCGCAAAATTTCATCTGGAGAGAGAGGGGAGAAAGAGGTCAAAGCATAGGGTAGGGCAATGTGAGCAGGACGAGCGGTGTCGTTTGACTTAGCAAACGAGGATCGGATGTCGTCAACCTTCTTTTCAAAATGGTTGACAAAGTCGTCCGCAGAGAGGGAGGAGGGGGGGGAGGGGGAGGAGGATTCAGGAGGGAGGAGAGGGTGGCAAAGAGCTTCCTAGGGTTAGAGGCAGATGCGTGGAATTTAGAGTGGTAGAAAGTGGCTTTAGCAGCAGAAACAGAGGAAGAAAATGTGGAGAGAAGGGAGTGAAAAGATGCCCGGTCCGCAGGGAGGCTAGTTTTCCTCCATTTCCGCTCGGCTGCCCGGAGCCCTGTTCTGTGAGCTCGCAATGAGTCGTCAAGCCACGGAGCAGGAGGGGAGGACCGAGCCGGCCGGGAGGATGGGGACATAGAGAGTCAAAGGATGCAGAAAGGGAGGAGAGGAGGGTTGAGGAGGCAGAATCAGGAGATTGGTTGGAGAAGGATTGAGCAGAGGGAAGAGATGATAGGATGGAAGAGGAGAGAGTAGCAGGAGAGAGAGAGCGAAGGTTGCGATAATATCTGAGTAGGGGCAGAGTGAGTAGTGTTGGAGGAGAGCGAGAGGGAAAAGGATACAAGGTAGTGGTCGGAGACTTGGAGCGGAGTTGCAGTGAGATTAGTAGAAGAACAGCATCTAGTAAAGATGAGGTCAAGCGTATTGCCTGCCTTGTGAGTAGGTGGGGACGGTGAGAGGGTGAGGCCAAAAGAGGAGAGGAGTGGAAAGAAGGAGGCAGAGAGAAATGAGTCAAAGGTGGACGTAGGGAGGTTAAAGTCACCCAGAATTGTGAGGGGTGAGCCATCCTCAGGAAAGGAACTTATCAAGGTGTCAAGCTCATTGATGGGGGAGAAGCGCCTCATTCAGATAGGTGATCAAATACAAGATGGTCACTCTGACAGAGCTCTAGAGTTCCTCTATGAAGATGGGAGAACCTCCCAGAAGGACAACCATCTCTGCAACACTCCACCAATCAGGCCTTTATGGTAGAGTGGCAAGATGGAAGACACTCCTCAGTAAAAGGCACACGACAGCCCTCTTGGAGTTTACAAAAATGCACCTAAAGACTCTCAGACCATGAGAAACAAGATTCTCTGGTCTGATGAAACCAAGATTGAACTCTTTGGCCTGAATGCCAAGCATCATGTCTGGAAGAACCCTGGCACCATCCATACGGTGAAGCATGGTGGTGGTAGCATCATGCTGTGGTGACATTTTTCAGCGGCAGGGACTGTGAGACTAGCCAGGATCGAGGCAAAGATGAACGGAGCAAAGTACAGAGAGATCCTTGATGAAAACCTGCTCCATAGTGCTCAGGTCCTCAGACTGGGGTGAAGGTTCACCTTCCAAAAGGAAACAACCCTAAGCACACAGCCAAGACAACGCAGGAGTGGACAAGTCTCTGAATGTCCTTGAGTGGCCCAGCGAGAGCCCGGACTTGAACCCAATCAAACATCTCTGTAAAGACCTGAAAATAGCTGTGCATCCACCCTGACAGAGCTTGAGATCATCTGCAGAGAAGAATGGGAGAAACTCCCCAAATACAGGTGTGCCAAGCTTGTAGTGTCATAGCCAAGAAGTATCAATGCTGTAATCACTGCCAAATGTGCTTCAACAACGTACTGTTTTTACTTTGTCATTATGGGTTATTGTGTGTAGATTGATGAGGGATTTAAAAAAATAATAATTTTAGAATAAGGCTGTAATGTAACAAAATGTGGAAAAAGTCAAGGGATTTGAATACTTTCTGAAGTCATTGTACATACAAAACACAGGGAAATCACATTTTTAACTGGTCCTTTAAGCCAGGTCATAGAAATATACAAATAGAAAATTACTGGTAGTTAATGACAGGGGGTACACACAGTTTTGGTGGTTCTAAACTTCTTCCATGTAAGAATGATGGAGCCCACTGTGTTCTTGTTACAATTATTGTTACCGGTCCTAGCCTATTTAATCAACCCTGATATTACATGTGGATTTAATGGTATTGGCACCTTGTTGGTACATGTAACAAGGTCAGATTTTGTTTGAACTTATTAAAACCTCTTAGGAATCCCAAACCTCTTGAGACTCTCATCCCGTTAGCGGGATCATTTTCCAGCGAAAAACTCCTAGCGACATTAGCATAACGAAATTCAATATATATATTTTTTCAAATATAGGACTGTCTCATATCGTTTTATAGATACACCTCTCTTGAATCGACCCTCGTTGTCCGATTTCAAAAAGGTTTTACAGGAAAAGCACAATATTAGATTATGTTAGAGGAGTACATGGTAAAAGTAGCATCATATGAATTTTCCGACCAAGCACATGCATCACATATAACCAAAAAACAGCTAAATGCAGCACTAACCTTTTACAAACTTCATCAGATGACACACCTAGGACATCATGTTACACACAGCATGCAATCTTTTGTTCAATAAAGGTCATATTTCTATATAAAAACAGCATTTTACATCGGCACCTGACGTTGACTAACTATTTTCCCATAAAATGCGTCCCGGGAAACAGTGCTACAATTTTATAAATTACTATTCGAAAACGATTTTTTTTTTTATATTGTCAATCTAAGATTTATAGATGAATATCTCTTGAAAACACCCGTCATAACAGATTTTAAATTAACTTTACAGGGTAATCACACTTTGAGATAAAAGGGGATGCGATACTCAGAAAATGAGCTAGAAAGCCTAGCTCGTCGCCATCTTGGAACAATCGCACATCACATCTGATCTTGTATAATATTGCCAATAATCCCTCACCTTTAGTTGTCTTCATCAGAAAGCACTTCCAGGGATCCCAGGTCCACGACAAATGTATTTTCGGTCGAAAAAGTCCATCCTTTATGTTCAATTAGCTTGCTGTTGTTAGCGCGTCAGAAGGCTGTATCCAAATGTTGATACGGGCGTGGGACTTGGCTAACGAAAAATGACTTTTTTCCCTCCTGTAGGTTCGTTCAAACATGTCAAACGTTGTATAACATTAATCTTCAGGGCCTGTTTCAACAAGAGAGCCAATCAGATTCGAGTGGGACGATTTCATTGTGTTTCAAAACGTTTCCAAAGGTGGGGGCAGACACTGCCGCCGATGTCACAATGCTGATGGCCCTCCTACTGTGACCAATTGCCACATCGTCTCCTGCACTGAGTTTCGACAGCAGAAGCCTCAAAACACTTTGTAAAGACTGGGGACATCTAGTGGAAGCACTGGAAAGTGCTCAATTATCATTTTTTCACGTTGTGAATTACAGGGAAGGCTGTGAAGTTGAGTCCACAATTCAGAATCCCACTTCCTGGTTCAATCGGTCTCGGGGTTTTGACTGCCATACGAGTTCTGTTATACTCACAGACACCATTCAAACAGTTTTAGAAACTTTAGGGTGTTTTCTATCCATATAAAATAAGTATATGCATTTCCTGGCTTCTGAGTTTGATTAGTAGGCCGTTGAAAATGGGAACAAATTTTTTCCAAAATGCGCTGTGGCGCCCCCAGTGGTAGGATATACGCAAGAGGTTAAGCTCGAATCCCGCTCAAATCCCGTTAGCGGGATAGATTTGACAACATCCAGTGAAACTGCAGAGCGCCAAATTCAAACTACAGAAATATAAATATTCAACATTCATGAAAATATAAGTGTAATACATGAAAATAAAGCTTAACTTCTTGTTATTCCAGCCTCTGTGTCAGATTTCAAAAAGGCTTTACGGCGAAAGCATACCATGCAATTATCTGAGGACAGCGCCCGCATACAAAAACATGAAAACCACTTTCAACCAGGCAGGTGCGACACGAAAGTCAAAAATAACTATTTAATAAATGCCTTACCTTTGAAGATCTTCATCTTTTTGCAATCTCAAATGTCTCAGTGAAACAATGAATGGTCGTTTTGTTCGATAAATTCCTTTTTTATATCCAAAAAATGTCAATTTATTTGGCGCGTTTGATTCAGAAATACATCGGTTCCAATGACTACAAAGTATCTAATAAGTTACCTGTAAACTTGGTCCAAACATTTCAAACAACGTTCCTAATCCAACCTCAGGTATCCTAAAATTTAAATAATTGATTCAATTTAAGACGGGATAAACCGTTTCCAATACCGAAGAAAAATAACATGGAGAGCGGTCCTGTTCACGCGCAACGAAAGACTTGAGACCTTCTGAGTGACACATGAAAAGAAGAGGACTACTTCTTAATTTCTCAAAAGAAAAGCATTGATCAATTTCTAAAGACTGTTGACATCTAGTGGAAGCCATAGGAACTGCAATCTGGGCCCTAATAAATCAGGTTTCCCATAGAAACGCATTGGAAAACACAATTTCCTCAAAAAAAGAATTCCCTGGATGGATTGTGCTCGGGGTTTTGCCTGCCAAATCAGTTTTGTTATACTCACAGACATTATTCTAACAGTTTTAGAAACTTCAGAGTGTGCTAATCATATGCATATCCAAGCTTCTGGGCCTGAGTAACAGGCAGTTTACTTTGGGTATGCTTTTCATCCGGATGTGAAAATACTGCCCCCTATCCCTAATTAACATGTTAATTCACAGGTGACTCTAAGACATGTAATTACAAAATATTAATTACATAGTGGAACAAGAAAATATGTTAGAACATGAGTAATTACACATGTGGAATAACCTACAGCAAGTGGATGAACATCAATACGTCAAATCTTACACAGTTCTCCTTAGGCAGAACAAAACATTTTAAACACATAACCACATAGCCTCATGCTCTGTGATGAAACGGTTTCATAGCCTGAAAAGCACATTGCATACATTTGCAGTTTGAAGCATGTAAAGAAATCTCTTATGGAGAAGAAAGTGAACCGCAGAAAAAAAGGCAGCCATATAAGAAGTTCAAGAGGCTGTTTGTGGCTCAACAGTGGTTGCATTAAGTTCATCAAGTGGCCAGAGATATTAACCTGTTATGGATAGGGGGCAGTATTTTCACGGCCGGATAAAAAACGTACCCGATTTAATCTGATTATTACTCCTGCCCAGAAACTGGAATATGCATATAATTATTAGCTTTGGATAGAAAACACTCCAAAGTTTCTAAAACTGTTTGAATGGTGTTTGTGAGTATTTACAGAACTCATTTGGCAGGCCAAAACCTGAGAAGATTCCAAACAGGATGAGCCCTCTCTGACCATTTCTTGCCCTCCTTGATCATCTCTATCCAATACAGGGGATCTCTGCTGTTACGTGACACTTCCTACGGCTCCCATGGGCTCTCAGAAGGCGGCAAAAAGCTGAATGACGTAATTCCAAGCCCTGGCTGAAAAGCTTTAGCGCATTTGCTAAGTGGTCTATCAGCGGACAATGGGACTCATGCTCGTGCACGAGACGACCCCATGTTTTTATTCTATCGTCTTTGAACGGATACAACGACTCCCGGTTGGAATATTATCGCTTTTTTACGAGAAAATTAGCATTAAAATTATTTTAAACAGCGGTTGACATGCTTCGAAGTACGGTAATGGAATATTTAGACATTTTTTGTCGCGAAATGCGTCGTGCTCGTAACCCTTCTTTACCATTCTGATAGTGTCTTGAACGCACGAACAAAACGCCGCTGTTTGGATATAACAATGGATTATTTGGGACCAAACCAACATTTGTTATTGAATTAGAAGTCCTGGAAGTGCATTCTGACAAAGAACACCAAAGGTAATCAAACTTTTCTAATAGTAAATCGGAGTTTGGTGAAGGCTAAACTTGCTGGGTGTCTAAATAGCTAGCCCTGTGATGCCGGGCTATCTACTGAGAATATTGCAAAATGTGCTTTCACCGAAAAGCTATTTTAAAATCGGACATATCGAGTGCAAAGAGGAGTTCTGTATCTATAATCTATAATTCTTAAAATAATTGTTGTGTTTTTTGTGAATGTTTATCGTGAGTAATTTAGTAAATTCACCAGAAGTTTGCGGGGGGAATGCTAGTTCTGAACGTCACATGCTAATGTAAAAAAGCTGGTTTTTGATATAAATATGAACTTGATTGAACAAAACATGCATGTATTGTATAACATAATGTCCTAGGGTTGTCATCTGATGAAGATCATCAAAGGTTAGTGCTGCATTTAGCTGTGGTTTTGCTTTTTGTGACATTATATGCTAGCTTGAAAAATGGGTGTCTGATTATTTCTGGCTGGGTACTCTGCTGACATAATCTAATGTTTTGTTTTCGCTGTAAAGCTTTTTTGAAATCGGACAGTGTGGTTAGATAAAGGAGAGTCTTGTCTTTAAAATGGTGTAAAATAGTCATATTGTTGAAAAATTGAAGTTTTCGGATTTTAGAGGAGTTTGTATTTCGCTCCACGCCCATCATTGGATATTGGAGCAGGTGTTCCGCTAGCGGAACGTCTAGATGTAAGAGGTTTTAAAGCCTCTCCAAAATCTCAGCCATTGAATAGCATGAATAGCATTATGCATATTTTCACTCAACTATACAAAATTTCACTGGCATTAGAACAGGGGTGAGTAACATCCGGCCCGTGGGCCCACGAAACCATTCAATCCGTCCCAGAGAAGGTTTGAGCAAAAAAATGTATATCAGTGGCGGTCGATGCTGTTTAAGATTAGGGAGGACATTTTTTGTTATGAGTATTAGTCCAAACAGTTGCAAACGAGAGTTTCTATTAGGCAAACTCAGGTGGATTTATCCCTGTTTTGTTCCGTTTGCTTCCATTAAGAAAGGTTTTTCAACAGATCACTTTCATAGCAGCCACATAAAAACAGCGTCATCACTTTGCTTGTTATATAATTCCTTTTTGCATCTACGCGCACTCCTCCTCTAACCTTTTCCCTTCACGACTTTAGAGCACAACACAACTGATGTCTGACACCAGGCATAAACTTTCCAACTCAAACCTTCAAACCATAATTGCTAACCGTTACACACAGTTTACATCGTTGTTACCATATTAGCTATGGTTATACTCAACATAGCTACTAGAACTAACACGTTAGTAAACCCGCTACAATCACACTACAATGTACAGCAAGCAGTTTAGCAGTTTAGCCGCAGTGGCAATAAATTAATAAAACCAAAGGCTTACTTTGACTTGGAAGAGTTCCAGTGTTGGATAGCCTTAGCCAGCTAACTAACATAAATAGCATTCCTCTCTGTTTGAACCGGGTGTTTAAATAGGCAAAATTACAGTAGCTAGCTGCATTAGCTAGCTAAGTAAGTGAACGTGAGACAAAATAAAATCTACCTGACTCAAATTAAGATACTCCTGCAGCGCTATACACAGTCTCTCTCTCTCTCTAAGTCTATGGAAGGGGTTAAAACCATGGGCCTCCTAGGTTTTGTATTGAAGTCAAGAGGACAGAAAATAGCAGTCCTCAGGCTACACCATGGTGCTACCCCAGACAGTGTGGTTGAGGTTACTGTAGACCTTAATTGCAAAACAGTGTTTTAATCAGTTATTTGATGATGTGAATACAGTGGGGGAAAAAAGTATTTGATCCCCTGCTGATTTTGTACGCTTGCCCACTGACAAAGAAAGGATCAGTCTATAATTTTAATGGTAGGTTTATTTGAACAGTGAGAGACAGAATAACAACAAAAAAATCCAGAAAAACACATGTTATAAATTGATTTGCATTTTAACGAGGGAAATAAGTATTTGACCCCCTCTCAATCAGAAAGCTTTCTGGCTCCCAGGTGTCTTTTATACAGGTGACGAGCTGAGATTAGAGCACACTTAAAGGGAGTGCTCCTAACCGCAGCTTGTTACCTGTAAAAAAAGACACCTGTCCACAGAAGCAATCAATCAATCAGATTCCAATCTCTCCACCATGGCCAAGAACAAAGAGCTCTCCAAGGATGTCTGGGACAAGATTGTAGACCTACACAAGGCTGGAATGCTTGTGTAGGTCTACAAGCGTAGGTCTGCTTGTGTAGATCTCACCTCGTGGAGTTGCAAAGATCATGAGAACGGTGAGGAATCAGCCCAGAAATACACGGGAGGATCTTGTCAATGATCTCAAGGCAGCTGGGACTATAGTCACTAAGAAAACAATTGGTAACACACTACGCCGTGAAGGACTGAAATCCTGCAGCGCCCGCAAGGTCCACCTGCTCAAGAATACATATACATGCCCGTCTGAAGTTTGCCAATGAACATCTGAATGACTCAGAGGACAACTGGTGAAAGTGTTGTGGTCAGATGAGACTAAAATGGAGCTCTTTGACATCAACTCAACTCGCCGTGTTTGGAGGAGGAGGAATGCTGACTATGACCCCAAGAACACCATCTCCACTGTCAAACGTGGAAGTGGAAACATTATGCTTTGGGTGTGTTTTTCTGCTAAGGGGACAGGACAACTTCACCGCATCAAAGGGACGATGGACGGGGCCATGTACCGTCTGTAACTGTCGTCGTAGGAAGTGGACCAAGGCGCATCGGGTTGAGTGCTCATTTTTAACATTTATTGAACACTTAAACAAAAACAAGAAACCGAATGGACAACACACAGCAATGCAAAATCAACCTCCCACAATTCCCATAACAAACACACCCCTATACATAGGACCTTCAATCAGAGGCAACGAGGAACAGCTGCCTCCAATTGAAGGCCCAATCCCAATTAACTAAACATAGACCTAAACACCCTAGATCTAACATAGAAATACACAACATAGAACCTAACCAAAAACCCTGGACTAATCTAAACAAACACCCCTCTACAAAACACAAATACCAACAAACACCGAACCACAAAAACAAACACCCCCTGCCACGTCCTGACCAAACTATACTGCTCAAAAAAAAAAAATAACACATCCTAGATCTGAATGAATGAAATAATTTTATTAAATACTTTTTTCTTTACATAGTTGAATGTGCTGACAACAAAATCACACAAAAATAATCAATGGAAATCCAATTTATCAACCCATGGAGGTCTGGATTTGGAGTCACACTCAAAATTAAAGTGGAAAACCACACTACAGGCTGATCCAACTTTGATGTAATGTCCTTAAAACAAGTCAAAATGAGGCTCAGTAGTGTGTGTGGCCTCCACGTGCCTGTATGACCTCCCTACAACGCCTGGGCATGCTCCTGATGAGGTGGAGGATGGTCTCCTGAGGGATCTCCCCCCAGACCTGGACTAAAGCATCCGCCAACTCCTGGACAGTGAACCTGCTTTCATCTGTGAAGAGCACAGGGCGCCAGTGGCGAATTTGCCAATCTTGGTGTTCTCTGGCAAATGCCAAACGTCCTGCACGGTGTAAGCACAACCCCCACCTGTGGACGTCGGGCCCTCATACCACCCTCATGGAGTCTTTTTCTGACCGTTTGAGCAGACACATGCACATTTGTGGCCTGCTGGAGGTCATTTTGCAGGGCTCTGGCAGTGCTCCTCCTGCTCCTCCTTGCACAAAGGCGGAGGTAGCGGTCCTGCTGCTGGGTTGTTGCCCTCCTACAGCCTCCTCCACGTCTCCTGATGTACTGGCCTGTCTCCTGGTAGCGCCTCCATGCTCTGGACACTACGCTGACAGACACAGCAAACCTTCTTGCCACAGCTCGCATTGATGTGCCATCCTGGATGAGCTGCACTACCTGAGTCACTTGTGTGGGTTGTAGACTCCGTCTCATGCTACCACTAGAGTGAAAGCACCGGCAGCATTCAAAGTGACCAAAACATCAGCCAGGAAGCATAGGAACTGAGAAGTGGTCTGTGGTCCCCACCTGCAGAACCACTCCTTTATTGGGGGTGTCTTGCTAATTGCCTATAATTTCCACCTGTTGTCTATTCCATTTGCACAACAGCATGTGAAATTTATTGTCAATCAGTGTTGCTTCCTAAGTGGACAGTTTGATTTCACAGAAGTGTGATTGACTTGGAGTTACATTGTGTTGTTTAAGTGTTCCCTTTATTTCGAGCAGTGTATAATAACAAAATAACCCCTTTACTGGTCAGGACGTGACACCGTCAAATCTTGGGTGAGAACCTCCTTCCCTCAGCCAGGGCATTGAAAATGGGTCGTGGCTGGATATTCCAGCATGCCAATGACCCAAAACACACGGCCAAGGCAACAAAGGAGTGGCTCAAGAAGAAGCACATTAAGGTCCTGGAGTGGCCTAGCCAGTCTCCAGACCTTAATCCCATAGAAAATCTGTGGAGGGAGCTGAAGGTTCGAGTTGCCAAACGTCAGCCTCGAAACCTTAATGACTTGGAGAAGATCTGCAAAGAGGAGTGGGACAAAATCCCTCCTGAGATGTGTGCAAACCTGGTGGCCAACTACAAGAAACGTCTGACCTCTGTGATTGCCAACAAGGGTTTTGCCAAGTACGAAGTCATATTTTGCAGAGGGGTCAAATACTTATTTCCCTCATTAAAATGGAAATCATTTTATAACATTTTTGACATGCGTTTTTCTGGATTTTTTGTTGTTATTCTGTCCCTCACTGTTCAAATAAACCTACTATTAAAATTATAGACTGATCATTTCTTTGCAAGTGGGCAAACATTCAAAATCAGCAGGGGATCAAAGACTTTTTCCCCCCACTGTATATGTATTATAGTTTCATCTAAAAAGGATATATATTTATTTAATGTTTCACTTTTTTTTATTTTTATGAAATTCACAGAGTAGGATGGTATTCCTCTTCCTTCTCTGAAAAGCCTCCATTGATATATGTTAACCGTTCACAGGAGAGGCATTTTTTTCATCAAAATGCGTTTTGTTTTGCAGAAAGTCCTGGAACATGTGAAGTTTCATGTGCCTTAATAACAAACTTGTATTCCATCTGTAAATACAAATAAAATTGTTCAATTACGAGCCTAGTTGGTTTAGCCACGGAAAAAGGCAGGAACATTCCCACTAGCCATGATTGGCTGAGATAATGGATGTTATGGACATGGCGGGAGATGAGTTTGGATTGGTCTGCCAGGTAGCATGCTTCTTACTACAATGTGAGCTGCTCAGTATGCGTTGATAATCCTTTCTACCGCATCTTTTTTTAAATGTATAACGTTAGCCATTGAGAACTTAAAAAGTTCTGCTACTTTTCTCAACAACATGGACGCCCTAAATTTAACAGATGCTATTGACAGATCAGTTGGAAGAAGTTGTGACGTGCTACTTTCCACACATGCCACAGTCAGTGTGAACCGGA
The DNA here is from genome assembly GCF_901001165.1 of Salmo trutta. Classification (NCBI taxonomy): domain Eukaryota; kingdom Metazoa; phylum Chordata; class Actinopteri; order Salmoniformes; family Salmonidae; genus Salmo; species Salmo trutta. Next base: position 59,168,809 of record NC_042972.1, read on the forward strand.
ATGACTTGACACGACCCAAAAGAGAATTGGTGAAAAACAAAACAGAATTAAATGGTTGCAGTCTACCGTGAAGAAGCATTCATCCATGTATACAGGTAAGAGTCTAGCTACATTCTCAGATATTATACATGTTTTTAATTTTGTCAGAAAGTCATTTTCATTGCAAGTTAAAGCTTACTGTTAGCTAGCTAGCAGACGTTAGCATGCTGTCTCACTAGCTAACATTACGTGTATGATCTCTGTAGTAATATTATTCAAATCAGAAATCCATTTGCATTGCTAGTTATAGCCTAATGTTAGCTAGCTAACATTGAACCTAGTTGGTTAGCATTAGCTACCTGCAGATTCATACTACAGCTATGACAATCAGTTTGTATTGGTAGTAGTATGAGTTGTTATTACGTCAGTTCATTGCCTAGCTACCTAGCTAGCTACATGTCTAAACAAAATAGTGACCCATCCACTTAGCTAGTTGTGGCTGGGGGTGGATATAGCATTTTATTCACATGACCCATCAATTTAGACAAGTGTGTCTGGGTAAGTGTCATCTAATAATGATAAAATATTTATAATCTGGACACTTTCTGTTTTTTATATTTCTACGATGCAAATATGCAAGTAACCACTTCACTGTATGATTTACACCTTCTGTATCCTGTGCATGAAACAAATAAACTTAGATTGTATTTGATATAGTGTGTGTTTACCAGAGAAGGTAATGTGGAGAACAACTTGAGTTTGCTGTTGTATTACCGTTATTTAAGGGTGACTGGAAACTCCCACGGTTGTAACCCTCACTTAGCAAATACACTTGCAAACTCATTCACAGAATAAAAATGTGTGCGAACTAAGTTATCTATTATTCAGCATGTATTTAATATTAATAGGATCATTGGGATGGAAGATGCATGACTGAGAACTCTCCAGAGGTAGCTAGGCTCGCCTGGCTTGGGAAATATATCAGAGGAGACACCACACACATTTGATTAGAAGTGATATCACGCTTGCTGATGGTTTGTACGAATGGTTGCTAGTCGCAGAGTCATTGAGAATATACAATGTATATCAGTCTAGTGGGTACACATAAGTTAATGAAACAGTAGTAGTTATGGAGAATACTGATGCGTATTTACTATTAGCCCTTTTGTTGTTCTCACTATTGACATTGAAGTAGCACTCAGAGTATTTGAGGGGAGTAGTTTGAGAAAGATGGGAATCACAGAATTGTTAATCTTTATAAAATAATCAGTAGTTAGTTGGGATGCAAGGTGATTTGTAGATCAGTGATTCTGTTTGGCCCGGCTGAAATGTAGTTGATCTCAAACACACACACTATCTCACAGGTGCTGTTTCTCCACTAAGAACCACTTTCATCACTGACTGCGTGATCCACTGGAAAATGTAACCCTAATAGCCTGGAATGGCCTGTCTGGCAGATAAGGCCCAGGCTTATAGACCATAGAAAAAGAATCTGGTTTCAAGGTCTGGGGGGCTTTTCCCAGATAACATTTCTACGCTTTAGACTCTCCCTGCATATGACTCACCTTACATTATCATGTCTAAGCTTTACAATATCCTATTTCTATGTTTTACAGTGTCCCTCCATATGACGCACTTTAAAATATCCCTGCTGAATATTTCATGCAGAACAACTAACTGTGGGCAGTGCGTTATGACATAGGATCAGTCTGGTGATTGTCTGGGAAAGAGTAGCCATAGCAGGCTACTATTTGAGCCTTCTTAACCCTTTGCCATGGTGATGGCAAATGCTACGCTAACAGACTTGCTATGACTTTGAACTTTGGTTGCACTCCCTTTACACTTGGTATGAGGATGGCTAATGCTAACTGTGTAAATGCTAGTAATTACTATCAGTACCATTGAACAAAATAACATGTGAATGGCTAATGCTAAGGCTAACCTAAAAATACCATGTTAACGCTAGGTATAAGGATGGATAATGCTATGCTAATTGGCTAACTGCACTTTTAAACACTGTACCATTTTTTTATGTACCATGTCGTGGAAATTTGCAAGATTATGTTATAATGCTTGTATTGGATTATAATGGTTGTTTTTTTCAACAGAATAGAGTATTCTGTTAACTATTGTGTGTGTTTTACTGAGGATGGGCCTCTATGAGATAACACTGACAGAGGAGATTTACGATGTCTTTGGGTAATAAAGCCTAAAGAGCATTCCAGATAACATGAGCTAATGGCTCTGTTCTATACCGTACCAGGTAGAGACGGTTCCAGTTTGGAGTAAGAGGCCCAGACACTGGTCTATACAATGAAAACTGTTGACACAGCAGTTGCTGTCTGCTATGTTTTATAGATATCTTTCATACAAATCTTAACCTTGTGACCATTCTATGTATCTGTTGTTCGTCATGTAGGTTGAGAGGGGTGTATCCTGGCTATAAAAGATCTTTGTACTTTTGTGTTGTCACTTTCAATGGTTCATTAGAGATAGCGTATCATTGAAAGTCAAGTGCTTTTGCAAAGCTCTTATTATTAAAGATGTAGTTTAAGTATAACTCTGACTGGTGTGTGAAGTTTGTAACTCTCCACATTTGGTAATGCAGAAATTAGCCACAACCATTATGTGCCATTATGTATCAGGGCACTTTAATGACTAATACTTCAACTATGATACAGTACTGTTCTCTTCTTTACCCTCTATCCACACACAAGCTAATCAGTACATTACTTCACCAACCTCGGTTTGCACCATGTTAACCCTTTGTGAGCGTAGTTCGCGGATGCAGTTGAAGATGTCCACCACACCCTCGTTCTCGGCCATATCCAGCATAATGTCCACAGCTATGAAACAGCCTGTCCTTCCAGCCCCGGCACTGGAGAGAGAGAGGGGGGAGAGAGAGAAAGTATTTCTCAAATGACTGCCTCGCCTGGTTCACCAACTACTCAGATAGAGTTCAGTGTGTCAAATCGGAGGGCCTGTTGTCCGGACCTCTGGCAGTCTCTGTGTTGGTACCACAGGGTTCAATTCTCGGGCCGACTCTTTTCTCTGTATATATCAATGATGTCGCTCTTGCTGCGGGTGATTCCTTTATCCATCTCTACGCAGACGACATCATTCTGTATACATCTGGCCCTTCTTTGGACACTGTGTTAACAAACCTCCAAACGAGCTTCAATGTCATACAACACTCCTTCCGTGGCCTCCAACTGCTCTTAAACGCCAGTAAAACTAAATGCATGCTCTTCAACCGATTGCTGCCCGCACCCGCCCACCCGACTAGCATCACTACTCTGGACGATTCTGACTTAGAATATGTGGACAACTACAAATACCTAGGTGTCTGGCTAGACTGTAAACTCTCCTTCCAGACTGATATTAAACATCTCCAATCCAAAATTAAATCTAGAATCTGCTTCCTATTTCGCAACAAAGCCTCCTTCACTCACGCTGCCAAATTAGATGCAGTCTATCACAGTTCCATCCATTTTGTCACCAAAGCCCCATATACCACCCACCACTGCGACCTGTATGCTCTCGTCGGCTGGCCCTCTGGCTATTCGTCGCCAGACCCACTGGCTCCAGGTCATCTATAAGTCTTTGCTAGGTAAAGCTCCGCCTTATCTCAGCTCACTGGTCACAATAACAACACCCACCCGTAGCACACTCTCCAGCAGGAATATCTCACTGGTCATCCCCAAAGCCAACTCCTGCTTTGGCCGCCTTTCCTTCCAGTTCTCTGCTGCCAATGACTGGAACGAATTGCAAAAATTGCTTAAGTTGGAGACTTATATCTCCCGCACTAATTTTAAGCATCAGCTATCTGAGCAGCTTACCGATCGCTGCAGCTATACACAGCCCATCTGTAAATAGCCCATCCAACTACCTACCTCATCCCCATATTTTTTTCATTTACTTTTTTGCTCTTTTGCACACCAGTATTTCTACTTGCTCATCATCATCTGCACATCTATCACTCCAGTGTTAATCTGCTAAATTGTAATTACTTCGCTACCATGACCTATATATTGCCTTACCTTCTTACGCCATTTGCACACACTGTATATAGACTTTTTCTATTGTGTTATTGACTGTGCATTTGTTTATTCCATGTGTAACTCTGTTGTTGTTTGTGTCGCACTGCTTTGCTTTATCTTGGCCAGGTCGCAGTTGTAAATGAGAACTTGTTCTCAACCGGCCTACCTGGTTAAATAAAGGTGAAATATATATATATTTTTTATGTAATCAATGTCTCCAGTAAGGCCTTTTCTTTACAGTACACTCTTCAATTTTTTTTGTTATCTAGAACCTAAAAGGGTTCTTCGGCTGTCCCCATAGGAGAACCCTTTGAAGAGCCCTTTTTCGTATCAGGTAGAACTTTTTTGTGTTCCATTAAGAACCCTTTCTACAGAGGGTTCTACCTGGAACCCAAAAGGGTTCAACCTGGAACCAAAAAGGCTTCACCTATGGGGACAGCCAAAGAACCCTTTTGGAGTGTGCAGTTCCTAATCTATGCTCTGTAATTGACCTGCCACAGTTAGCGGCGGCAGTGACACATGAAGACACATGCCCTATGATAAACATATTTTGAACTGCGCTGCGCTGCGCTGCCACAGTTAGCCAAAAGAGGCAGGACTGCCTTATGGTGCTGACAAACAGCACACTCCATCAGCCCCTGCGAGTGACAGGTAGGGGTTAGAGCTATTTCCCCTTACCCCGGTGATAGGAGTTAAGGAAACACACCCAGCAGAACGGGCTGTGAGTGTGGGAGGGAAGGAGTTGTGATGGAAGGGAGATAGTGGTGGAGAAGAGGTAGAGGAGAGGGGGGCTGCTTAGCCATCATTCACTCGGCAGCATCCTGACAGGTCCCAGCTCCGGATCTCAGGAGCTGGGGGCCACTCAGTAACTCGGCAACCTGTCAGACAGCCTGTCAGCTGCCGGTGATTAATGGTGAGAGCGGCAAACAACTGGTTCCTGGCAGGGGGATAACAGCCAAGGAGTGCCCCAGGAAATGTGAAATTACTCAGTTTGTCAATGGGGGCCTACGCTCTGTGGGCCAAAGTTTATCCTGTTGGCCTTCATCTGCATCCCATCTATATTTTAGTTAAGTGGGGGAATGGCTGCCAACCTCCATGTAGCTCCATTGGACATTCGTTGTCAGCGCTCAACGAGGGAATTCGGTGGGGGAGTGATTGGAGCATTGTATTTCAAAAGCCAGGCTGACCTTTTTAGGAGAACTTGAAATCGGCAACGCTTTGGATCGTGGAAAAGCGACGGAGTAAGGAATGAGAGGTAGGTTAAATATAGTGGGCCGTTACGGAGACTAGTCTCTAGTCGGAAATATGGGTCGGCAGGTAGCCTAGAGGTTAGAGCGATGGTTGCTGGATCAAATCCCAGAGCTGACAAGGTAAAAATCTGTTCCCCGGGTGCCGAAGATGTGGATGTCAATTAAGGCAGCCCCCAGAACCTCTCTGATTCAGAGGGGTTGGGTTAAATGCAGAAGACACATTTCAGTTGAAGGCATTCAGTTGTACAACTGACTAGGTATTTCCCTTTCCCCTAAATGGGACGCATGCAAAAAGTTTGAGCTTTTTGATGTCAATGCCTTTTCTGCCTATTGCCCTAGCGTAAACAATCCCAGGACACAAACTAGTTCAATGTTTTACATTTAGCAGATGCTCTTATCCAGAGCGACTTTCAGTAGTAAATGCATACATTTTCTTACTGGTCCCCCATGGGAAACAAACTCATAGCCCTGGTTTTGCAAGAGCCATGCTCTACCAACTGAGCTACACAGGACCTAGCAAGATGGAGGATGTTTTTAAGGACTGCATTTCACAAGTGGCTAGTTTGCATCAGCTACTTTCACATGGCGTTATGGCTAACTGACGGTTTCTGTTGTTGTATTTGTATTTATTATGTTGCGACACCAGTGAATTTGACAACTAATAAACATTACCTACCTAGCGGGTGGCCATCTACAGACAGGACTTTGCTATTTAGCTAGCTAGCTATTGAGCTTGCTAGCAAACTCAGATATACTTGAAAATGAGGATTCAGCTGGAAAAATGCTTGACTGTGTTGCTGTGCAATGGATATGAAGCCGATGAGAGCTCTCCCATTTCTGTTCTAGCTGTTATGATTACCTAGTAGGTCAGTGCTGACCACAAATGCTTATTTGCTTGCTAGTAAAATAAACTTCCTGTTCCTACAGATGGTTAACTAGCTAGCTTCCTGTTGTTTATCTTATTCAATGCTCACTAAATACATTTGCATTGAAGTTAGCTAGTCACAGCAGTACCCACTGGCAACAAACTGGTTCAGTAAATGTTGTTTCCACGTCATTTCAACCCCAAAATTATATGTGATGATGTTGAATCAACATGGAAAAGTGATTGGATTTGCAAAAAGTCATCAACGTAAGGGAATTTAGTATTTTTTCCCCAAAAACATTTAACCTAAATCCAATGAAAGGGTGACATTCTATTTTGATTTCACATTAAATTCACATTAGTTGACAACTTAACCAAATGTAAATAAAAACTAGACGTTGAACTGACGTCTGTGCCCATTGGGTAGCTATCTATTTGTATAGCTCTCTAGCAAAGCAATAGATATCTTATCTATGTCTATGGTTATAGCTAATTTGCACATAGACAATGTTATAGTAGTCTTGCTATGGGGGTTACAAGCATCTTTAGATGACACAGAATAAAGGCTTTTGTGAAGAGTAGTTAACACAAGTAGTATTTAAAACTAACCAGTGACAGGGTTGTCTACCATTTACAGTTTTGTATAATTTTACGAACACCTTGCAAAAACACCTATGCAAAATCCTAGCACCCCTCTCCATCTAGCCTTTTCCATTCTAGGTATGTGTTAAAACCTACCTGACTCAAACTAAGAGACTCCTGCAGCACTATACACAGAGGCCGGCTGGCTGGCTCTCTTTCTCTCTCTCTCTCTCTCTCTCTCTCTCTGTCTTTCTCTCTCTCACACACACACACGCAACACTAGCAACTTACTCGCCCCAAGTGACGTTACAGACAGAGAAAACTAGCTATTCAATATGTTCATACTACTACCAGCTTACCTTTGCTACACTCCCACCCATTGGTTATTGTCATATCTAACGGCAGCAGAGGCCACTGGAGGTGCCATGGTGATGCCCCCCCACTTGCCCTTCAGCACGTGCATCATGGCCCTTAGCACAGCCTGTAAATTCTAATCTCCCCCCTCTCTTTCTCTCTCTATTATCTTCTGCTGTAGGAGCAGAGAAGATGAAGAGGCAGCAATCAATATGGTACTATGACAGCTCATCTACATCCCTGGTGATATGGATGACGACAGACAACGAAAGTGCTCAAAGAGAGCCAAGTCACCCGGCCCCCACTCACACATGAGTTGTGCCACAAATGCACTCAACTGAAGGGTTCTACAAAGTCCCAAAGGATAAGACAGGGTAAGAGAGAGAGAGAGAGAGAGATGGCTTTTCTCTAGAATTTACTTTATTTATTTATGGTACTGACTGCCCAAACACACCTGGATCCACAGGTTTAACTGAATCGATCTTTGATTCCTGGAGGGACACGTGTCTGCTGGTTTTGGTTATTTCCTTTCAATTTGTGTCCAATTAAGACGTAGACAACCAGGTGAGAGGAGTTCCTAACTAATTAATGACTACTTAAAGCATTGTCAAAATTGGGGGGCAGGAAAGAAACTTGCCAGTGAGCATGGGTAGTACAGTATCTAGCTACAGTAGAATAAATTTGTGATTGACATTGGTGTTTGTCAACAGAGGGCACCCAAGAAGAAACATAATTACCTCAGTAAAGGTAAGGAAAATGTTTAGCCTGTAGTAGAGTTAATTTATAACAAAAACATATGTTTGATTAGCTAGTAGATTATTAATGGCTAGTGAGCAAGTTAAAGCTAGTATTAACTGGTTAGCTAACTGGATGTCTAAATTACTATAAGCTGACAAATGCTAGGTAGCTAGCTAGCACAAGTTTCTGGCTACCAGACAGTAATGTTTTACAAGTTGCAGTCGTGTAATTTGTCCCTCCTTTTAGTATAGATGGGTTGTTATACCATTTATAAAATGTATTTGATGATTTATGTGCCATAATTACAATGAGGACATGGTGTTCCTCGCCTCTTTCCAGGGCGAATGCCAGTTGTTCTCCCCTGCTGCTAAGCGCTGCTAAGCATTATGTTTCTCCAAGGTCGGGATATCAGAGATTATATGGTGGATGTCACTCTCCCGCGACAGGTGTGAACCCTCCTTTTTACCCAGGCAATTCTTAAAGGTTAATGTCATCAATCCAATGTATGAGAGTGCGAAGATAAGAAGGGACAGGGGATAAAGTGGCAGTATAACATTTGCTATAGTCTCTTCCATTCTCATCCTTGGATGTATTAGAGGGAGAAAGGTGCCCCGTGCTTCATGGGAGCAGAAAGCACAACGCCTGGCACTTGAGTTAATCCACTCTGAAAAAGTCTTAGTCACATCTGCTTTGTTTTGAGAGTCCCGAGCCAAAAGTGAAATTGCATTGTGCTATTTAGCAGCCTCTCCATGTCACATCTCATTGTGTACATGCACTCCCCCCATCCATCCCTCTCCCCCACTCCCCCTCACCTCCCTCCACCTCTCCCCCTTTGCCTGTCTGAGCTAAATGCCTCGGTCTCAAGGGGTGGATGTTTGAGTGGGCTGCAGAAGGGTGAAGGAGAGAGAGCGAGAGAGAGAGGCCTTAGTCTCCCATCGCTCTCGCTCATTCACTAAAGATGAAAGTGACGGCTCCCAGCTACTGTGGTGGTTATTTCTGTGGGGATCTGGGGAGTGCATGGGCCTGTGGGGTAGTAGGAGGTGGTAGTCAAAGAGAGTGTGCAGGTATTTGGGAGTTACCTGAATCCGAGTTTAGTTCCATTAATCAGCCCCCTTATTTTTTCTTGCCCTATAGTTTGGGAATTAACTCTGCTGTCTGATTCCACAGTAAGTTACTAAGCAGTCATGTAATGGAGGCTGTTCGAAACCCATTACTGTGATGGGGAAATGCGTCTGAGACCTGAAGACTTGAGTTAGAACCTTGAGCTAATGCGTAGGCTTTAGCTCAGCAGGCTAATAGTCTTGTAGCGCACAGGCCGTTGACATACTGAATGAATATGTTCAACTTGAGTCAACTTATCTGATGAAAAAGGAATACATAAATACATATTCGAAAGCCATGAGTGATAAATATGTCATCCCAGTCGTCCTGTGTTATTTGACCCACCCTCAGCATGGTCAGTATATACCTGCAGTGGGCCACGATGGGGCCGGCATCGGGAGGGTTGAGGAACTTCACCTGGCGGACGAAGCCTAGGAGGCCAGTAGCGTAGCAGGGCACCCCGTGGTCAGGCCAGCTAGTGAAGTGGAATTGACGGATCTCCCGAATCTCGTGGTGGCCCTTCTGAAAGAAAACAAATTGGAGGCTCAAATAGAGACAAACAGTGGACTTCCTGAAAACATTTGGCTCAGTCGATTCCTATGAAAAATGTATGTATGACCATATGTCGCTTTGGATAACGTCTGCTAAATGGCATATACTATTTTATAAACTGTGGGCTGACAACAAAATGGAGGCTCAAATGTAGGCATTAAATCAAATTGTATTCATCACATGTTTTGTAAACAACAGTTGTGGACTAAGAGTTAAATGCTTCCCAACATCGCAGCGAGAAAGAAAATACAGAAATAATAGAAAAGTAAAACATGTAATAATAAAATTAATAATAGATAATAAACGATAACGTGGCTATACACAAGGGGTACCAGTACCGAGTCGATGTGCAGGGGTACAAGGTAATTGCGGTAGATAACCTTTATTTAACTAGGCAAGTCAGTTAAGAACAAATTATTATTTACAATGACGGCCAAATCCGGACAACGCTGAGCCAATTGTGCGGCGCCCTATGGGACTCCCAATCATGGCCGGATGTGATACTGCCAAAGTGACAGTTAATAAACAGTAGCAGCAGCGTATGTGATGAGTCAAAAAGGTTAGTGCAAAAAGGGTCAATGCAGATAGTTAAATAGTTAAAGAAATAGCTACCCGGACTAACTATTTAGCAGTCTTATGGATTGGGGGTAGAAGCTGTTCAGGGTTCTGTTGGTTCCAGACTTGGTGCATCGGTACCGCTTGCCATGCGGTAGCAGAGAGAACAGCCAATGACTTGGGTGGCTGGAGTCTTTGACAATTTTTAGGGTCTTCCTCTGACACCGCCTGGTATAGAGGTCCTGGATTGCAGGACGCTTGGCCCCAGTGATGTACTAGGCCATCCACACTACTCTCTGTAGCGCCTTGCAGTCGGATGCCAAGCAGTTGCCATAACAAGCAGTGATTCAGACAGTCAAGATGCTCTTAAGGGTGCAACTGTAGAACTTATTGAGGATCTAATTTGTAAGTCGCTCTGGATAAGAGCGTCTGCTAAATGACGTAAATGTAAATGATCTGAGGGCCCATACAAAATTGTTTCAGCCTCCTGAGGGGGAAGAGGCCCTCTTCACGACTGCGTAAGTGTTTGGACCATGATTGATCCTTAGTGATATGGGCAAAGAGGAACTTGAAGCTCTCAACCCACTCCACTACTGCCCCATCAATGTGAATTGGGGCATGCTCGGCCCTCCGTTTCCTGTAGTCCATGATCAGCTCCTTAGTTTTGCTGACGTTGAAGGAGAGGTTGTTGTCCTGGCAAGTCTCTAACCTCTTCCCTACAGGCTGTCTCATCGTCGTTGGTGATCAGACCTACCACCATTTTGTTGTCAGCAAACTTAATGATGGTGTTGGAGTCGTGCAGTCATGGAGGAAGAGGCAGTACAGGAGGGGATGAATCACACACCCTGAGGGGCCCCCGTGTTGTGGGTCAGTGTGACAGATGTGTTGTTCCCTACCCTCACCACCTTGGGGTGTCCCGTCTGTAAGTCCAGGATCCAGTTGCAGAGGGAGGTGTTTAGTCCCAGGGTCCTTAGCTTAGTGATGAGCTTGGAGGGCAGTATGGTGATGAAAGCTGAGCTGTAGTCAATGAGTAGCATTCTCACGTACAGTGCATTCGGAAAGAATTCAGACCTCTGGACTTTCTCCAATTTTATTTTACATGACAGCTTTATTCTAAAATGTTTTAAATTAATTTTAATTAGCTCAATCTACACACAATACCCCATAATGACAAAGCGAAAACAGTTTTTTTTTAGACAAGTACTCAAACTCGAAATTGAGTTGAGGTGCATCCTGTTTCCATTGATCATCCTTGAGATATTTCTTCATCTTGATTGAAGTGCACCTGTGGTAAATTCAATTGATTGGACATCATTTGGAAAGGTCATTTGTCTTTAGAAGGTCCCACAGTTGACAGTGCATGTCAGAACAAAAAACAAGCCATGAGGTTGAAGGAATTGTCCGTAGAGCTCCGAGACAGGATTGCGCCGAGGCACAAAGAGTACCGAGTGGGGAAGAGTACCAAAACATTTCTGCAGCATTTAAGGTCCCCAAGAACACAGTGGCCTCCATCATTCTTAAATGGAAGAAGTTTAGGACCACCAACACTCTTCCTAGAGCTGGCCGCCCGGCCAAACTGAGAGATCGAGGGAGAAGGGCCTTGGCCAGGGAGGTGACCAAGAATCCGATGGTCACCCTGACAGAGCTACAGTTCCTCTTTGGAGATGGGAGAACCTTCCAGAATGACAACCATCTTTGCAGCACTCAACCAATCACCCCTTTATGGTGGAGTGGCCAGACAGAAGCTCCTCCTCAGTAAAAGGCACATGACAGCCCACTTGGAGTTTCCCAAAAGGCACCTAAAGGATTCTCAGACCATGAGAAACAAGATTCTCTGGTCTGACGAAAACAAGATTGAACTCTTTGGCCTGAATGCCAAGCGCCACATCTCAAGGTAACCTGGCACCATCCCTACAGTGAAGCATGGTGGTGGCAGCATCATGCTGTGGTGATGTTTTTCAGCGGCAGGGACTGGGAGACTAGTCAGGATCGAGGGAAAGATGAACAGAGCAAAGTACAGAGAGATCCTTGATGAAAACCTGCTCCAGAGTGCTCAGCACCTCAGACTGGGTTGAAGGTTCACCTTCCAACAGGACAACAACCCTAAGCACACAGCCAAGGCAACACAGGAGTTGATTAAGGACAAGTCTCTGAATGTCCTTGAGTGGCCCAGCCAGAGCCCGGACTTCAACCCCATCTCTGGAAAGACCTGAAAATAGCTGTGCAGCAACATTTCCCATCCAACATGACAGAGCTTGAGAGGATCTGCAGAAAAGAATGGGAGAAACTCCCCAAATATAGGTGTGCCAAGCTTGTAGCATCATACCCAAGAAGATATGGGGCTGTAACCACTCCCAAAGGTGCTTCAACAAAGTACTGAGTAAAGGGTCTGTCAGTTAAGTCAGTTAAGAACAAATTCCTATTTACAATGATGGCTTACACCAGCCAAACACAAACGTCGCTGGGCCAATTGTGCACCGCCATATGGAACTCCCATTCACAGCCGGTTGCGATACAGCCTGGACTCAAATCAGGGTTTCTGTAGTGGCGCCTCTAGCACTAAGATGCAGTGCCTTAGACCGCTGCGCCACTTGGGAGCCCAATGTTTGAAACAACTCTGGTTGTCTGCTTGAAACATGTAAGTATTAAAGACTGGGTCAGGGAGAGTTTTAACATGTCAGTGAAGACACTTGCCAGCTGGTTGGCACATGCTCTGAGTACACGTCCTGGTAATCCGTCTGTCCCTACTGCCTTGTAAATGTTAACCTGTTTAAAGTGCCTTACATGATCTACAGAGACCGTGATCGTCCGGAACAACTAGTGCTCTCACGCATGGTTCAGTGTTGCTTGCCTCGAAGCAAGCATAGAAGGCATTTCGCTTATCTGGTAGGCTTGTGTTGCTGGGCAGCTCATGGCTGGGTTTCCGTTTGTAATCCCTGATCGTTTGCAAGCCCTGCCACATTCGACGAGAGTCAGAGCTGGTGTAGTAGGATTCGATCTTAGTCCTGCATTGATGCTTTGCCTGTTTGATGGTTCGTTGGAGGGTGTAACGGGATTTCTTATGTGTCCTTGAAAGCAGCAGCTCTAGCCTTTAGCTCAGTGCGGATGTTGTCCATGGCTTCTGGTTTGGATATGTACATATGGTCACGGTGGGGACAACGTTGTCGATACACTTATTATTGAAGACGGTGACTGTTGTAAACTCTTCAATTTTAACCAGGTAGGCTAGTTGAGAACAAGTTCTCATTTACAACTGCGACCTGGCCAAGATAAAGCGAAGCACTTCGACACATACAACAACAGAGTTACACATGGAATAAACAAAACATACAGTCAATAATACAGTAGAAAAAGTCTATATACAGTGTGTGCAAATGAGGTAGGATAAGGGAGGTAAGGCAATACATAGGCTATGGTGGCGAAGTAGTTACAATATAGCATTTAAACACTGGAATGGTAGATGTGCAGAAGATGAATGTGCAAGTAGAGATAATGGGGTGCAAAGGAGCAAGATAAATAAATACATTATGGGGATGAGGTAGTTGGATGGGCTATTTACAGATGGGCTATGCACAGGTGCAGTTATCTGTGACAGCTGGTGCTTAAAGCTAGTGAGGGATATATGATTCTTCAGCTTCAGTGATTTTTGCAGTTCGTTCCAGTCATTGGCAGCAGAGAACTGGAAGGAAAGGCGGGTATATTCAATGCCATCGGGTATGTCCCGGAACATGTTCCAGTCTGTGCTAGAGAAACAGTACTGTAGGTTAGCATCTGCTTCATCAGACCACTTCCGTATTGAGCGTGTCACTGGTACTTCTTGTTTGAGTTTTTGCTTGTTGTAAGCAGGAATCAGGAGGATAGAGTTACAGTTGAAGTCGGAAGTTTACATACACCTTAGTCAAATACATTTAAACTCAGCTTTCACAATTCCTGACATTTAAAAATTCCCTTAAATTCCCTCCTTTAAATTGTTTAACTTGGATCAAACATTTCGGGTAGCCTTCCACAAGCTTCCCACAATAAGTTGGGTGAATTTTGGCCAATTCCTCCTGACAGAGCTGGTGTAACTGACTCAGGTTTGTAGGCACCCTTGCTCGCACACGCTTTTCAGTTCTGCCTACACATTGTCTATAGGATTGAGGACAGGGCTTTGTGATGGCCACTCCAATACCTTGACTTTGTTGTCCTTAACCCATTTTGCCACAACTTTGGAAGTATGCTTGGGGTCATTGTCCATTTGGAAGACCCATTTGCGACCAAGCTTTAACTTCTTGACTGATGTCTTGAGATGTTGCTTCAATATAACCACATCATTGTCCTACATCATAATGCCATCTATTTTGTGAAGTGCACCTGTCCCTCCTGCAGCAAATCACCCCCACAACATGATGCTGCCACCCCTGTGCTTCATGGTTGGGAAGGTGTCCTACGGCTTGCAAGCCTCCCCCTTTTTCCTCCAAACGTAACAATGGTCATTATGGCCAAACGGTTCTATTTTTGTTTCATCAGACCAAAGTAGGATTTTTGTCCCCATGTGCAGCTGCAAACCGTAGTCTGGCTTTTTATGGTGGTTTTGGAGCAGTGGCATCTTCCTTGCTAAGCGGCCTTTCAGGTTATGTCGATATAGGACTCATTTTACTGTGGATATAGATACTTCTGCACCTGTTTCCTCCAGCATCTTCACAAGGTCCTTTGCTGTGTTTCTGGGATTGATTTGCACTTTTCGCACCAAAGTACATTCATCTTTAGGAGAGAGAACGCGTCTCCTTCCTGAGCGGTATGATGGCTGGGTGGTCCCATGGTGTTTATACAGGCATTTGGAAATTGCTCCCAAGGATGAACCAGACTTGTGGAGGTCTACAATTTTTTTTCTGATGTCTTTGCTGATTTCTTTTGATTTTCCCATGATGTCAAGCAAAGAGGCACTGAGTTTGAAGGTAGGCCTTGAAACACATCCATAGGTACACCTCCAATTGACTCAAATGATGTCAAATGGCCCATCAGAAACTTCTAAAGCCATAACATCATTTTCTGGAATTTCCAAGCTGTTTAAAGACACAATCAACTTAGTGTATGTAAACTTCTGACCCACTGGAATTGTGATACTGTGAATTATAAATGAAATAATCTGTCTGTAAACAATTGTTGGAAAAATTACTTTTGTCATGTACAAAGTAGATATCCTAACCGACTTGCCAAAACTATAGTTTGTTAACAAGAAATGTGTGGATTGGTTGAAAAACTAGTTTTAATGACTCCAACCTAAGTGTATGTAAATTTCCGACTTTAATTGTATGTTCAGATTGGCCAAATGGCGTGGGAGAGCTTTGTATGCCTCTCTATGTGTGGAGTAAAGGTTATGTAGAGCTTTTTCACCTCTAGTTGCACAGGTGACAGAAATTATAGAAATTAGGTATGATGGATTTAATATTTCCTGCATTAAAATCAGTGGCCACTAGGAGCACGGCCTTTAGATGAGTATTTTCTTGTTTGCTTATGGCCCTATACACATCATTGAGTGTGGTCTTAGTGCCAGCGTAGGTTTGGGGTGGTAAATAAACAGCTACAAAAAATATGGATGAAAACTCTCTTGGTAAATAGCATGGTCCACAGCTTATCATGAGGTATTCTTACAGGTGAGCAGAACCTCGAGTCTTCCTTAATATTAGAGATCGCACAAATGCTGTTGCTAACAAAGAGACCCACACCATCCCCCTTGAGCTTGCCCGATGCTGCCATTACTTTCCTGCTGACGTATAGAAAAAACAGCTAGAATATTATCCATGTCTTTGTTCAGCCAAGTTTCTGCGAAAAATCGGATATTACAGTTCTTCAGGTCCCGTTGATAGGATAGTCTCGAACGGAGCTCATCCAGTTTGTTCTCCAATGATTCACCAATTTAATACAATGTACAGGTGGATTATTTACTCGCCTCTGTACTTTCATCAGTGTACCCGCATGTTGGCCTCTATATCGTTGTCTCTTTCTCTTCCGATTGTCGGGGATTAGGACCTGGTCTGGGGTAAGCAGTATGTTCTGTGCCACTGACTCTTTGAAGTAGAAATCTTTATCCAAATTGAGGCTAGTGGTTGCTGTTCTGATATCCAGAAGCTATTTTCGGTCATAGAAAACGATGTTGGAAACATTATGTACAAAACAAGTTAAGATCAGCACAAAAAACACAAAATAACAGAATTGGTCAGGAGCCCGTAAAACAGCTGCTATACATTCCAGCGCCATGTAGGTTTACAGTGAACTTCCTCAAAACTGTAGGGCAAACGGGCTCCCATTCCGGCTCAACAACTGAATAAATATAGCTACTGATTGGTTTCTTTAAAAAAAAGTGCATTATGACAACTTGTGTGTATGGGTAACTACTGAGGGAACAAAACAAAGGGGATTTGATAGCTCGGAGACTATTGATTTCCTTTCCTCTGGATGTTCAAATTACATTACGAAATCAATATGTGTAGATAACGAGTAAAGATCTAAGATGTGACACAACAAAGCCACAATGTGCAGTAAATCAAAGATTGTGAGGAAGGTAGGTAGTGCATGGCTCGTGTTTGCCATGGCAACATGAACTCAGCAGAGTAGAAGGTGAGTGGTTCTTACTCTGCTAGGCACGTGGCATGATACTAAAATTTAGACAAGCATTGGCAGTAGAATGGCCCGAACTGAAGAGCTCTGTGACTTTCAACGTGGCAACATCATAGAATGCCATCTTCCAACAAGTCATTATCAAATATCTTCCCTGTTAGAGCTGCTCCGGTCAACTGGCTCAGCCGCGAAGGGGTAGGCCACACAAGCTCACAGAACGGGACCGCCGAGTGCTGAAGCGAGCTCAAATCGTCTGTCCTGGGTTGCAACACTCCCTACTGAGTTCCAAACTGCCTCTGGAAGCAACGTCAGCACAATAACTGTTTGTCGGGAGCTTCATGAAATGGGTTTCCATGGCCGAGCAGCCACACACAAGCCTAAGATCACCATGCGCAATGCCAAGCATCAGCTGGAGTGGTGTAAAGCTCGCCTCCATTGGACTCTGGAGCAGTAGAAACACATTCTATAATGAATCACGCTTCACCATCTGGCAGTCCGATGGACAAATCTGGGTTTGGCGGTTGCCAGTAGAACGCTAGCTGCACGAATGCATAGTGCCAAGTATAACATTTGGTGGAGGAGGAATAATAGTCTGGAGATGTTTTTCATGGTTCGGACTAGGCCCCTTAGTTCTATTGAAGGGAAATCTTAATGCTACAGCATACATTGCCATTGACTGGCCTGCACAGAGACTGTGAGCTGAGGGATGATATTTTTGGGACTAGTCTGGCTTCAGAGAACTTGTCTGCATTATGAGGGAAGTCTACATCCCCGTACAGTGAGATATCGAATCTATTTCTTTGAAATACACTACATGACCAAAAGTATGTGGACATCTGTTAATCGAACATCTCATTTCAAAATCATGTGCATTAATATGGAGTTTGTCCCCCTTTTGCTTCTATAACAGCCTCAACTCTTCTGGTAAGCCTTTCCACTAGATAACGGAACATTTCTGTGGGGACTTGCTTCCATTCAGCAACAAGAGCATAACATGCTGACCAAACCGGACGCGTGCGCCATTGCGCATGCCTACGTCCGTGTGCACCTTTTTACCTGAAATGCACAAGGTCCACTACTCTGACAATTAATCCACAGATAAAACGGTAAACCAAATTTAGTTTCTCATCATCTCTCCTCCTTCCTTCGGGCTTCTTTTTCTTCTTTGGACTTTATATGACGGGTTGGCAACCAACTTTACGGTGCATTACTACAACCGACTGGAGTGAGGACCTCAGTTAATCTTTCAATCACCCACGTGGTTATATGCTCCTAAAAACCAATAAGGAGATGGCACGTAGGTATATGCTCCTAAAAACCAATGAGGAGATGGGAGAGGCCGGACTTGCAGAGCGTTGAGCGTTACAAATAGAACCAATTTCAATTTAAGCGCGTGGCCACGCAGACACTCGTTGATGCGCGCGAGCAGTGTGGGTGCAATGATCGAATAACATGTATGTGTACATTTATTTCACACGCGATGCGAGCGGTGTGGTCAGCATGTAAGTGAGGTTGTGCACTGATGTTGGGCGATTAGGCTCGCAGTCAGTGTTCCAATTCATCCCAAAGTTGTTCGAATGGGGTTAAGGTCAGGGCTCTATGCAGAAAGGTGATGTTCTCCCACACCGATCTCGACAAACCATTTATGTTTGGACCTCGCTTTGTGCATGGGGGCATTATCAAGCTGAAACCGGAAAGGGCCTTCCACAAACTGTTGACACAAAGTTGAAGTCACAGAACCGTTTAGAATGCTGTAGCGTTAAGATTCATTTGCTGACAAGGCTACTCTAGTTGTCATAGTAACGACGGGTATGTGTGCAGTGTTGTAGGCTGATTGGTGGTGGCGCTTGTGCTTCCTATCACTTAGAAGTTATGTACAAGCTAAAGTGACAACAATACCTGCCATGGATGCTTCCCAGTTGCTTTGAATGTTCAAAATCATAGGGTAAGAACACCTTTAAAGCCTCATAGGATAACATGGTCCAGCTTTCCAAACGAGTCCTTTAAAAACAGGTCATTTTTGCCTAGCCACAGCAGTCAATTAGCTAGCTTGGCAGCTGTTTAGCTTTCTAGCACATTCACTAATTTCTTTGTAAACAATTAACAAGCTAGTTACCTAACACATGTTCTTGTCAAACTGTCAACAGAGTAGCTAGTGAGCAACAAGATATGCTGAATAACAGTCTAAAACCACTTGAGGTCAAATTCATCAGATTTGACCATTCATACACAAGTCACATGGCCAGGAATCAGATATGAAGGTGGTTTGAAATGTGGTTTGAAATAACTGATTCCATGAGATTTTTGGCTGTTCAGACTGCAGGAAAAAAAAGATTAGAATCAGATAGGCAAATAAATGGGATTTGAGTCACTTCAAACTTCCAATGTGAACAAGGCTTTAGAGAATCTGCTAGAGTGAATTCACATAAAGTGAGGTATCGAAACAATATATTTGAAATAGAACCCACCAATAAGGATATCAGCCAAGGCAGCAGCACGTAATGGGTGTGGATGTGCGGAAACTGGAAAGTGGACATTTAGAGTATAGTATAACACTGGGCTACAGTAGTAATAATGATCACAGGCTTCACACCTCCACTCCCTTTTAATTCCCATTTAACTGTACTGTATATAAGAATATGTATATATGAATAGTGTGTAAATAGTATTTTTGTTATCTCTTGGTGTCTTTCCTATATATAACTCTTATTAATTGTAATTTTTTATTTGAAATTTAATGTATTATCTTATGTTGTTCTAGTCTTTTACTGTTCTGTACATTGTCATGTATTTGTATGTTTTATGTGGACCCCAGGAAGAGTAGCTGCTGCATGTACAGTAGCTAATGGGGCTCCTAAGAAACTAAACTCTCTGCGCTAATGCTAAGTGCTTAATTGCCATTTGAGTTGGTTAACTGTTTAATCACTGCATGCCAGCGCTGATATGCCGGCAAAGCCCACATAATACTTCAACACTGCAGTTAAAATATATCGCCTGTTTGAAGTATATGGACACTTGGGTCGACAGGTGCAGTATTGAAGGTGGTAACGGTGTAAATCGGGGCAAACTATGTCTAAGTTTGCCAATCCAGTGGGCTCTGTTTTATTTTATTTTCAACAGATTGAAGTCTGTGTGTGTGTACGGGCTTTAAAATCTATCTATCTGTGTGGTGCAGTAAAATAATCCCTTTGGATTCGTCCTTAGTAATGCTTTTCATAATTTCAGAGCTCATTATTTGACGCAATTAAAATGATTTAATACGTTATATTTGAAAGCATACGAAGCGTGAACCCATCACTGTGCACTGCTTTTTAAGGCCCGGGAATTAAGGTCGTGGTGTGATAGTGGAGTTCTGTAATGACAAAGTCCTGTTTCCCTTTCAAATGGAGAGTGTGAGAAGGTTAAAAAAAACTTTTGCTTTCTTGCAAAACTGATGGATTAATTGCATGCCAAATTTGTTGACTACAAGCTGTTGTGTTGTCTGCTTAATCGGCTTTTACAGAGCCACAAAAGATGAATTTCAAGACTATCAAAGCTTGTTAGTTTTGTGACTGTTCCTCTGATGTTTCCCTTTCAAAGGGAGCTAACAGAACAATGGCGTCGAATTCTGAATCCTGCATCCCAATTATATTGTGCTTCTTTCAATGCAAATCCTTACTGATTACTAGTGTTCAATTATACTCTCATTTCCCAGTTGAACAACATAGCTTCACCTTGCAGTCAACCACAAATGTAAATCCGTTTGGTTGGAATGAATGAAAACAAAACAAGAGAGCATGGTTATTGACTTAGTCGGTTTACCTTCTGGACTGTGAAGGTGCGAATGACGTACTCGGCCAGTGGCTCTGTCTCGATCAGTGTCACCTTGATATCTCCGTACACATCAGTCTCGTCAGGCCAGTACCTCACGCACTTCACCTGGGAAGAGAAACATACATGGTCAAATCCTTGTCTCTTAAAGAGGCTGTATGGGACTTTTGCCTCTGGAGTGCAAAAGTCAGACAAAAGTGCTCCTGAAATGGACAGAAATATTACACAGGACCAATCATTTCATTCTATTTCTGTGGTTGATAGTATATTCATAATATACAAAGAGGCCTAATTGAATGGCATTGAAAACAAAAAAAGTAATTTGTTGTTGATTTATTGTGAACATGACATTTGTTGTGAACTATCTGTTGTTGTGAACAGTAATGGCATGAGGTGTAGGGAAGGGGAATATGAGCTATGATTGACACAACCTAACCTACTAAACAACTGGCTTTTCACCAAGTGTTTTTCGAGCAGTGGGGAAAGAAACAGCACAGAAATCCATTCAGCATAAGAACGTTGATTGTCTGCAATAACGTCACACGTTCTTAGCCACATGGCAGTGTCCCCAGAGTAGTACTCCTCTAACACCTTTCAAATCCGCTTTGATGAACTCACCCTACCCACTTCCACCAGGTTCGTAACCATGACGATACTGCCAGAATTCTCTTGCCAGATCATCCTCCAGAAATCTCTCACCGTCTCCTGCATGGGGCCTGGAAGCAGTGGTGTTAAGTACTTAAGTAAAAAATACATTAAAGTACTACTTAAGTCATTTTGGGGGTATCTGTACTTTACTATTTATATTTTTGACAACTTTTTCTTCACCCCTAATGAAAATAAGTACTCATTACTCAGACACCCAAAAGTACTCATTACATGTTGAATGCCTAGCAGGACAGGAAAATGATCCAATTCATGCACTTTTCAAGAGAATACATGGTCATCCCAACTGGCTCTGATCTGGTAGACTCACTAATACAAATGCATCTTTTGTAAATGAGTGTTGGAGTGTGCCCCTGGCTATCCGTAAATAAAATAATAAAAAATAAAATGATGCCGTCTGCTTTGCTTAATATAAGGAATTTAAAATGATGTATACTTTTACTTTTGATACTTAAGTATATTTACAACCAAATACTTTTAGACTTTTACTCAAGTAGTATTTTACTGGGTGTCTTTCACTTTTACTTGAGTAATTTCCTATTAAGGTATCTATATTTTTACTCAAGTCTGACAATTGGGTACTTTTTCCACCACTGCCTGGAAGGAGAAAAGAAAGCAAGGATAATATCAAGAAGTATTGGACAGAGATGATCATAACTGGAACCAGGAAGTACACATAGGAGCCAAGTGTTCGAATTCTGTCATTATGGCTGCATTCCAAATGGTACCCTATGCCTGAGAATGGTACCTTCTATCCCCATAAAGTGCACAACCATTGACTGGAGCTTTTCATTGGCTTCCCAATGCAGTTATACTTTCTGAAGAATCTTGAGATTCATGACATCACCGTCTCATCCTTCATTATCTGATCCCAGAAGGAGAGCAACTTATCCAATGCACAACCGTGCCCACGATCCATTTAAGATAAGGCCCGATTTGTTATGGAACTAAAGGAATGGTGTCTTAAATTTGTTATTGGCTTTAACATTTTTTTTTTTTTAGGGCGTCCAAGTAATTACCTCCCCTACGTCTGGGAACACTTTTCCAGCTGTCTACTGTCTTTCCAGACCTCCCCTCCATCCAATGTAATTACCTTGTGTGGCGATGTAATGTCTTGGTCTATGATACCCCTGTGAGAAAGAAAAGAGAAAACCCTAAGGTGTACTGTAACAGCGCAAGGTCCTTTCCAAATCAGATCAAATCCGAGCCTCTTCATTTTCCTATCCGACAAAATAATAGGCAATTCTGTCATATTGTTCCATCGAGACAAATTGCCTTGTTCAAATGAATATATCAATTTCATATCATGAATACGACATTGTCATTTACCATATCAAGTGGGAACGTGCGTGAAACAAACACATTTTCAAATTCATTACTATTGCAACCACTGTTAGATAAATTAACAATCAACACAGTTGAGGCTCCTAGGGCTAGAGCCAGGTATAACAGTCAATTTTACCAGCGGATCCTGGCACAATTGACCCAGTTATTGTTTTATTAGAGGAAATGGGTCTTGATGACATGATTATAGATACAGCTGTAATGCCGACTTATACTGATGCCGTTTCTCGAAGTGCAGGGCATTCACAGCCCCTAAGCATAATAGAGACAATCATATGGACATTGTCATTAACGTCATTACAGGATGCTTTCATCCAAAGAACAGCAAATACATGCTCAGAAGCGCTGTGTTTGCAGCAGATAATAATATGTCAACTAAGGCACTGCATCTCAGTGCTAGAGGCGTCACTACAGACCCTGGATCAATTCCAGACTGCATCACAACCGGCTGTGATTGGGAGTCCCATAGGGTGGCGCACAATTGGCCCAGCGTCGTCCAGGTTAGGGTTTTAGCCATTATTGTAAATGAGAATTTGTTCTTAACTGACTTGCCTAGTTAAATAAAGGCTAAATAAAAAATATAATAGAGGCACAAAGTAGCAGCATGATCTACTACAGTACCCATTATGCTCTGTGCAATATTTGATTGTATCTTAGTAAAGATCTGGAGTGAAAATAAGACATTATGATAAAAAGTAGCAGTCCATTCCCTTCACGTCTCCACTGCCTCATACTTACGTCTATATAGTTGGCATTCATGTAGTCCGAGTGGGGGTCTCCATCTAGCAGTTGCAGTCTGACACGAGTGTGGTCATCTGTGGGGTCAAATATTCACAAAGAGCAAGCCTAAAGTTACATTTACCCATTTAAGGTTCACACAACAACACCTGAACACCATGTCTGAGGACTACGCCTGTGCTCCAAATGGCACCCTATACCTTATTTCCTTACATAGTGCACTATTGTTGACCAGAGCTCTATGGGCCCTGGTCAAAAGTTGTGCACTAAATAGTGAAAAGGGTGCCATTTAGTACACAGATGCTGCTACCACAGATTATATGCAAAACACACCCTAGGGAGAGAGACTGATTTGTAGTATTTTAATGGCAAAATACCCATTTGTAGGCACCGTATAAGCATCAGTCACTCTGTGTAGTATATTAAACCCATGGTACCGATTATAGAGACATGTTTCTTCCTCTTTGTCAGCGAAACAATTTCCATCTCGAAACTGCCAAAAGCACCACTAGGTCCTTACACAGAGAACATGACTAATCTCACTGCATGACTTAGTTACTTCAACCACAAAATCTACCTCCCTCTCCACAAACACATGACCCATTACTGTAATTTTGACATGTAAAATCTTCAGTGTGACTCTACAGGGCTTCCTCTTGGCAATGAAGTGAGTGATGTTGATGGCAGTGGTGGCGGGGTCTGTTAGAGGAGGAGGAAAGGACCTGATGATGATGGGAGGATGGGTAACACACTGCTTTCGTCTCACTTTGATCTGTGAGAAATGCAAATGTGCTGGCACCGCAGCATGTCTCATGACTGATTTGATGCTCCTGGTTGAAAGGCCCAGCAGCCAGCCAGTCAGCAAGGCATATACTGACGAGGAAAGATTCATATCTGCACTTATCATAGATATTGGCCTATAATCCGGGGTTATCTTCTTTCTGATCTCTCTTTACTGGGCAACGATGGTTAAAAACCAAAATTCCGTTGGTCGGCCGAGCGACTCTCCTCTCCTCTTTCCCCTTTCTATCTCTCCTCTCACATAACCCCCTTAAGCCAGGAGACCATCTGCATGCACCCTGCCCTCCTCCCTTCCACAGATACATGGCATGCAGAGAGTCAGAGGTAACTAAACAAGACTGTGTCAGCTGTCACAACAAAAGCCTGCCTAAGGGGGGCCTCTCCTCAATCCGTGCCCAGAGTGGTGCATATAATTGGGCAAGGACTGGAGGCTCCGGTGTGGATGCTGGCTGGGGATGGGACTGGCCAGGGTAACACTTTATTTGGATAGTCCATCTGTAGTAAGGTTGAATCCCGGAAACGGGTTACCGAGATTTACCGAGATTTACCCCCCAAACCCACTCACTTTTTCAGGGATAAATAACTTTGAGAAACCGGTATATTATGAAACATTATTTATATCAACAGTATGATATGAAATGGAACTGTTAAATTATATGTGATAACAAAATCTGGCTTCTCTATGGCCTTCTCTCTGCTATCTGCATGATCAATCATCAACAGGGAGCGCAGTTCACAATGCATCACATAATAGTAACTTATTTTCTTGTGACTGGTAGGCCTACATTTTCATCAGCATAATCTATTCTACAGTAATATAAGGACTGAATGCAGGTCTAATTTACGCATCTCCATCTGGCTTTCAAGGGTCACCTTAGTTGTTCATTATTGCAGCAGCAGAGTTTTAAAGGAGCCTATCACTTGAATATCATTGCTTTAAATCAGTTCATACGCAAGCATTCTCTCGCAATCTTTCTCTCTCCATCAATTTCATTCAAATTGCATCCAAAATAGATAATCCTGTTAAAGATAGATTTTTAGATATGTTTGCAAATTTATTGAACATTAAATATAGAAATGTCTAAATTACATAAGTATGCACACCCCTGAGTCAATACATGTTAGAATTACCTTTAGCAACGATTACAGCTGTGAGTCCTTCTGGGTAAGCCTCTAAGAGCTTTGCACACCTGGATTGTACATTATTTGTCCATTATTCTTGCCATAGATTTTCAAGCAGATTTAAGTCAAAATTGTAACTCGGCCTCTCAGGAACATTCAGTGTCTTCTAACACCAGCGTAGACCTGGCCTTGTGTTTTAGGTGAATTCATCTCCCAGTGTCTGGTGGAAAGCAGACTAAACAAGGGTTTCCTCTAGGATTTGGCCGGTGCTTAGCTCCAATCCTTAACGATTACACGCATACCCATAACATATTGCAGCCACCACTATGATTGAAAATATGGAGAGTGGTACTCAGTAATGTGATGTATTGGATTTGCCACAAATGTAACACTTTGTATTCAGGACAAAAAGTGAATTGCTTTAGTGCCTTGTTGCAAACAGGATGCATGTTTTAGAATATGTTTTATTCTGTACAAGCTTACTTCTTTTCACTCAGTCAATTAAGAGTATTGTAGAGTAACTACAATGTTGTTGATGCATCCTCAGTTTTCTCCTAACACAGCCAATAACTCTGTAACTATTTTAACGTCGCCATTGGTCTCATGCTGAAATCCCTGAGCGGTTTCCTTCCTCTCCTGCAACTGAGTTAGGAAGGACGCTTGTATCTTTGTAGTGACTGGGTGTATTGATACACCATCCAAAGTGTAATTAAGAACTTCACCATGCTCAAAGGCATATTCAATGTCTGCTTTTCTTTTTTTAACCAATCTACCAATAGGTGCCCTTCTTTGCGAAGCATTGTAAAACCTCCCTGGTCTTTGTAGTTGAATCTGTGTTTCAAATTCACTGCTCGACTGAGGGACCTTACAGCTAATTGTATATGTGGGGTTCAGATATGAGGTAGTTATTCAAAAATCTTGTTGAAGTCTATTATTGCACACAGAGTGTGTCGATCCAAGTAATTATGTGACTTAAGATATTTTTTACTGTTGAATTTATTTAGGCTTGCCATAACAAAGGGGTTGAATACTTATTGACTCAAGACTAATTTCATTTTCATTGTTAACTCATTTCATTCTTTATTAATTTGTAAAAATTATAATAATTCCACTTAAAAAATTATGGGGTATTGTGTGTAGGCCAGAGACACAACATCTCAATTGAATCCATTAGAAATTCAGGCTGTAACACAATAAAAGGTGGAAAAAGTCTAGGGGTGTGAATACTTTCTGAAGGCACTGTATATTTAGCTAATGAATGATGGGTTATGCATAAGCTTTTAACTTATAGCCTCTGTCTCTTGCGCAATATACACCTGCACTCCGTTGTCCTCGCCTTAAAAAAAACGCTCCTTAGCACTTGGAGTCCCAGGAAAATCTAGACTAGAATAGCTTGCTGGAATTATAATTTTTAGCATTTCTTATACTAATAGATTTTTCGAAGAGAGATGCAAGCTCTTGTTTTCTGAATGTTAAATACAGCAGCCCAATTGAACTCACTGGGAGTTTCAATAAAGAGAGAATGAGCGATGGCGGCAGGCTATAGCAGTTTTTTAATCAGACTATCACCCATAACCACTCAATCTTCGTGAAGAGACGTGAAAGCCGTCTACATCTTATTGTACTACTATATGCCATTACAATGATGAAGATCAAGGACAACAACACTTATTTCATTTAACTGTAAAAAGCAAGGAAGGAATTAAGCAACAATAGAGAGAGAAAGAGATTGGCTAATGCGCACATCGCACAATATTAGGTGAAAATTATGAAAGGTAGCCTATATATGCATCAGCCTACTAATTATAAAACATTTAAATAGGCCCTATTATTTTTCAAAATTAAAATCACATTTACTAGCCTATAATTGTAACTTTGTAGGACACATTTCCTGGACTAGTATACCATGTTCTCTCCCAGCTTCCTGGTTTGAATGAGGTGCGTAATTCCAGTCATTATAATATAGTATAATATAATAAAGTACAGTAATACAGTCACACTCAAAAATATTAGCCTACTGGAGCTTTTAATTTATTTACCCAAGAGGGCATACTGTAGCTACACCTATGGGCTTTTATGTTTTTCTGTCATGTGTCATATGCGGTAGCATATACAGTATATTATATATGCTGTATTGGATAATGACATAATCATTTGGGCTTTAATGTATGGCTCATCAGGCTCAGGTGGTATCTGGTTTGAATTGTCATGCCGATAGAACCCTCATATGCCTTGAGCACCATACGCCTCAAGCACACTCCCAATAAAGCCCATTCCTCATACAGAGGGGTCCTGAACTCATTACTGATTCATACTACTGACTCCTCGGCTGAACTATTGATTCTCTTTTGCTGCTCTGTCATCTTTTTTACTGTTTCTTGTAAAAGTTTGGTACAAGGGCTTGTTTACTTTGGACTTTTCAAGAACTGGAATTCTGGGGAGCAGTTTGGTCTTGAGTAGATGGCATTTCTGATTTTGTAAACTAAATTTGTATTGTTTTTGTCTAGCTCTATTCAAATCCAGACATATTTTTCTGCTTTATATGCTTAGAATGACACTTCCAGTTTTGGCGGGAAATACCGGGTTACCCTGGAGAAAAGTGATTTATTCTCGGTATGGAACATTTGCAAAATACCGGGAAAATATTCAACCCTAATCTGTTGATGATCCACAGACTATTTACAGACTATAAATAAAATGTAAACTAACTATCCCTAACCCTAAAATGAACCCTAACCCTAGTCCTAACTCTAACCTTAAAACCCTTATCCTTATTCTAAACCTAACTCTAACCATAGCAAGCAGTTGCTTATCAACATATAGTTTGTTGATAGTTTGACCATCTGTAACAGCATCTTACCTGTGGTAAAATATTCATCATCTCCTCCATCGGGATTACTGAGCAGGATTACTGGGTCTTTCATTCCAGCCCTGATGCACCCGAGCCAGGATCCTGGATGACGGCTGGCAGGGGGTTGTGTGAAGGGTAAAAAGGAGGCAGGACGTTCTTGGCGCCACAGAGTACCCTGCTCACACAAGGTTTCCCTGTACAAGCCTCCAGGCTATAACACTCATATGCCTTGAGCACCATACGCCTCAAGCACACTCCCAATAAAGCCCATTCCTCATACAGAGGGGTCCTGAACTCATTACTGATTCATGCTACTGACTACTCGGCTGAACTATTGATTCTCTTTTGCTGCTCTGTCGTCTTTTTTTTTACTGTTTCTTGGAAAAGTTTGTTGCAGGGGCTTGTTTACTTTGGACTTTACAAGAACTGGAATTCTGGGGAGCAGCTTGGTCCATATGAACTTGAGTAGAAGGCATATCTGATTTTGTATACTAAATTTCTATTGTCTTTGTCTGCTGTCTATAAAATTCTGTCTCTGACACCAACAGAATATCACAATCACCATTTCACATTCTAAATCAGGGAAAAGTTAACATTGTGCAATTCTACACATTTTGCCATGGAGCATAGAGAAAATGTTGCCCTTTTAAGGCATGATTGCTGCAATTCGACACATTTTGCAATCGGGCAGGGAGGAAAATGTGCAGTTTTACAGCTAATTTCCTGAAAATCTTCATATTTTGCCATAGAGTAGAGGGAAATGTTAGCCGTTTTTAACATGAAATCTGAGTGAGAGTGACAAAATCAGTGGGGGACCCCCATGATAAGGCCTACTACAAGTTTAGATAGCTGGCTACTAGACCAATCTACAAACATTTTACTGACATGGGCTAATTGAGTGACTATCAGTGACTGACTTAACAAGAAAAAAACTGCTGATGCACAAACAAATTTATCCAAGGCCATGGGCCGCCAGTTGTCCATGCCTGGTCTAGGACTACAGTGAAAAGGTAGGCATGTTTAAAAACACAGCAGCGTCAACATGAATTGCTGATTGAGGGGACCTGGCTTCTCTGTGTAACGCGTGGTATGTCACAGCTCCATTAATCACTAAAGCCTATGTTGTCGCCAGAGAGTTTATACATTGCCACTAAACTGTCAATGTGGCTGAACGCATTATGGACTTTAATAGCCTGTTAAAGTCAGCCCTCCTGGAGGTTCCGCTGTCAAACAGGCAGAATGCTGTTTCCAAGCTGATTGTCCCGCAAAGCATGCTGGTAGTCGACTGATCCGATTTAATCCTGTTCAGCAGCTCAGAGATTAGACTCTGCCTCGAGGTGTACCTGAGAGATGCTGAGGGTTTCATCAACAACGCTAACTGTTTACTTTGACCCTGTTCAACGAGAAGCCCATGTTTGGTCAAGTGTCATCCAGATCGAGAGTGGTTAACAGTGGAGGAAGAATATATAACAAGGAGAGGAGAAGGGAGGTCTTTGCCCAACAAGGAATATTGAAATGTACTGTTAAAATATACTGTATTTTATATCAGACTCTTTTTTTAAACTAGACAGTCTAAGGATCAGTGGGTTCCTTTAAATAAATGCAAACTATTTTCTCTAATAAGTTAGTAGTTGTCAATCACACATTGTAGCTCTTAGCACGACTAGAAGCCACTACATCACCGGATTCCTGCCGTGAGCTCTGGACCTTTGCCTCGGATCATTGCAGCTAGCTAGCTGCTACCGAGTGGCTATAGTGGCTAACGCCCTTATCCGGACGCTAGCACCAGTTAGCCAGTTAGCCTCGAGCGTATCACCCGGCTAGCAAACAAAATTACTCCAGCTACAATACCTCTTTTGCCAATTGGCCTGGACCCTTTGTCGACACGGAGCCCCGCCGATCCATCACGACTGGTCTGCCGACGTAATTCCATTCGATGTGCTCTCTACCGGCCTTTGTCGGATGTCTGTGAAGACGCTTCTGCTAGCCCCAGCCTGCTAACTTTAGGATCGCCGTGTCCCCCGCTTTCTGGGGCAGTAACGACTACCTAACGGCTTCCCTGTTTCATCTTTTGCTGTTCACTGGACCCCTTGATCACCTGGTTACATAGCTGATGCCTGCTGGACTGTTCATTAATCACGGTACTCCATTTTTGTTTATTTTGTTTATCTGTCGGCCCCAGACTCGAACTCAGGCCCTGTGTGTAGTTAACTGACCCTCTCTACCCATTCATTGCCATTTTACCTGTTCTTGTTGTCTTAGCTGATTAGCTGTTGTTGTCTTACCCATTGTTGTCTTAGCTAGCTCTCCAAATCAACACCTGTGATTGCTTTATGACTCTCTTTATGTCTCTCTCTAATGTCAATATGCCTTGTATACTTTTGTTTAAGGTTGTTATCATTGTTTTATTTTACTGCGGAGCACCTAGCCCCACTCAACATGCCTCAGATATCTTTTTTGTCCCACCTCCCACACATGCGATGACCTCACCTAGTATAAGTAGTGCCTCCAGAGATGCAACCTCTCTTATCGTCACTCAATGCCTGGGTTTACCTCCACTGTACCCGCACCCTACCATACCCCTGTCTGTACATTATGCCCTGAATCTATTCTACCACTACCAGAAATCAACTCCTTTTACTCTCTGCCCCCAACGCACTAGATGACCAGTTTTGATAGCCCGTAGCCGTACCCTCATCCTACTCCTCCTCTGCTCCTTGGATGACGTAGAGGTTAATCCAGGCCCTGTGTGTCACCAGGCGCTCTCATTTGTTGACTTCTGTAACTGTAAAAACCTTGGTTTCATGCATGTTAACATCAGAAGCCTCCCCCCTAAGTTTGTTCTACTCACTGCTTTAGAACACACCGCCAACCCTGATGTCCTTGCCGTGTCTGAATTGTGGCTTAGGAAGGCCACCAAAAATTCTGAGATTTAAATCCCCAACAACAACATTTTCCATCAAGATAGAACTGCCAAAGGGGGAGGAGTTGCAATCTACTGCAGAGATAGCCTACAATGTTCTGTCGTACTTTCCAGGTCCATGCTCAAACAGTTCAAGCTTCTAATTTTAAAAATTAATCTCTCCAGAAATAAGTCTCTCACTGTTGCCGCCTGTTATAGACCCCCCTCAGCTCCCAGCTGTGCCCTGGACACCATATGTGAATTGATTGCCCCCCATATATCTTCAGAGTTCGTTCTGTTAGGTGACCTAAACTGGGATATGCTTAACACCCCGGCCGTCCTACAATCTAAACTAGATGCCCTCAATCTCACACAAATTATCAAGGAACCCACCAGGTGCAACCCTAAATCTGTAAACATGGGCATCATCATAGATATTATCCTGACCAACTTGCCCTCCAAATACACCTCTGCTGTTTTCAATCAGGATCTCAGCGATCACTGCTTCATTGCCTGCATCCGTTATGGGTCTGCGGTCATACGACCACCCCTCATCACTGTCAAACGCTCCCTAAAACACTTCTGCGAGCAGACCTTTCCAATCGACCTGGCCCAGGTATCCTGGAAGGATATTGACCTCATCCCGTCAGTAGAGGACACCTGGTTGTTCTTTAAAAGTAATTTCCTCACCATATTAAATAAGCATGCCCCTTTCAAAAAAAATGTAGAACTAAGAACAGATATAGCCCTTGGTTCACTCCAGACCTGACTGCCCTTGACCAGCACAAAAACATCCTGTGGCGTACTGCACTAGCATCGAATAGTCCCCGCAATATGAAACTTTTCAGGGAGGTCAGGAACCAATACACACAGTCAGTTTGAAAAAGCTAACCTTTGCTTTCCTAACAGAAATTTGCATCCTGTAGCTCTAACTCCCAAAAGTTCTGGGACACTGTAAAGTCCATGGAGAAAAAGATCACCTCCTCCCAGCTGCCCACTGCACTGAGGCTAGGAAACACTGTCACCACCAATAAATCCACAATCGAGAATTTCAATAAGCATTTATCTACTGCTGGCCATGCTTTCCTCCTGGCTACCCCAACCCCGGCCAACAGCTCCGCACCCCACACAGCGACTACCCAAGCCTCCCCAGCTTCCCCTTCACCCAAATCCAGATAGCAGATGTTCTGAAAGAGCTGCAAAACCTGGACCCGTACAAATTAGCTGGGCTTGACAATCTGGACCCACTCTTTCAAAATGTATCTTCCGCCATTGTTGCATCCCCTATTACTAGTCTGTTCATGCTCTCTTTCGTATCGTCCGAGATTCCTAAAGATTGGAAAGCTGCCGTGGTCATCCCCCTCTTCAAAGGGGGTGACACTCTAGACCCAAACTGTTATAGACCTAAATCCATCCTGCCCTGCCTTTCAAAAGTTTTCGAAGGCCAAGTTAACAAACAGATCACTGACCATTTCGAATCCCACCATACCTTCTCCGCTGTGCAATCCGGTTTCCGAGCTGGTCACGGGTGCACCTCAGCCACGCTCAAGGTTCTAAACGATATCATAACCGCCATCGATAAAAGACAGTACTGTGCAGCTGTCTTCCTCGACCTGGCCAAGGCTTTCGACTCTGTTAATCAGCGTATTCTTATCGGCAGACTCAACATCCTTGGATTCTCAAAAACTGCCTCGCCTGGTTCACCATCTATTTCTCAGATAGAGTTCAGTGTGTCAAATTGGAGGGCCTGTTGTCCGGACCTCTGGCAGTCTCTGTGTTGGTACCACAGGGTTCAATTCTCGGGCCGACTCTTTTCTCTGTATATATCAATGATGTCACTCTTGCTGCGGGTGATTC
Source organism: Salmo trutta (assembly GCF_901001165.1). Taxonomy (NCBI): domain Eukaryota; kingdom Metazoa; phylum Chordata; class Actinopteri; order Salmoniformes; family Salmonidae; genus Salmo; species Salmo trutta. Next base: position 59,201,516 of record NC_042972.1, read on the forward strand.
CTTTATCCATCTCTACGCAGACGACACCATTCTGTATACATCTGGCCCTTCTTTGGACACTGTTAACAAACCTCCAAACGAGCTTCAATGCCAAACAACACTCCTTCCGTGGCCTCCAACTGCTCTTAAACGCTAGTAAAACTAAATGCATGCTCTTCAACTGATTGCTGACCGCACCTGCCCGCCCGACTAGCATCACTACTCTGGAGGGTTCTGATTTAGAATATGTGGACAACTACAAATACCTAGGTGTCTGGCTAGACTGTAAACTCTCCTTCCAGACTGATATTAAACATCTCCAATCCAAAATTAAATCTAAAATCGGCTTCCTATTTTGCAACAAAGCCTCCTTCACTCACGCTGCCAAACATACCCTAGTAAAACTGACTATCCTACCAATCCTCGACTTTGGCGATGTCATTTACAAATTAGCCTCCAACACTCTACTCAGCAAACTAAATGCAGTCTATCACAGTTCCATCCATTTTGTCACCAAAGCCCCATATACCACCCACCACTGCGACCTGTATGCTCTCGTCGGCTGGCCCTCTGGCTATTCGTTGCCAGACCCACTGGCTCCAGGTCATCTATAAGTCTTTGCTAGGTAAAGCTCCGCCGTATCTGAGCTTACTGGTCACCATAACAACACCCACCCATAGCACATGCTCCAGCAGGTATACAGTTAAAGTCAAAAGTTTACATACACCTTAGCCAAATACATTTAAATTCAGTTTACACAATTCCTGTCATTTAATCCTAGTAAAAATTCCCTGTCTTAGGTCAGTTAGGATCACCACTTTATTTTAAGAATGTGAAATGTCAGAATAATAGTAGAGAGAATGATTTATTTCAGATTTTATTTCTTTCATCACATTCCCAGTGGGTCAGAAGTTTACATACACTCAATTAGTATTTGATAGCATTGCCTTTAAATTGTTTATCTTGGGTCAAACTTTTCGGGTAGCCTTCCACAAGCTTCCCAAAATAACTTGGGTGAATTTTGGCCCATTCCTCCTGACAGAGCTGGTGTAACTGAGTCAGATTTGTAGGCCTCCTTGCTCGCACACGCTTTTCAGTTCTGCCAACACATTTTCTATGGGATTGAGGTCAGGGCTTTGTGATGGCCACTCAATACCTTGACTTTGTTGTCCTTAAGCCATTTTGCCACAACTTTGGAAGTATGCTTGAGGTCATTGGGTAACGATCGTCATAAGGAGTAGACCAAGGTGCAGCGTGGTAAGTGTTCATCTTTATATTTATTTTAAATCAGAACACTAAAAACAAAATAATGAACAATGATAACGACCGTCACGTCTTGCAGGCTTTACAAGCAGTACAAAAATAAGATCCCACAACTCAAGGAAGGAAAAGGGCTGCCTAAGTATGGTTCCCAATCAGAGACAACGATAGGCAGCTGCCTCTGATTGGAAACCATACCTGGCCAAAACCTAGAAATAGAAACCATAAGAATGCCCACCCCACACCCTGACCTAACAACATAGAGAAATATACTGTCTCTCTCAGGTCAGGGCGTGACACATTGTCCCTTTGGAAGACCCATTTGCGACCAAGCTTTTAACTTCCTGACTGAGATGTTGAGATGTTGCTTGAATATATCGACATAATTTTCCTGCCTCATGATGCCATCTATTTTGTGAAGTGCACCAGTCCCTGTGGGTGGCAGCAAAGCACCCCCACAACATGATGCTGCCACCCGCATGCTTCACAGTTCGGAAGGTATTCTTCGGCTTGCAAGCTTTCCCCTTTTTCCTCCAAAGATAACGACGGTCATTATGGCCAAACAGTTCTATTTTTGTTTCATCAGACCAGAGGACATTTCTCCAAAAAGTACGATTTTTGTCCCCATGTGCAGTTGCAAACTGTAGTCTGGCTTTTTTATGGCGGTTTTGGAGCAGTGGCATCTTCCTTGCTGAGCGGCCTTTCAGGTTATGTCGATATAGGACTCGTTTTACTGTGGATATAGATACTTTTGCACTTGTTTCCTCTAGCATCTTCACAAGGTCCTTCGCTGTTGTTCTGGGATTGATTTGCACTTTTCGCACCAAAGTACGTTCATCTCTAGGAGACAGAACACGTCTCCTTACTGAGCGGTATGACGGCTGCGTGGTCCCATGGTGTTTATACTTGCGTACTATTGTTTGTACAGATGGATGTGGTACCTTCAGGCATTTGGAAATTGCTCCCAAGAATGAACCGGACTTGTGGAGGTCTACAATTTTTTTCAGAGGTCTTGGCTGATTTCTTTTGATTTTCCCATGATGTCAAGCAAAGGGGCACTGAGTATGTAGGTAGGCCTTGAAATACATCCACAGGTACACTTCTAATTGACTCAAATAATGTTGTCACGGCTGTCTGAGGGATCGGACCAAAACGCAGCATGTTTGTAGTTCCACATTATTATTTATTCGTGAAACGTAATGCAATACACTAAATAACTGAATATACAAAAACAACCATCCGTGACGCAGAGAGAAACAAACACTACTCAAAAGATAACTCACAAAACAGGAAGAGAAAAACCCCTACTTAAATATGATCTCCAATCAGAGGCAACGAGGATCAGCTGCCTCCAATTGGAGATTAACCCAAACTTCCCCAACATAGAAATAGAAAAACTAGAACTTAAACATAGAAATAGAAAACATAGAAAAACACCCCCTACTCTACTATAGAAAATGACATCTTACTAGGGTCAGGACGTGACAAATGTCAATTAGCCTATCAGAAGCTTCTAAAGCTATGACATAATTTTTTTGAATTTTCCAAGCTGTTTAAAGTCACTGTCAACTTAGTGTATGTAACGTCTGACCCATTGGAATTGTGATACAGTGAATTATAAGTGAAATAACTGGCTGTAAACAATTGTTGGAAAAATTACTTGTATCATGCACAAAGTAGATGTCTTAACCGACTTGCCAAAATTATAATTTGTTAACAAGAAATGTGTGGAGTGGTTGAAAAACGAGTTTTAATGACTCCAACCTAAGTGTATATAAACTTCCGACTTCAACGATATCTCACTAGTCATCCCCAAAGCCAACACCTCCTTGGGACGCCTATCCTTCCAGTTCTCTGCTGCCAATGACTGGAACGAATTGCAAAAATCGCTGAAGTTGGAGAATTATATCTCCCTCACTAACTTTAAGCATCAGCTATCTGAGCAGCTTACTGATTGCTGCAGCTATACACAGCCCATCTGTAAATAGCCCATCCAACTACCTACCTCATCCCCGTATTGTTTTTATTTACTTTTTTTGCTCTTTTGCACACCAGTATTTCTTCTTGCACATCATCATCTGTACATCTATCTTTCCAGTGTTAATTCGCTAAATAGTAATTACTTTGCTACTATTGGCCTATTTATTGCCTTAGCTCCTTACTCCATTTGCACACACTGTATATAGACTTTTCTATTGCGTTATTGACTAATTTTGCTTATCCCATGTGTAACTCTGTGTTGTTTTTTGTTGCACTGCTTTGCTTTATCTTGGCCAGGTCGCAGTTGTAAATGAGAACTTGTTCTCAACTGGCCTACCTAGTTAAATAAAGGTGAAATAGAAATAAAATTAAAATAAACATAAATTACAAGCTATTAATCATAATATCTTGTAATTATACCCCAGTTACATCATACAGTTGTTAATACCAAGAGTTTAATAACCTCACTCAATTGGGTCCTATTTACTGTATGCTATGGATATTTTATCAATGCTTCCTAAGAGTTTTATTATTTTTTACATTGATGCCAGGTGCAAAAAAGCACCCAATAAACATTGGGAAGTGTGTCAAGGGAATTCTAATCGTCAGTATCGGTCAATACATCAGAGAATTTCTAAGGCAGCGACTTCAAGGTAACCTCTGAAGATACTTCAATGTTACGTGCCGGGAATGAATGCCAGTTATATGTGTGACTTGCAAAGAGCCTAAGCTTTGACAGACGTGCACACAAACATGAAGCCCAACTTGAAGGGAATCGACTATCGGCGAGCCATCAGAGTGGTGGTTACATCTGTGTTCTTTTTAATGGAAATTAAAAACTGCGACAATTATTATTCAGGGAGCACTTCTTTGCAAGGCACCTTCTGACAGTGTTACACATGATCCAAAACACACTCTAGTGAGTGACAGTTTGTGTAATAAAATGCTCTACAATCATATAAGTCAGTTGAGGTTGTGTTGTTGACCCAGTCATTGGGCAATAGTGCGGTATTGGTTCATGTCTGAAGCAGGTTGCATCAGGTAAAGCCCTCTCGATTGCTTTTCCTGGAGAGAGAGGATATAATTGTAATGACAATGAATATAAAATTATCTTGATTCATTGCCCTTTTACTTTTTGATAGCAAAACATCTTTGCTCCGTCTCTGGTTTCTTGTACAACATATGCAGTATGTCAAACACCTTGCTATTTATTTGAGAAATCAATAATGATTAAGCCTGAATTACAGGCCTACCGTATATGATGAAAACGGTCTGTCTGACCTTGTGAAGTAAGGTTCCTTCACCATCATTTCAAGGTGTCCCTAACATTGACCCAACGGCAACATGGGAGCTGCGTCGACTTTGAAAACCTACTATCAATAACAACCACAGCACTCCATTGCAATTAAATATAAACCATCCGGTCAGCAAGCATCTGTGAAATTCCTCCAGGGATGTATCAAATGTGCTTTGTTCCCAATAAATAACTGTCACGACTTCCGCCGAAGTTGGTCCCTCTCCTGTTCGATGGCGGTCTAGCCATCGCCGATCCACTTTTCATTTTCCATTTGTTTTGTCCTTGTTTTACACACCGGCTTCAATTCCCCAATTACATGTTCATTATTCAACTCTGTTTTCCCCATGGTTTTTGTGAGTGATTGTTTTATGTATGTTCGGTCCGTTATTGTGGGCTCGGTATTACGACATGTTATTGGAATATTTGAGTAAAGTTACTTGTGTTACTCATCTCTGCTGTCCTGCGCCTGACTCCTCTGCACCAGCTACACCCAGACCACTACAGAATCACGCACCCAAAAATGGAGTCAGCAGGAGCAGACAACCCCCCTTTGGCGGTCAAGGAGCGCGTCCAGCAGCATGCGACCATGATGCAACGTCTCGGCACCACCATGGATCGCGTGCTGCAGACGATGGACCGATGGGAGAGACGAAGAGTTCTTCCAGCGCCTCCACCGGCACCACTACAACAGGCACCACTGTTCACCCCTCCTTCACCCGGTCCCAGTGGGATTCGGCTCGCGCTCCCGAGGGAGTATGATGGGACGGCTGCCGGATGCCAGGGGTTCCTACTCCAGCTGGAACTCTACCTGCCGACCATCCACCCGGCTTCTTCGGGACGTGAGAGCGTGTCCGCCCTCGTCTCCTGTCTCTCAGGCAAAGCCCTGGAGTGGGCCAACGCCGTATGGGGGGAAGGAGAAGCGGTGTTGGACCATTACGCAGAGTTCACCCGCTGCTTTCGGGCAGTTTTCGAACGTCTGTTACACCTGAGGCAGGGGACGAGGAGCGCACAGGAGTTCACCTTGGACTTCCGGACCCTGGCCGCCACCGCTGGATGGAACGACAGGGCCCTGATCGATCACTACCGGTGCAGTCTGCGGGAGGACGTCCGTTGGGAGTTGGCCTGCAGGGACACCACTCTCACATTGGACCAGCTGGTGGACTTGTCCATCCGGCTGGATAACCTGCTGGCTACCCGTGGACGTCCGGATTCGGAGCCTGTCAGTTCCATCCCCCAGCACCACCGCTCCAACGCCCATGGAGCTGGGAGGTGCTGCACTTAGGGCGACCGGAGGAGGGGCCGTTACCTGTACCATCTGTGGCCGCAGAGGGCACACAGCTGGTCGGTGCTGGGGAGGTTCCTCTGGGAGTTGAGGCAGCAGGCAGGGCACTCTCGTGTCACCCCAGGTGAGTCAGCACCAGGCTCACACCAGAGCTCACTGTTGCTCACATGTATGTGTTTATTTCATTTCCTGAGTTTTCCCCGCATTCCCAGCATAAGGCGCTCGTAGATTCAGGCAGAGCTGGGAATTTTATTGACAGAGCATTTACCCATAGTTTAGGGATCCCCATTGTACCTGTGCATATGCCCTTCCCTGCCCATGCCCTAGATAGTCGACAATTAGGGTGAGGGCTAATTAGGGAGGCCACCACTCCACTGGGCATGGTTACGCAGGAAGGTCACAAGGAGAGCGTTAGTCTTTTCCTTACTGATTCTCCTGCATTTCCCGTGGTGCTGGGCCGACTCTGGTTGGCCTGTCATGACCCCACTATTTCGTGGCAACAGAGGGCTCTCAAGGGGGGGGTCACGAAAGTGCTCGGGGAGGTGTTTAGGGGTTTTCGTCGGTGCTACTACGGTGGAAAGTCCAGACCAGGTCTCCGCCGTGCACATCCCCTCTGAATATGCTGATTTGGCTGTCGCCTTCTGTAAGAAGAGGGCGACTAAATTACCACCCCATCGACGGGGGGAATGTGCGATAAATCTCCTGGTAGATGCAGCCCTTCCCAGGAGTCACGTGTATCCCCTGTCACAGGAGGAGATGGCGGCTATGGAAACATATGTCTCCGAATCCCTGGGGCAGGGGTACATTCGGCCCTCCACTTCACCTGCCTCCTCGAGTTTCTTTTTTGTGAAGAAGAAGGATGGAGGTCGGCGCCCGTGCATTGACTATCGAGGTATCAACCAAATCACTGTGAGGTACAGCTTCCCGCTGCCTCTCATAGCCAGTGCTATAGTCAATGCACGGGGCGCGCTTCTTCCCAAAATTTGATCTCAGGAGCGCTTACAACCTGGTGCGTATCCGGGAGGGGGACGAGTGGAAGACGGCATTTAGTACCACCTCAGGACACTATGAGTACCTTGTCATGCTATACAGGTTGATGAATGCCCCATCAGTCTTCCAGGCCTTTGTAGACAAGATCATCCGGGACCTGCACAGGCAGGGTGTAGTGGTGTATATCGACGACATTCTGATATACTCCGCTACACGCGCCGAGCATGTGTCCCTGGTGCGCAGGGTGCTTGGTCAACTGTTGAAGCATGACCTGTACGTCAAGGCTGAGAAATGTCTGTTCTTCCAACAGTCCGTCTCCTTCCTAGGGTATCGCATTTCCACTTCAGGGGTGGAGATGGAGAGTTACCGCATTTCAATTGTGCGTAATTGGCCGACCCATCACGGTAAAGGAAGTGCAGCGGTTTCTAGGGTTTATCCGGGGGTTTATCCGGGGCTTTGGTCAGGTAGCGGCTCCCGTTACCTCACTGCCGAAGGGGGGACCGGTGCGACTGCAGTGGTCGGCTGAGGCGGACAGAGCTTTTGGTCATCTGAGGGCTCTGTTTACCTCGGCTCCTGTGCTGGCTCATCCGGATCCCTCTTTGGTGTTCATAGTGGAGGTGGACACGTCCGAGGCTGGGATAGGAGCCGTGCTCTCTTAGTGCTCAGGTACGCCACCAAAGCTCCGCCCCTGTGCTTTCTTTTCGAAGAAGCTCAGCCCGGCGAAGCGAAACTATGATGTGGGGGACCGGGAGCTGTTGGCTGTTGTCAAGGCTCTGAAGGCGTGGAGACATTGGCTTGAGGGGGCTAAACACCCTTTTCTCATCTGGGCTGACAACCGCAATCTGGAGTACATCCGGGCGGCGAGGACACTGAACCCTCGCCAGGCAAGGTGGGCCATGTTCTTTACCCATTTTGTTTTCACCCTGTCCTACAGACCAGGTTCCCAGAACACTAAGGCAGATGCACTGTTCCGGATGTATGACACAGAGGAGCAGTCCATAGATCACACTCCCATACTTCCGGCCTCTTGCCTGGTGGCACCAGTGGTGTGGGAGCTGGACGTGGACATCGAGCTGGCGTTACGTACAGAACCCACTCCCCTCCAGTGTCCAGCTAGGCGTCTGTACGTTCCGTCTGCTTTCCACGACCGTTTGATCTATTGGGCCCACACGTCACCCTCCTCTGGTCATCCTGGCATCGGTCGGACAGTGTGCTGTCTTAGTGGGAAGTACTGGTGGTCCACCTTGGCCAAGGACGTGAGGGTTTATGTTTCTTCCTGCTCGGTGTGCGCCGAGTGCAAGGCCCCTAGGCACCTGCCCAAAGGGAAGTTACAGCCCTTACCCGTTCCACAACGGCCGTGATCGCACCTATCGGTGGACTTCCTCATGGATCTTCCTCCCTCACAGGATAACACCATGATCCTGGTCGTTGTGGATCGGTTCTCTAAGTCCTGCCATCTCCTTCCTTTGCCCGGTCTCCCTATGGCCCTACAGACTGCGGAGGCCCTGTTTACACACGTCTTCCGGCACTATGGGGTGCCTGAGAATATAGTGTCTGATCGAGGTCCCCAGTTCACGTCAAGGGTCTGGAGGGCGTTCATGGAACGTCTGGGGGTCTTGGTCTCGGGTTTCCACCCCGAGAGTAACGGGCAGGTGGAGAGAGTAAAACAGGATTTGGGTAGGTTTCTGCGGTCTCATTGCCAGGACTGGCCGGGGGAGTGGGCGGCGTTCATCCCCTGGGCAGAGATGGCCCAAAACTCGCTCCACCACTCCTCCACTAACCTCTCCCCCTTCCAGTGCGTACTGGGGTATCAGCCGGTTCTGGCACTTTGGCATCAGAGCCAGATCGAGGCTCCTGCGGTGGACGAATGTTTTAAGCGCTCGGAGGAGACCTGGGACGCCGCTCATGTGCCCCTGCAATGGGCCGTGAGGCGTCAGAAGGTGAGCACTGACCGCCACCGCAGTGAGGCCCTGGGGGTTCGGGTCTGGCTCTTGACCCGAAACCTGCCCCTCCGCCTGCCCTGCGGAAGCTGGGCCCGCGGTTTGTGGGGCCATTCAAAGTCCAGAGGAGACTGAATGAGGTTTGCTACAGGTTACAGCTTCCCCCCGATTACCGTATTAACCCCTCGTTCCATGTTTCTCCTCAGGCCGGTGGTTGCTGGTCCACTCCAGGAGTCTGAGGTGCGGGTGGTTCCTCCGCCCCCTCTGGACATCGAGGGGGCCCCGGCGTATGCTGTTCGAGCCATACTGGACTTTAGGCGTCGGGCGAGGGGCCTTCAGTACCTCGTGGAGTGGGAGAGGTACGGTCCGGAGGAGAGATGCTGGGTGCCGGTGGAGGACGTTTTGGACCCTTCGTTGCTGCGGGAGTTCCACCGTCTCCATCCGGATCGCCCTGTGCCTCGTCCTCCGGGTCGGTGTCGACGTGCTGCTGGAGCCGCACGTCAAGGGGGGGTACTGCCACGACTTCCGCCGTAGCCGGTCCCTCTCCTTGTTCGGGCGGTGTTCGGCGGTCGACGTCACCGGCCTTCTAGCCATCGCCAATCCACTTTTCATTTTCCATTTGTTTTGTCTTTGTTTTACACACCTGGTTTCAATTCCCCAATTACATGTTCATTATTTAACCCTCTGTTTTCCCCATGGTTTTTGTGCGTGATTGTTTTATGTATGTTCAGTCTGTTATTGTGGGCTCGGTATTACGACATGTTATTGGAATATTTGAGTAAAGTTACTTGTGTTACTCATCTCTGCTGTCCTGCACCTGACTCCTCTGCACCAGCTACACGCAGACCACTACAATAAGCAACATTTTTGTGACTTAAGACCTGTTCCTACTTAAAACAACTGAAACGCTACAGCAAGGGACTATTCTGGACAAGAGGAATATAAAATAGAAAGGAATCTGAAAAGATTTGTTTGACAGGTTCCTGTATGCAGTTCTGATTCACAGGTTTGCCGCTGATTCCTCCAGTCTCTCTGATATGTAAATGTTTGCCAATAACACTTCTTATTTTGGTAGCCGAGTCTGCTGAATTCTAAATGACCATATCGGAGGCTTTATGTTTACACAGTGTGGGGGGGAAAGACACAGAAGAAATGGAATGGAACAGCTGTCTATAATCGAAAGTGTTCTCCGTTCTTCTCGCAGTTCCATAAATGGTCATAGGTAATCGGGCAGCGTGAGTGGCTGGGAGGGAGAGCTTTAGTATTGATTAACATTTAGTTAGATACTGTGTGGACGTTTGAGTAGAAGCCTGGTTGGCACGGGTTGGAGGAAAAGCATCTTTCCATCAAAACTTCTACTCAAATTATCCTTTTAAATGTCTCAAAATAAGAGGCGAGGAGGGGAAATAGAAGAAATTCTGAATTTTCCAGAGAAGATGACAATCTCTTACAACTTGACTGTTCAAGTTTGCAGAGTGAAACTTTCCAAAAAGCATATTTTGGGTCCAACAATTAACTGTGGATCGCTCTTGGCAGACTTATCATGTGAAATGAAGATACCTACCGTACTTTCTCAGTGGTTTTTCAAAAAATGTAATGAGATATGAAGCATTTGTACAAGCATGCAGTAAGATGGACAGTTTCCATTACAAGCTCATGTAATTAAAACACTTTTACTAATAGAAAATGTATCATAATTCCTGTTGGCTATCAGCATATGACAGGCTATTTCATTTTAGAGCAAGTTTTCATTTAAAAGCCTTCACTTGTAAGAAGTGTCTCGCCAGCAACATCTAAACCCTTCATAAAAAAGTATGCATGTTATTGGGGCAATATGCTACTCTTGTATCGCATTAGGAGCCTTGGGTTCTCTAACAATATGACATAATACTGTAGACAGCATTGTTTTCAAAGACTGAGGTATAATTAAAACAACTTGTCAGAGGGTTGAAAATGTCATTCTCTTATGGGAAAAATTTTGATAATTTCAAAGAGTATAAGCCAGTATTAACTGCGAGACCTTTTGTTTGCAAAGGAGTAGAGCATGTTGAATAATAATAATACATGGGACTTCTATAGCACTTTTCAATGACCCAAAGTCACTTTACAAATGTAGAAACTAAATAAAAAATTGAGATCAAACAAGACAAACAGCGGGGAAAAACTAAAAACATGGAGCAAAGAGAAGGCTTAAAGACGTCATCAAATTGGTGAATGTTAGTTACACCCGGTTTGTTGTTTTTATTAAACACGTTTTTTAAGAAACAGATCTAAATCAAAGTTGACATTTCATAGCTATGGATTCATCTTCTACTTCTTCTATGGTATAATGGCGTTGGCAAAAATTTGATGTGCATTCAGCCACCTACTGTGTGGGTGAATAATAAAGATCCCAAAAAAGGAAATAATGTGGGTGAAAATAAATAAAATACCAAACAAACTATCAAAAAATAAATAAACTTAACAAAATCAACCTGCTTTTCTGTGAAAAACAAATTCTAATCAAGTCCCTACACCGGCTCAAAAGACTCCTGTGAGGGCTCTACACCCAAACAAGGGCACTGCGTTCATCCACCTCTGGCCCCCCTACCTCTGAGGAAGCACGGTTCCCGCTCAGCCCAGTCCAAACTGTTCGCTGCTCTGGCACCCCAATGGTGGAACAAGCTCCCTCACGACGCCAGGACAGCGGAGTCAATCACCACCTTCCGGAGACACCTGAAACCCCACCTCTTTAAGGAATACCTGGGATAGGATAAAGTAATCCTTCTAACCCCCCCCCTTAAAAGATTTAGATGCACTATTGTAAAGTGGTTGTTCCACTGGATATCATAAGGTGAATGCACCAATTTGTAAGTCGCTCTGGATAAGAGCGTCTGCTAAATGACTTAAATGTAAAATGTAAATGTCCTATCAGAAATAGTCCTTGCAGTGCTTCTGCCGTGAAGTCTTGGAGCCCCAAAAACTTCTCTGCTGCAGATATAATTGTATTTATTTATTTTATTTAACCTTTATTTAACTAGGCAAGTCAGTTAAGAACAAATGATTGTTTACAATGACAGCCTACCCCGGCCAAACCCTAACCCGGATGACACTGAGCCAATTGTGTTGCGCCCTATGGGACTCCCATGTGTAATTCTGTGTTGTTGTTTGTGTCGCACTGCTTTGCTTTATCTTGGCCAGGTCGCAGTTGTAAATGAGAACTTGTTCTCAACTAGCCTACCTGGTTAAATAAAGGTGAAATAAAAAAATAAAAAAATAAAAAACTCCCAATCATGGCTGGTTGTGATACAGCCGGGAATAGAACCAGGGTCTGTAGTGACACCTCTAGCCCTGAGATGCAATGCCTTAGACTGCTGCACCACTCAGGAGGCCCAGCTTCCTAAGTTGATGTCCAGCTTCTTGGACTTCTTAGACAGTTGTGCTGTACAAATAATCACTGTGGCTATAAATGCGACAAAATCCACTTTCTTCACAATGAGTGTGTCTAGATCACCCGATTGACTTGAAACACAATGCATCTCCCGCCAGATCTTCAAAACTGTTGCCTCTTGCTCCTTCGACTCTATTCACCGCCTCCACATAGGAAATCAGCTGCACAGCCCTGATCCTTGACACCTCGACATCTTTCACCCTAACAAGGCACTCAAAGAAGTCCGGAGTATGATCCCCACCACAATTGCAACGTTTTCCATTGACAGATTCTTCAATACTATAATTCTCTCATCTGCAAACATTTGAAACGTGACCAAATGATCATTTACAATTCCCACACTGTAATGGTTTGGACACAAATGCTCTCACCGCATACCTCACATGTAAAAGTTGCACATATTCAGGTAGAGTCTCCTCAAACAACAATAATATCAATAGGCTTTTCTCCTTTCTTCCATTTACCATCCGGGTCTGGCGACGTGCACTGACTACTCCTGGGATTTTCTGATTAAGGTGCTGGTCATCTATATCTAGCAAGACTCCAGCTACGGTGCATTAGGAAAGTATTCAGACCCCTTCCCTTTTTCCACATTTTGTTACGTTACAGCAACGTACAGAGAGATCCGTGATGAAAACCTGCTCCAGAGCGCCCAGGACGTCAGACTGGGGCGAAGGTTCACCTTCCAACAGCACAACGGCCCTAAGCACACAGCCAAGACAATGCAAGAGTGGCTTTGGGACAAGTCTCTGAATGTCCTTGAGTGGTCCAGCCAGAGCCCGGACTTGAACCCGATCGAACGTCTCTTGAGAGACCTGAAAATAGCTGTGCAGCAACGCTCCCTATCCAACCTGACAGAGCTTGAGAGGATCTGCAGAGAAGAATGGGAGAAACTCCCCAAATACAGATGTGCCAAGCTTGTAGCGTCATACCCAAGGCTGTAATCGCTGCCAAAGGTGCTTCAAAAAAGTACTGAGTAAAGGGTCTGAATAGTTATGTAAATGTCATATTTCAGTTTTCTTTATTTTAATAAATATGCAAACATTTCTAAAACTTCTTTATGCTTTGTCATTATAGAGTATTGTGTGTAGATTGATGAGGGAAAAAATCAAATTAATAAATTTTAGAATAAGGCTGTATGTAATGTAACAAAATGTGAAAAAATTCCAAAAGTCTGAATACTTTGGAATGCACTGTATAAGTCCTTTGGCTGGTGCCCTGCTCCGATGATCAAAACATGTTACTTCTGGCATGGACAATTTTGCCAGATCCAGTGCACACTTCTGTTCTTCGTCAAAAGAATTAACCAAAACAAGGCCGCTTCTAGTCACTTCGATCTACTCCACCTTTCCCACTGTTTTTTTCACAGTCCTCGATATTACAAATGGATTTCCCAAATTAATCTCCTTGTCCAAAAAACACAGTCCATAAAGAAATGCATTATTGTACCGGTCCTTCTCTTCTAGTACAACTTTTGCTCGTTTTTTTTTCCATTCTTTGATTTCACTATTTTCCATTCATTGTCACACACTTCACTTGCCGCACTTTCAGATTCAAGCAGTCGCCATTTCATCTCCCTGCAGTGTTTCCTGCAACCAGATCCACAAGCTGTAAACTGTGTCATGTCTGGCTACGGATTCCATGACGTGGATTTTATTTATTTTATTTAACCTTTATTTAACCAGGAATGGCTCATTGAGATTTAAAATCTCTTTTTCAAGAGCGTCCTGGCCAAGATAGGCAGCGCCAAGTCATTACAAAAATTACAGACAAACAACATGAAAAACTACAAGTAATCTAGTAAAAACCATAGAATATAACAAAATCAAAAACAGCAAATTAAAAACATTGACAGGTCAGGGAATCAGTCTCCAGATCATTCATCCGTGATTTAAAAATACCAATCGGGACAAGTTCATCCAGTTTAAAAGTATTTTGTAAGGCATTCCAAGACGATGGCGCAGAGTACATAAAAGCCCTTTTACAAAATTCAGTTCGGACATTTGGAACAGTTAGCAGGATAAAGTCCCGCGAACGAAGAGAGTACCCACCACATTTCTGAACAATAAAAATGCCCAAATAAAAAGGTAGTAAACCCAAAATGGCTTTGTAAATAAAAGTATACCAGTGACTGAGCCTCCGAGTAACTAGAGAAGGCCAGCCAACCCTGGTATACAAAGTGCAGTGGTGCGTAAGGGTTTTGCAATTTAAAATAAATCTCAGAGTGCCATGGTAAAGGGTGTCAATTGATCTCAAACACTGAGCGGAAGCATTCATATATAAAATATCCCCATAGTCTAGTAAAGGCATAAATGTAGCTGATACTAGCTTCCTCCTGGCTTCAAAAGAAAAACAAGCCTTATTCCTAAAATAAAATACTAATTTCAGCTTCAATTTTTTTGTAAGTTGTTGAATATGCATTTTAAAAGAGAGGCCATCATCAATCAAAATTCCAAGATATTTATATGAGGTTACAACCTCAATCTCCTTGCCCTGACAGGTAGTAATAGGTGAAAGGTTCAGAGGTCTATTTCTTGCTTTAGAAAACACCAGTAGTTTCGTTTTGTCAGTATTGTCAATTGAGACAAGGTATGTTGAACAGTATTAAAAGCAGTTTGCAAGTTCTGGAAAGCTTTTGTAAGAGATGAAGCACAACAGTAAATAACAGTATCATCAGCATAAAAATGAAGTTGTGCATTTTGGACATTTTTGTCTAAATTATTTATATAAATAGTGAATAAGAGAGGACCAAGTACAGAGCCTTGGGGCACACCATTTAAGACAGACAATTTAACAGACCTAAGCCCATCAAATTGAGTACACTGAGTTCTATCAGAGAGATAGTTAACAAACCATGCAACTGCATGCTCTGAAAGACCTACACTCGACAATCTCTGCCTTAGTATAGCATGATCAACTGTATCAAAAGCCTTAGAGAGATCAATAAAAAGTGAGACACAATGCTGTTTCTTGTCAAGAGCTTCAGTGATATCATTTAAAACCTTCATGGCTGCTGTAATTGTGCTGTGCTTCTTCCTGAAACCCGATTGGTACATTGATAAAATAGAGTTAGTATATAAAAACTCTTTTAGCTGGTCACTCACAAGGGTTTCAAGTATTTTCACCAGGGGTGACAGCTTTGAGATTGGCCTATAATTATTTAAAAAAGAGTTGGATCTCCCCCTTTTAAAAGTGGCAGGACAAATGCTGATTTCCAGATCTTTGGAATTTCATTACATTCCAGGGTTAGATTAAACAGATATGTAAGTGGTTCAGCTATGAAATCAGCTGCCAGATTTAAAAAGCAGGGATCCAAAAGATCAGGACCTGCAGGCTTTCTCTGGTCTAAGGATTTCAGGGCCTTATGTACCACCTGCACTGAGAATGGCAAAAAGCTAAAAGTTTGACCAGCTCTCACTGGTTCATCCACACAAGGTTGTACAGAGACAGAGGACACTGAATCAAACAGTCTACCAGATGATACAAAGTGCTCATTGAAACAATTCAGCATTTCAGTTTTGTCATATATAGCAACAGAGTCCTTCAATACACATGACGGTAATTCATTAACATTACTGTTACCAGACATAGACTTAATAGCCTTCCAAAACTTTCTAGGGTCATTCAGGTTATCAGTGGTAACAGACATAAAATAATCAGACTTGGCCTTCCTGAGAAGAGAAGAACACTTGTTTCGTAACTGCCTAAAAACAAGCCAATCAGCATCAGAACACGATTTCCTTGCTTTAGCCCAGGCTAGATTACGGTCGTGAACAATGCAAGAAAGCTCAGACGAAAACCATGGATTATCCCTCCCTTTAACCCTGAACCTGCGGAATGGAGCATGTCTGTTTACTATTTGGAGAAAACCATCATGAAAGAATTTCCAGGCAGTTTCCACATCAGGGATAAGCTCAATCTTGCTCCAGTCAAAATAAAACAAATCATGAAAGAAAGCCTGCTCAATGAAACACTTCAGATTTCTCTTACGAATAAAACGCGGGTTAGACTTAGAAATCTTAGTATTTCTAATAGCAACAACAGCACAATGGTCACTTAAATCATTACAAAAAACACCAACCGCAGAATATTTATGTGGAACATTTGTCAGTATCAAATCAATCAGGGTAGATTTATCTGGGCATTTTAGATTTGGGCGAGTGGGTGAGTTAATCAACTGGGTAAGATTCATAGAATTACAAAACATTTTTAAATCATCAGACACCGGCATTAACCAACACCAGTTGAGATCACCAATCAAAATCATTTCACTGTAAAGAAGTTTAGACATAAGGTGCGTCAAAGAAGAAAATGCATCACCGAGAGCAGAGGGGGGTCTATAACAGCCAATCACAGTTATAGAAAGACCCTTTGAAACCTCAATATTCAAAGCAAGAAATTCCAACTGTTTACAAATAGTTTCAGACTTTGCCACACTTACAGGAAATTTCGTTTTTACATATATAGCCACACCCCCACCTTTCTTAACCCGATCAGTGCGATAAACATTGTAACCAGTTATACAAATATCCGTATCAAGAACAGACTTGCTGAGCCAGGTTTCAGAAAACACAATTATATCAGCATCAGTTGATTTAGCCCAAATCCTAACCCCATCCATTTTTGACAACAGGCTGCGTACATTTAAATGAAAAATACCAAGACCAGATCTTGATTTAAAATCAGAGGGGGTTTGGAGACATTGCATATCAGGGCCAGGGTTAGGCTGCACGTTACCTGATATCAACAATAAAATAATAACTAGGCACCTCTGTTTAATAACGTTGCACGGCTTCTCTTTTTTAAGAGACCTACTGCAAGCGAAGTCCACAAGTGAGTTTCCAGACAATACAAAACAGTCATTTAAAACCATTAGATATTTTGTACCGCAAGTTTGTGTCCCAGTATCCCATTGAAAAGCTTTGCTAATCACTAGAGACAGAATCACTAGATCATCTATTCTGGTATTGCCCCTATGTAGCTTGTTTCTGGTCACAGGTTCAGGAATGGTTAAAAATCACAAAATTCACTTAAAATGTACCTCACAAATAGCAGTGTTGGGCGATTTGGAAAGCCATAGTCTGTCAAATTATATAATAATACTCGTAGGAAAGGTTTTCATCTTTAGCTCAAAATGTATGTACAGTACCCATCAAAAGTTTGGACACTTACTCATTCAAGGGTTTTCCTTTATTTTTACTATTTTCTACATTGTAGAATTGTCACGTCAGTCATGGCAGTCTTGTGTGTGTGTGTGTGAATGTTCTGTGTTGGTCTTGTGACTCCTGATCAGGAACAGCTGGGGATCGTTGTTCCTGATTGGGAGTCATATATGTAGGAGTATGTTTGTCACTGGGTTTTGTGGGTAGTTGTTTTTGCACTGCGTTGGTGAGCCTGAAAAACTGTTTTGTGTCGTGTGTATCATTTATTGTTTTGTCAAGTGAATGCTTTACTCTTTTTTTGGTAATTAAAATATGAGTATTCACATACCTGCTGCGCCTTGGTCCTCTTCTCTACATGACAACTTCTGTGACAAGAATAACAGCGAAGACATCAAAACTATGAAATAACACACATGCAATCATGTAGTAACCAAAAAAGTGTTATACAAATCAAAATATATTTGAGATCCTTCAAAGTAGCCACCCTTTGCCTTGATGACAGCTTTGCATACTCTTGGCATTCTCTCAACCAGATTCATGAGGTAGTCACCTGGAATGCATTGCAATTAACAGGTGTGCCTTGTTAAAAGTACATTTGTGGAATTTCTTTCCTTGTGAATGCATTTGAGACAATCAGTTGTGTTGTGACAAGGTAGTAGTGGTTTACAGAAGATAGCCCTATTTGGTAAAAGACCAAGTCCATATTATGGCAATAACAGCTCAAATAAGCAAAGAGAAATGGCAATCCATCATTACCTTAAGACATGAAGGTCAGTCAATCCGGAAAATTTGAAGAACTTTCAAAGTTTCTTCAAGTGCAGTCGCAAAAACCATCAAGCACTATGAGGAAACTGGCTCTCATGATGACCTCCACAGGAAAGAAAGCCCCAGAGTTATCTCTGCTGCAGAGGATAACTTCATTCGAGTCAACTGCACCTCAGATTGCAGCCCAAATAAATGCTTCACAGAGTTCAAGTAACAGACACATCTCAACATCAACTGTTCAGAGGAGACTGCGTGAATCAGGCCTTCATGGTCAAATTGCTGGAAAGTAACCACTACTAAAGCACACCAATAAATAGAACAGACTTGCTTGGGCCAAGAAACACGAGCAATGGACATTAGACCGGTGGAAATCTGTCCTTTGGTCTAATGAGTCCAAATTTTAGATTTTTGTTTCATACTGCCGTGTCTTTGTGAGATGCAGCGTTGGTAAATGGATGAGCCAACAAGTGCTCAGCATATTTAGGAACTCCTTCAAGACTGTTAGAAAAGCATTCCTCATGAAGCTGGTTGAGAGAATGCCAAGAGTATGCAAAGCTGTCATGAAGGCAAAGGGAGGCTACTTTGAAGAATCTAAAATATAAACTATATTTTGATTTGTTTAACACTTTTTTGGTTACTACATGATTCTATATGTGTTATTTAATTGTTTTGATGTCTTCACTATTATTCTACAATGTTGAAAATAGTAAAAATAAAGAAAAACCCTTGAATGAGTCGGTGTGTCCAAACTTTTGACTGGTACAGTGTATGTAGCAGAAAAGTGGTAAAAACCAAAACAGATACAGTTGAAGTCGGAAGTTTACATACACCTTAGCCAAACACATTTAAACTCAGTTTTTCACAATTCCTGACATTTAATCCTAGTAAACATTCCCTGTCTTGGGTCAGTTAGGATCACCACTTTATTTTAAGAATGTGAAATGTCAGAATAATAGTAGAGAGAATGATTTATTTTAGCTTTTTTTCACAGTGAGAGCCTTTCCTGTCTGTTCTTCTCACCCTGCCTCTCCCTCCCCTGCCACACTTTCCCAGTAATGCTGGTCTTCCAAGTCCTCCTTCTCCACAAACCCCTCATTAAAATAGCAAGCTAGCTACAATGTTCTTGGTTAAACCAAAGATACTGATCATTTTTATGTGGTTAAACATTAGCTAGCTAACCTAGCCTGCCTAATCAATAGCCTGCTTTAATAACAGAAGACCAAATAACTATACTTTGACCCTGTAAAACACCATTTCACTGCCCCCTGGTGTATGTGGCAATAAAACATCTTCTTCAATATTGAAGTCATAGTTGATCAACTTAGTTGCTTGGTTAAGTTCTCAACTGAAAAACTTAATTTAAGGTAATGGTTAGGGACGGATTGATATTTACATAATGACATTTCAATATTTCTCAGTGTCTGAGAATGAGTTGCTTATTAGGCTACACAGTGCATTCGGAAAGTATTCAGACCCCTTCACTTTTTCCACGTTGTTACGTTAGAGCCTTATTCTAAAATAGTTTTTTTAAGTCCTCATCAATCTACACACACTATCCAATAATGACAAAGCAAAAACAGGATTTTAGAAATGTTAGCAAATGTATTAAAATTTAAAAAGAGAAATACCTTATTTTTACAAGTATTCAGACCCTTTGCTACAGTATGTGTCCTCCAAAGAAGATGGATTAATAATAATAATAAAAACAATAAAAAATAAAAGCTTAGCGAATTGTTAGCTTCTAGTCATCATGCTAATCGAGCAGGCTAGCAGTGCAAGCCCACTGGTGCTTCTATCCATGTCTGGACACAAATGCGCTAGGTGCGATATGATCTCCACACAAGAGGAGGAAGAAAAGGTGAAACTGATCAATGGACATGAGTTTGTCTGGCCTAAATGCATCACCATCAAGCAGCTTTGGGAAGAGATTCTCCGGATTCTCAAATTGCATCTGTCTTGAGTGCCTCCTACAGCCAAGTCTGTGGACCAACCAAGGTCCACTGTCACCCGGAAACCCGTGTCCGACACTCCCTCCTGCCCAAGGTTCTGGCCAACTACTTTAATATTAACAAATTCGGCGTTATGCAATCTGAGGAACGGAGGGAGGACTACAACATTATTTTTGCTAGTACAGGGAATAGAATAATTATTTCTGGCCCCTTCCAGTGCTTTCAAAGGGGTGCAAAACGTTTCAGCCGCCTTGTTGCCCTAAACACGTACCTGAAGAAACTTGCCAACAGGAATGCCTCGTTTTGTGAAAATTTAGATTTGATGTGGGAGCAACCAGCACTTTTTAAGAGAGACGAGATTCACACTAACCACAGGGGTTCTAGGATTTATTTGGGTCTGGTAGTGCTCCAGTCCTCCCTGTCATAATTAGCAACAGAGGACATGGAGAGCATATTATGTCCCGTAGTACAGTTAACATTTTGCTGCAGTGGGCTAAATCAGGGTCAGACTGAGTGTTTCTTGGTTGTCTTAAACAAATCCAATTTGAAACAAAGTATACACCTCACACACATGGTTAAGGGCTTAAATAAGAAGACACCTTTACCATGTCAGATATAGAGTTTAAATGTATGCAAGTTTTGAGTTTGCATCCCAATATTACACGTTATATACATTGTGGAGCACTGAAATATAACAAAACTGTTTGACATTGAAACACCAGACTTTCGGCTGTTTTTTTGACAGAAGGTTTATTCATTATGAAAAATATTAATAACACTCCACCCATGAGGCCACTAGAGGGCAATTTGGTTATTTGACTGCAGGTTAGGGCTACTGTAAGTAACCTAATTTATTTTCCTTCTAACTCCCATCAATAACTCTGTAATACCTTGTCATCATCTCTAAATAATAAGTTGTTCATTGATCTCTAAATAATAAGTTGTTCATATGCAATGATTTTATTATTTACAACGGCATTGATATTTTCATGCTAACTAAGACTTGGCTTAAACCTGAGGATTTTAGTTCTCTTAATGAAACTACCCCTCCAGACTTTTCTTATCTACAGTGGTGGTGGGATAGCCATCATTCATAGAGACAGATGTATATGTTGCCCTGTGTCATGTGTCACATTTTCCTAATTTGAGAGCCATATCTTTTGCTTGAACAAGAAACAGCCCATCTTGTATATTTTGGTGTAGAGCCCTTCTAAACCTACTATTTTTTTCATTGCAGAATTCTCTGCTTTCTTTGGTTACGCCGAAATATGGCAGGGTTATTATTCTTGAAGATCTGTGGGTTGCCCAAGCAATGCACTAGCAGGGGAGTTTCTTAACGTGTTAGAATCCTTTAACTTTGTGCTACATGCCACAGGGCCTACACACAACAAAGGCCGTACCCTTGATCTTATACTGTTCTATGGTCTGAATAGTAATAACTTGGAAACTATTGATGTGCGTCTCTGACCATCTTCATTGTTTTTAAAATGCTTTCTCCTCCTCCTAAAAATGTGTCTGTCCCCACTCGCATCATTAGCTCCACAACTGCTAGTAGATTTACAAATGCTTTTCTATCCCCACCACTGATCCTGTTAGTTGTCTTCACAACAAAGATTTGGTGAATGGTTTAAATTATATATGTCAGGCTACTTTAGATTCAGTGGTACCAGTTAAAACCAATAATACATTTTCTGTCAGTGTCTCAACCTGGTTAAATTACCACACTTGTGCTTTAAAAAGTTAACTTAGAAAGGCGAAATGTAAACGGAAGACCTGCAAACTTTTTAATTTGAACCTTTATTTAACTAGGCAAGTCAGTTAAGAACAAATTCTTATTTACAATGACAGCCTAAAGGGGAACAGTGGGTTAACTGCTTTGTTCAGGGGCAGAACGACAGATTTTTACCTTGTCAGCTCAGGGATTCAATCTAGCAACCTTTCGGTTACTGGCCCAATGCTCTAACCACTAGGCTTTTTTGAGATAATGAAGGATCTGATGAGAAATTTCAATGTTACTGTTAAAAATTACTTCTCTACCCTGATCTCTGAGGATTCCCACAACTCAAAAATTCAGTTTGAGACAATTGAGCATGTTGTTAGTGCCCCACGCTTAACAGTGACAAGCTCGCATCCCCTGATCTCTGCTAACTGTTTTTACAATTATTTACAGAAAATATAGAAATGATTAGATCCCAGAATGACAGTGGCTGGCACCATACTAGTATTTCTGGTCAGGAGGGACTTGAGGCAACAACTCTGAGACCGTCTACTACTTCCTTTTTTTCCTTTCAGCAAATATCATGTTAGTCCCTCCTTGATACTATTGCTCACATGAAGACCTCCGCCTGCCCCTTGGACGTGGTCCCTACTAGACTACTGAAAGATGTTATGTCTACTGTTGGCCCAAACTTTCTGTCTATTGTAAATAGTTCCCTGAACAGCATACTTTAAAACTGGTCTGGTCCAATCTGTCCTTAAAAAAACAAACCTAGACCCCTCCTCACTGAATAATTATAGATCTCTAAGATTCCTTTTTTTTAATCCAAGACTTTAGAAAAAGTGGGTTTCAAGCAATTGTTGGCTTATTTGACTATGAGCAACTTATTTAAAGTTGTTCATAGTCACTTCACAGCACGGAAAGCGCTTTATTGAAAGTCAGTAATGACCTTCTGTTGGCTGTCAATGCCTTTGAATGCTCGATTCTAGTTTTTTGGGGGATCTCAGTTTGACACTATTGATCCTATTATCCTTGTTGACTGGCTGGAGAGGTCGGTGGGAATCTCTGGCTGGTTCAGGTCATATCTGACTGGTTCAGGTCAAATTTATGTGGCAGACGTTTCTCAGTGAGCATGAGTGGTTCAGTATCGTCCCCAGCACCTATTCACTATGGTGGAATAATTACAATTATGAACAGTTTGTTGGATGTGGTGGTCAAAGGATAGGGTGGAGTCCAGAATGGGGGCAAGGTTGCGTGTGTAGGGGGAGGGAGAGACAATGGTGTCAATCAATGGTGAGGGTGATGTAGCCAACTTTGCTAAGTGTGGTTTTGGTGCCTATGAACACACATACCCTCCAGTCTGGTGATGTCAAAGGCAGCCTCAGGTCAAGCAAGTCTACCATGAGAACAGGAGACTCCTGAGCTCTGAAAAGGCTTGGCAAATACACCAAACACCCTTGTCCAGCTCAGTATCAGTGTCACTTCAGTACTCACAAGCGATGATGTTGCCATATCGGTTCTTGTTGCGGTTCTCATCCTTCTTGGCAGTCTCCCATGGGGCCGCCTGTCCTTCCGTCAGACCCTGAAATCACATCACACACTATCAAACATTGCTGCAGGCCAGAGTGTGCACACAAACCTGCACACACACACGCACACACACAGTGAAAATAACAACCTTGCTGTCAAAATAACAACTTACTTGAGAACATACAGTAAAACCATTCTATAGTATACAACCGCTAACATTGGAGGAACCAGTAAGCAAAAGGGTTGTAAGATGTAAAACAATGATTACTGACATAACTTTGTTATGATACAGTGAATTGTAGCATAACAAGATGAAAGTGTTAAGTGTTAAAAAACAGTCAATAAAAAAAAGTCAATACTACTTGAAAGGTGCCATTCCTCCAGCCACAAACTCTCTCTGTTTGAAATGTTTTGATTTGTTGACTCAAAGAACTTGTAGATGAAAAGAGTCTTGCTCACTTTTCACTAATGGACCCTGTTAGGACTGGCCTGCTAACCATATACTGTATATTGAATACCTCATGACTAGGCATATCAGTATATCATAGGAGGCTGGTGGGAGGAGCTGTAGGAAGACAGGCTCATTGTAATGGCTGGAATGGAATACAGTGCATTCAGAAAGTACTCAGACCCCTTGACTTTTTCCACATTTTGTTACGTTACAGTATTATTCTAAATTGATTAAATATTTTTTTCCCTCATCAATCTACACACAATACCCCATAATGACAAAGTGAAAACAGGTTTTTAGAATTTTTAGCAAATTCATAATAAATAAAAAAAAACAGATACCTTATTTACATAAGTATTCAGACTCTTTGCTATGAGACTGAAAATTGAGGTCAGGTGCATCCTGTTTCCATTGATCATCCTTGATGTTTCTACAACTTGATTGGAGTCCACCTGTGGTAAATTTAATTATTTGGACATGAAATGGAAAGGCACAGTTGCCACACCAAGCAGTGATGCAGACAGTCAAGATGCTCTCAATGGTGCAGCTGTAGAACTTTTTGAGGATCTGAAGGCCCATGACAAATCTTTTCAGCCTGAGGGGGAAGAGGCATTGTCTAACCCTCTTCCCGACTGTATTGGTGTGTTATGACCTTGATAGATCCTTAGTCATATTGGCACCGAGGGACTTGAAGCTCTCAACCCGCTCTCGGCTCTCCATTTCCTGTAGTCAGTGATCAGCTCGTTCGTCTTCTGTATGCCCACTGTAACGCTTTTAAAACACTTGTTTTGATTGTCAGTGTACTACCGCGTCAGTCATTTGATGGATGTACTACTCAACAAAAAGAAGATGGCTTTTAATAGATGTTTATGACTGAGACATTGAGAAGGATGAAGATTCAAATATACAGTTTGTCAGAAGCACTGCAATAAATATGAGCTGACATTATATATAATTTTTTTGTATTTAGTTCTCTGTTTTGTTCATCCAGGTTCACGTTTTTCTTTTTTTTTTAGGTTTTCGCACTCAAAATCACAAAATTGGATGTTGTAAGTAACATTTTTTACATTTAGATTTTTGTCTGTAGTTACCCTTTAATTGGAAGAGTGCACCAGCCAGGGACCGTTGTTTGGTTAGCAATGTTTCTGTAGCGCTCATGTGATTGCAAAGTTTGCAAAACAAATGGCCACTGGATTGGTGCAAATAATCATGATATCATTCTGCCAAAATTGAGAAGGTTTTTGGGAAAGCCTTTCCATTTACTGGAAGATGGTTGTCATTACATTAGCATCAATGCTAATGGCTACACAAGGTGGTAGACAAACAGACAGGGGCCTTCCTGTTTACATTTGCTTAATTAACTAGGCAAATCAGTTAAGAACAAATTCTTATTTACAATGACAGCCTACCGGGGAACAGTGGGTTAACTGCCTTGTTCAGGGGGAGAACAAAATGTTTCACTGAGTCACTGGTGCATTTTGTTAATGTCTTATGATAATGTTTGGCAAATTCATGAATGTTCTACTAAGTTCAATACATTTTTGAATATTATTGAATTACGTTTTAATTTCTGGATTCCGTGAATCTGGCAATGTTCTCCGATTTTATAGGGGCCTAATGATATCCTATGCAATGTGACAAATGTAGTTATGTCCTTCTCTAGATACACTCAAATGTACAGAGAACATAAAAGTGCAATGCAACTAAAATGGAGTTGTTTGTCCTTCGCTGGATAATCTCAACTGTACAGAGAATGTAAAGTGGCACGCTTGACGGCTGAAATTGGCTAAGAAGAGTGTTTGTGTGGTTAACAGGCTGCTCAAGGGAGGCCATATGGACTGTGTGCTATTTTTGCATTCCTGTATAAAAAACATAGGGGCAAATCTGTCACCGCCGCCCAATTAATGCAGAATTGTCCTTTAGCATCCATTAAAGGATATCTATGCTAAACCGCCGATACAACAAGCTGTCTCTTGCACAGCTTCACTTGCAGACAACAACATACCGTTTGACCCATTTACCAGACGTTGATTCCTCATCGCCCAGTCCACTGAAAAATGGATTTAACGTCTAGCCCCCAAACAGGGAGTTTATTATTAAGGTCAAAGGTGAATGCTTTCAGAGGGAAGTCTGTAATCCACTTCCCCCGATTACTTCCTGTTAGAGCTGTAATATCCTGTTGCCCATCTCTATCGTGATTGGCCGTGGCATAAATGGCTCTCTCTCTGCCCTCTGTAATAACGCTGGCAGCCGTGAGAGTAAAGACCCTGAGAATTCTACTCCATCATGGCACATCTGTCTTCTTACTGAGCGTGAAATAGAGCTACTCGCCAACACTGGCTCAGGTCCACACCACTCAGAAACTGCACTGACAGATATACCGTACAACAAGACACACTCAGGGTGATTGATGGGTACATTCTGTTTCTCTATATAAATTGTAGACCCCCCTTCAAATTAGTGGATTCAGCTATTTCAGCCACACCCATTGCTGACAGGTGTATAAAATTGAGCACACAGCCATGCAATCTTCATAGACAAACATTGGCAGAAGAATGGCCTGTAATGAAGAGTTCAGTGACATTTAACGTGCCGCCGTCATAGGATGCCACCTTTCCAACAAGTCAGTTCGTCAAATTTCTGCCCTGCTAGAGCTGGCCCGGTCAACTGTATGAGCTGTTATTGTGAGGTGGAAATGTCTAGGAGCAACAATGGCTCAGCCACGAAGTGGTAGGCAACACAAGATCACAAAACGGAACCGCCGGAACTGTTTGTCGGGAGCTTCATGAAAGGGGTTTCCATGGCCAAGAAGGCACACACAAGCTTAAGGTCACAGTGGAAATGCATTCTCTGGAGTGATGAATCACGCTTCACCATCCGGCAGTCCGACGGAAGAACCTGGGTTTATGGCGGATGCCAGGAAAACACTACCTGCCCCAATGCATAGTGCCAACTGTAAAGTTTGGTGGAGGAGGAAAAATGTTCTGGGGCTGTATTTCATGGTTTTCTAGGCACCTTAGTTTGTGAATAATAATCTTAAAGCTACAGCATACAAATACATTCTAAACGATTCTGTGATTAAGTGAGTTTGAACAGGGTATGGTTTGGGGAACGCCCTTTCCTGTTTCAGCATTACAATGTCCCGTGCACAAAGTGAGGTCCATACAGAAATAGTTTGTCGAGATCGGTGTGGAAGAACTTGACTGGCCTGCACAGAGCCATGACCTCAACCCCATCAAACACCTTTTGGGATGAATTGGAACGCCGACTCCGAGTCAGACCAACATCAGTGCCCGACCTCACTAATGCTCTTGTAGCTGAATGGAAGCTAGTCCCCACAGCAATGTTCCAACATCTAGGGGAAAGCCTTCCCAGAAGAGTGGAGGCTGTTATAGCAGCAAAGGGGGGACCAACTCCATATTAATGCCCATGATTTTGGAATGAGATGTTCGACAAGCAGGTGTCCACAATTTATTTTTACCATTTAGTGTACTTGTGGACATTTCTCATCTAATGAAGCGACTCCAGAAGACCTTTGCACTGAAATAGACCTATGGCATTCCCTTCAACCCGACAGCATAATTACTGTGCATAAATAGATAAATAAAATAGATGGATTTGTGGCATTTTGAATGCATGCTCAACCTGGACTTCACCATGACAGATGGTTGAAAATGAATGATTGTTATTAACATAGGAACTCTATGGTTTTATAATGGCAAGCCTACAGTAGTAATCCAAGTGTGCATCCCAAATGGCACTATATTCCCAACATTGAGCACTACTTTTGACCAGAGCCTTATGGACACTAGTCAAAAGTAGTGTACTATGACGGGGCAGTCAGACTAACTTTCCATTTAATTGATCAGATAGGTTCCTGTGCTTGGGCTCACCATGGAATAAAGCAGTTAGTTTGTGTGTTGGCAGGCTGATGGCAAGCACCCCCTGAAAGAAACAGCCAGGACACAGCCGGAACAAAGCAAGGCCAAATTTACAGGGGCATCTCTTAAGCTGTAAAATTAGCCTCTAAAGTCCATTGCGTGCGAGATGGTGCTGTCGAGCAAGATGAAACATTGAGCAAGCAAAAATTGATTCGAGAGAACAGAGGATGGGTCCCGCGAGCAGAAGATGAGTGCCGCGAGCGCACAGACCAATCGAGAGAGCAGAATGTGATTGAGGGCAGCAGGGCGCGCAAATTAAACTTGAGATGCAAGTGTGACTTTGAGCGAGCAGAACATCATTGTTGCACCAAAATATTAATTAGAGAGCAGAGATTTCTGTTTTGTTTTGCAGATATACTTACTACAAGACTCAGAAGTTACTCTCACAAATAAACTGCATTCCCACATGGATTTCTTTTCTTGCACCCAAAAATCTTGCTCTCCGAATGGCAATATTTTACTTCTGTATAATCATCACTAGTTAACACAGCCACAAAGTGATCATTATTATGGCTAAACCCCACCTATTTCAACATTTATCTTAAAATATTTTAAACCTAACCCTAACCTTAACCACATTGCTTACATTATACCTAAGGGACTGAACGTTATTTTAAATAAGGGTTACATAGAGAAAATTGGACCTCTCTGAAGTAAAAATGGATGGCCCTCCCTTCAGAAAAATATATTTTACGTAACATCTCACAGCAAGAACTGGCAAAGCTGGTGCAGTCCATGAGGAGGAGATGCACTGCAGTACTTAATGCAGCTGGTGGCCACACCAGATACTGACTATTACTTTTGATTTTGATCCCCCCTTTGTTCAGGGACACATTATTAAATGTATGTTTGTCACATGTCTGTGGAACTTGTTCAGTTTGTATCTCAGTTGTTGAATATTGTTATGTTCATACAAATATTTACACGTTAAGTTTTTTTTTTTTCCAATCGTTCAGGGAGGAACGATTGGAAAAAAAACAAGTGACCCTCCCCTACAGTATACCCAAAATAATAGTTAAAACAAAGTGGAGAGTATAGAACATGACTACCATTTACCCTCACTTCTTGGACAGACCAGAGCCTTAGATATGCAGTTTTAGAATGTGTTCTTTGTCCTGTCATCATTGCATGGCAACACAGGAATTTTGATAGTGCACAAGGCTGCGGGCCAGAAGGTTGTGGGTTTGCAGAACACCATGGACAACAGTAGGGGTGGAAAGTTCTCCATTATAAACTCAGCAAAAAAGAAACGTCCTCTCACTGTCAACTGCGTTTATTTTCAGCAAACTTAACGTGTAAATATTTGTATGAACATAACAATATTCAACAACTGAGATACAAACTGAACAAGTTCCACAGACATGTGACAAACATAAATTTAATAATGTGTCCCTGAACAAAGGGGGGATCAAAATCAAAAGTAATAGTCAGTATCTGGTGTGGCCACCAGCTGCATTAAGTACTGCAGTGCATCTCCTCCTCATGGACTGCACCAGCTTTGCCAGTTCTTGCTGTGAGATGTTACCCCACTCTTCCACCAAGGCACCAGCAAGTTCCCAGACATTTCTGGGGGAAATGGCCCTAGCCCTCACCCTCCGATCCAACAGGTCCAAGACGTGCTCAATGGGATTGAGAGCCGTGCTCTTCGCTGGCCATGGCAGAACACTAACATTCCTGTCTTGCAGGAAATCACGCACAGAACGAGCAGTATGGTAAGTGGCAGTGTCATGCCAGGATGAGCCTGCAGGAAGGGTACCACATGAGGGAGGAGGATGTCTTCCCTGTAACGCACAGCGTTGAGATTGCCTGCAATGACAACAAGCTCAGTCCGATGATGCTGTCACACACCGCCCCAGACCATGACGGACCCTCCACCTCCAAATCGATCCCACTCCAGAATACAGGCCTCGGTGTAATGCTCATTCTTTCGACGATAAACGCGAATCCGACCATCACCCCTGGTGAGACAAAACCGCGACTCGTCAGTGAAGAGCACTTTTTGCCAGTCCTGTCTGGTCCAGCGACAGTGGTTTGTGCCCATAGGCGACGTTGTTGCCGGGGATGTCTGGTGAGGACCAGCCTTACAACAGGCTCTCTCAGCCTATTGCGGACAGTCTGAGCACTGATAAAGGGATTGTGCGTTCCTGGTGTAATTCGGGCAGTTGTTGTTGCCATCCTGTACCTGTCCCACAGGTGTGGTGTTCAGATATACCGATCCTGTGCAGTTGTTGTTACACGTGGTCTGCCACTGCGAGGATGATCAGCTGTCCGTTCTGTCTCCTTGTAGCGCCGTCTTAGGCGTCTCACAGTACAGACATTGCAATTTATTGCCCTGGCCACATCTGCAGTCCTCATGTCTCCTTGCAGCATGCCTAAGGCACGTTCACGCAGATGAGCAGGGACCCTGGGCATTTTTCTTTTGGTGTTTTTCAGAGTCAGTAGAAAGGCCTTTTTGGTGTCCTAAGTTTTCAGAACTGTGACCTTCATTGCCTACCGTCTGTAAGCTGTTAGTGTCTTAACGACCGTTCGACAGGTGCATGTTCATTAATTGTTAGTGGTTCATTGAACAAGCATGGGAAACAGTGTTTAAACCCTTTACAATGAAGATCTGTGAAGTTATTTGGATTTTTAAGGATTATCTTTGAAAGACAGGGTCCTGAAAACGGGACGTTTCTTTTTTTGCTGAGTTTAGTAAAAGCATAGCATGAATCTATCATCATATTTGCAGGTCCAAGAAAAAAATAAGCCTTTTATAAACATTTTATGCAACTCTGTAATTTTACATATTAGCGCAAACAAATTACCGGAATTAGGGGCTAAGAATGGACAGAGAGATAAGCGTATTTGTCCATCTTATCATATATTTCTCTAATGCCAAATCAGTGTGTCTTGTTTGCAACAAAACTGTCCCTGTTTGCAAATAATTAAATCAGATAAATACATCTTGGGCAGGAAACATATTCTTTTTAATAAATTCAATTATAGTATAAGCAAGCTTCTCATTTTTGCGGTCTCCTTCTCAGACTGAATAGAATACAGGCTATAGGCTAGTCCACACGCAAGATTTGGGACTAGGTCTAATCGACAACAAGAAATTCTGAAGAAACCTTTGACTCTCCTCCTGAACTAACCCCGTAGCCCTACCCAACACAGCAATTGGTTAAGAAGCACACCACCAAAAAATGTGCAGCAAGACCAGAGCATGCCGGGCTCAGGGTTGGAATATACAGTGCGGTGTGTAATGCAGTCTAGTTTTATTTACACCATCCCGACAGCTATTTTAGGAATATAACTTGATCTGTGCTTCTCTGAATATGCACTTGGTAGCATATAGCCTGTAGGCTATGGATCATTTGATAGAGATCATACTAAATAGCTTATAGGTGCAATTGATATTTCATGCACAGGGGAGAATCAGAGATGAGGGGTGTCATCAATATACAGTGCATTTGGGAACTATTCAGACCCCTTGACTTTCTCCACATTTTGTTACGTTACAGCCTTTTTGTTTTACTTTTCTCATCAAACTACACACAATACCCCATAATGACAACGCAAAATGTGTTTTTTTTAAACAGAAATATGACATTTACATAAGTATTCAGAACCTTTAATAAGTACTTTGCAGAAGCACCTTTGGCAGAGATTACAGCCTTGAGTGTTCTTGGGTATGACGCTACAAGCTTGGCACACCTGTATTTGGGGAGTTTCTCCCATTCTTCTCTGCAGATCCTCTCCGGCTCTGTCAGGTTGAATGGGGAGCATTGCTGCATATCTATTTTCCGATCTCTCCAGAGATGTTCGATTGGGTTCAAGTCCGGGCTCTGACTGGGCCACTCAAGGACATTCAGAGACTTGTCCCGAAGCCACTCCTGTATTGTCTTGGCTGTGTGCTTAGGGTCGTTGTCCTGTTGGAAGGTGAACCTTCACCCCAGTCTGAGGTCCTGAGTGCTCTGGAGCAGGTTTTCATCAAGGATCTCTCTGTACTTTGGTCCGTTCATCTTTCCTTCGATCCTGACTAGTCTTCCAGTCCCTGCTGCTGAAAAACATCCCCAAGGCATGATGCTGCCACCACCATGCTTCACCATAGGGATGCTGCCAGGTTTCCTCCAGACGTGATGATTGGGATTTAGGCCAAAGAGTTCTTGGTTTCATCAGACCAGAGAATCTTGTTTCTCATGGTCTGAGTCCTTTAAGAGGTGCCTTTTGGTAAACTCCAAGCGGGCTGACGTATCTTTTACTGGGGGGTGGCTTCCGTCTGCCCACTCCAGCATAAAGGCCTGATTGGTGAAGTGCTGCAGAGATGGTTGTCATTCTGGAATGTTCTCGCATCTCCACAGAGGAACTCTGGAGCTCTGTCAGAGTGACCATCGGGTTCTTGGTCACCTCCCTGACCAAGGCCCTTTTCCCCCGATTCCTCAGTTTGGCCGGGTGGCGAGTTCTAAGAAGAGTCTTGGTGGTTCCAAACACCATTTAAGAATGATGGAGGCCAGTGTGTTCTTGGCGACCTTTAATGCTGCAGAAATTGTTTGGCACCCTTCCCCAGATCTGTGCCTCGACCAAATCCTGTCTCGAGCTCTACGGACAATTCCTTCGACCATAAGGCTTGTTTTTAACTATGACTCATTGTTAACTGTGAGACCTTGTATAGACAGGTGATGAGACCACTAGGCTTTTTGAAACGTTCAACAATCTAGGAATATTTATTTTATACCCTTCCCCAGATATATGCCGTATCACAATTTTATCTTGAAAATCTACGAACAATTACTTGGACTTCATGGTAGAGTTTCTGCTCTGACATGCACTCTCAATTGTGGGACCTTATATAGACAGGTGCGTTTCTTCACAAATCATGTCCAATCAATTGAATTCACCACAGGTGGACTCCAATCAAGTTGTAGAAACATCTCAAGGCTGATCAATGGAAACAAGATGCACCTGAGCTCAATTTGTGACTCATACTGTAGCAAAGAGTCTGAATACTTATGTAAATATGTTATTTCTCATTTTAAATGTTAATACATTTGCAAACGTTTCTAAAATCCTGTTTTTGCTTTGTCCTTATTGGATCGTGTGTGTAGATTGATGAGGACTTAAAAAAAAACTATTTTAGAATAAGGCTCTAACGTAACAACATGTGGAAAAAGTGAAGGGGTCTGAATGCTTTCCGAATGCACTGTGTAGCCTAATAAACAACTCATTCTCAGACACTGAGAAATATTGACATTTCATCAACCTCCCCTGGACTAGATTAAAAAAAATACTAAACCCTCCCCTTGACTGAAAATGAAAAGGCATGACCCTACCCCATGTTCCTGCAGGTAACCATTATGTAAATATCAATCCGTCCCGAACCCTTACCTTGAATTAATTATTTTTCAGTAGAGAACTTAACCAACCAACTAAGTTGATCAACTATGATTTCAATATTGAAGATGTTTTATTGCCACATACACCAAATAGGGGCAGTGAAATGGTGTTTTACAGGGTCAAAGTATAGTTATTTGGTCTTCTGTTATTAAAGCAGGCTATTGATTAGGAAGTCTAGGTTAGCTAGCTAATGTTTAACCACATACAAATGATCAGAATCTTTGGTTTAACCAAGAGCAGTGTAGCTAGCTTGATATTTTTATGAGGGGTTAGTAGAGAAGGAGGACTTGGAAGACCAGCATTACTGGGAAAGTGTGGCAGGGGAGGGAGCGGCAGGGTGAGAAGAACAGACAGGAAAGGCTCTCACTGTGGAAGACACCCTTGATTGAGATGGGTTGAGGGAGAGCCAAGTGAGACTAAACTCCAAACTAAATAGCCAATATTGTAAACCACTAACTGCATACTTTGAGATACAGTCTATTTGAAATACATATTTGATTTTTTTAACTCTGGCAGTTTTTGTGCAATTACAATAAAACAGAATGACCTCTAACCATATTCTCTCTCGTCATGCAGGCCTACTTTCACTATGTGGTGGGGAAGTTGTTCTCTGCTTAGCTGACAGCGATAAGACATACAGGAGTCCACTCTGTTCCAAGTACTTCTCTCTGCATAACACTCTGGGTACTTTGTGCAGGTAACCATGACTTCTATCATCACCTCTGTAACCAGTGTTGTAGCGGTATAATTTTTTAGAATTTCCTTAATCAGAGGGGTGAACTATCAATTCATATAATTTACTTGCATATTTTAAACATGCTATCAAATCAATTGTGCAAGTAGTAAACATAAATTACTATGTACAATCGCAGGAAATTCGTTTTAAAACAGCCATAAAATCAAGCTTTTGGTGTGGTGTACTCATGGATCTCAAACTATAACCTAAATGCATGATTACCTCCAACTTGGACCAATTCCCATTTACAATTGCACACCCTAACATACCAAGTGTAAGAACTGACACGAGATGAGAAGCAGGTACGGAGAGTGAACATTTCATTTACACAGACATGGAACAGGACAGGAACCGCGTCAGAACCGGGTAAAACAAATACATACGACAATCAATGCTGAAGCGGGGAACAGAGCTGGGGAACAGACAGATATAGGGAAGGAAATAACACAAGTGATTGAGTGCAATGAATCGCTGATGCACGTGACAAGGGGATCAGGTGTGCGTAATGATGGTGGCAGGAGTGCGTAGTGCTGGGCAGCCTGGCGCCCTCGAGCGCCAGGGAGGGAGAGCGGGAGCAGGCATGACACCAAGCTAGAATGGGGCCTGCGTCCAAACTAATACCCAATGTAGGCTAAATATTCCAAGCAGGGCTACAGCCACTCTGGTTTGGGCATCCTCAGCAGAACGGTGTCGCCTGGTCACATGTTGTTCTGGGTTACACTGCGCAAGAGGTGGTCCATGGAGTTCTATGAACATCAAGGCAGACACAGAGTGAATATTTACATTTTCTCATCATTCTAATTGGCCAAAGTGATCAAGCCTCCGACGGGCCTCCGCAGTGCACACACACTTAGCCTACAGTTCTTCATCAATCTCGCCACCATCAGAGAGAATACAGGGTAATGAAATACAATTTCTGTAGAAAGTTTCAGAATGAATTTTCCAGAAATATTTTTACCAGCTCCGTGTATTTTCAAATTGGAAAAAAGTGAGGGAGCGCCACACCTCTGTGTTCCGGCAGCATTAGACCCCTGCCCATAACTTAATAATTAGTGGTTAAGTGGTTACTGAGAGTTCCTCTAATTGCTTTGACGTTGTATGGAGGCATTGTTCAATACAGAGCCATCCTGACTGACGAGTGGCATGGATTGGTATAGCTCGGCTCAGTCCCACATAGTATGTTATCACTAGTTGCCTCATTTGATACAGCAGCAGTCTTAAAATTGACTGTAACCTTGAATACAAAACAAACTTTTCAACTCCAATTGAATTCTGCATATGACATTTCCTGACATCGCATTTTTACTCTCTCTCTCACTGCAATTGTTCTCAGGAGACGGGTCAGTATGTGTGTAGAGAAAATATGTCTGACAAGGTGGATTCAGGTTTCTACTTCATCGCCCTGGACCAATACACCTACAAGGCGGGGGATACCAAGTTAGGACCTGTGAGTCACCTTTGATCTTGACGTAATGTTCTTCCAACGGTTTTGGGGTCATGGGTGTTCCCAAACTCATCTTTTGCCTTACACAACTCAGCACATACACTACCGTTCAAAAGTTTGGGGTCACTTAGAAATGTCCTTGTTTTTGAAAGAAAAGCAATTTTTTGGTCCATTAAAATAGCATCAAATTGATCAGAAATACAGTGTAGACATTGTTAATGTTGTAAATGACTATTGTAGCTGGAAACGGTAGATTGTTTTAATGGAATATCTACATAGGCGTACAGAGGCCCATTATCAGCAACCATCACTCCTGTGTTCCAATGGCACGTTGTATTAGCTAGACCCAGCTAACTTTAGTAAGTAGATTCCACTCAAGGTATAATATAGCTATTTCATTTATTTCCCAATTACTTTGCTTACATATCAAGTTTAAGCTGGTTTTACCAAGTCGTTTGGTGCTTACTTTTCAAGCTGGCTAGCAAGCTAAACAGACAGCTCTGAAGTGCATCTGTTTGATGTCATGTACCCAAGAAAACTCAACCAACCACACGACAACACTGGACTGGCCAAGGGCAAGCATTTGTTAGTTCATCCATAACACCAGTGAAAGTGACCAAACTAATGTTTCTAGACACGCACCCACCTCGAAGCCCCCTCCCCGCTAGCCTGAAATCCAATCCAGAAAAAATATAAATTGAAACCCAAAGGTGTCAAGACAAGTGACTGTTGTTGGTTGACAATGATGATTTTAAATGGTTTTACACATTTCAACCATGTTTCCTTGCATACAGATCTATATTTTTGTTTTCATGAATTAATTTTTGATCTGCAGCAATAATATTCTGCTCGCCCAAAGTCACACAGTCCGCTCGCCGAACATCCTCTGTTCTCTCAACCAAATTTCTTTGTTCTCAACTGGTCTGTGCGCTCGCGGCACCCATCCTCTGTTCGCGTGACCCATCCTCTGCGCTCTCGACTCAGTGTTTGCTTTCTCAATTATGTTTAATCTTGCTCGACAGTGCCATCTCATGCGCAATGGACTTTAGAGGCTGATTTGACGAGATACTCCCTTGACAGATAACAGCATTCACAGCGGAAGCCAGACGAGAGCTCACAAACACTGGGATCAAAGGCAGAGAATGTAAAAAGTTCAAGATACAAATGAATGGCTCAGTACTGCAGCCTTCAAGACACAGACAGTGCAAGAGAGAAAAGAGGGAAAGAGAAAACGGTCCTCATGAAACATGATTAAAACATGTTGCTTTGCCACTCTTGGAGGAGAGAGCGCCCCAGGTTACAGCTTGGCTTTTGTGATTCCCTCTGTGTTCAAAACTGACGATAATACAAAGAGGCGGATGCTTGCTCAAGAAAGTTCAGCCAGTCAAATTTTTCCTTTCATTCAAGTTCTTACTATGTGCAGAGTAGTTCAGTAGTTCCAGTCTGGTGTGTATTTATACAAGCTATATGCTATCATTTCTTAGCCCATGTTAGCTATGGGTTCAGGAGTCAACCCTAATTAGGAAACGTGTAAATAATAAATTAATAAGGCAAGAATGTATAAAAACAAATATAGCTAAATACTCAGAGTTCAGATTCCTTTACAGCTGGGCTGCAGAGTAAAGGGTTGTATTAATTAGGGGTTCAGCAGTGAAGCTGGAGAAACCCTAATGTATTTGTTGCTGTTATTATTATTCCAGTTCCGCAAAAAGTTTGTGAAAATATGTAAATTCCTGTGAGATGGTAAGTCCTAGGTGGGTGCAACCTTGCTTGGGTCACACCCTCTCATGCGATGCCACGCCAATTGGCCACATGCTGGTGCTTTAGCAAGCAAACGTTGAAAGCTCACACCCCTCACCCTGTGTCGTGAAATTTGGTACATAAGTCCCTCTCCTTACAAGGAACACATTTCCCTGAAGGAACCATGAAGTCCGCCATTATGGATTTTCCGCCACTTAGAATTTTCTATAAATACTTAAAACACTACTTTGGTACTGAATGACCGATCTGTACAAAACTTGAAACATGGCATCAATACATCTATGGACTAAAGTCTCTCAAGGTATTGTTTTCCAGAGCAGTATGTCAAACAACAAACATTCACGTGGTCGTGGTCTGGCACTTAACATAAATCTGACACAGATATTCGTATTCGGATATATAACACTGTCAAGACTCAACATATGCAAGGACATTCAGATTGACCACATGGTGGTGCTACAATAGGCACATGTTTATATCTCTTTTCAGTAATGAAAGTTGGCACACATGCTCAGGGATATGAGTCTAGCTATCCTGTAAAGTGTGGTTCAGTGTGGCTTCATGGTGGCACTGTTGGACGGAAAAAAACATGCAAGTTAGTTGACGGCCATATTGTTTCAGCTAGTCTTGAAATATATTGGGTTTGAATATGTGTATCCATAGATGCTATATAACAAATTTGGTGCTGATCAGTCCAGTGATTCTGGAAAAGACGCCATTTAATTTAGTGAACATCATAAAAAAATGTCAAAGATACATCAAACGCATATTTCATGGTCAGTTTGATTTTGAGTTCTGATATTTTGCAAGTGTGGTAAACAGTACAATAGTAGCTCATCCTAGGGCAATGTTTCCAATTTGTCATGATGGTGGCACAGTAGGCCCACAGCTGAACCCCGGCATTGCTGCTATCTTTCAACTTGTTCTTGTCCACAGAATTTTTACTGCCTCAGCCCCAGGTACCTATCCAAATATTTAAGACTGATATTGACTGTTTCAAATTTAAGAGTCTATCAGGTAAGAACACCTTTCTATATACCAGCGCTGTCACGGCTGTCGAA
This sequence comes from Salmo trutta, assembly GCF_901001165.1. Taxonomy (NCBI): domain Eukaryota; kingdom Metazoa; phylum Chordata; class Actinopteri; order Salmoniformes; family Salmonidae; genus Salmo; species Salmo trutta. The sequence continues at coordinate 59,239,564 of NC_042972.1, forward strand.
AGGAGCAGACCAGAGTGCATTGCAAAGTTTCACGGATTTAATAAAATGTGGAACTACAACCAGTTCCACATTTTATTAAATCCGTGAAACTTTGCAATACATAAATAACAAAACAACAAACCGTGACGCAGAGAGAAACAAACACTACTCAAAATATAATAACCCACAAAAACCGAGGAAGAAAAACCCCTACTTAAATATGATCTCCAATCAGAGACAACGAGGACATCTGCCTCCAATTGGAGATCAACCCCAAAAAACAACATAGAAATACAAAACCTAGAACATAAACATAGAAATACAAAACATAGAGAAACACAAAACACCCCCTGTCACGCCCTGACCTACTCTACTATAGAAAATTACATCTTACTAGGGTCAGGACGTGACAGTACCCCCCCCCAAAGGTGCAGACTCCAAATGCAACATAAACAACAAAAGAAACCACAAACAAAAGGGAGGGTAGGGAGGGTGATAATTGTCTATGGCGGCTCAAATGCAGTTCACATAACCTCCAGCAGAGGAGGCGGCTCCAGTTCGGGGCGTAATCCCCGCTCCACCCGCTGATCCTTCTGCTTTAGTACCACCGGACCGTGGATCGTCGTCAGAGGAACCGGACTGTAGATCATTGCTGGAGGTTCTGGGCTGCAGGCCGCCGCTGGAGGCTCCGGGCTGGGGAGCGTCGCTGGAGGCTCCGGGCTGGGGAGCGTTGCTGGAGGCTCCGGACTGGAGATGCGCACTGGAGGTCTGATGCGTGGGACTGGCATAGGTAGCACCAGACTGGTAACACGCAACTCAGGTCGAGTGCGGGGAGGAGGCACAGGACGTACTGGGCTGTGGAAGCGCACTGGAGGGAGAGTGAGAGGAGCAGGCACAGGACGTACTGGGCTGTGGAGGCGCACCGGAGGCCTGATGCGTGGGACCGGTACAGGTAGCACCGGGCTGATGACACGCACCTCAAGGCGAGTGTGGAGAGGCAGCACAGGACGTACTGGGTTGTGGAAGTGTACTGGAGGGAGAGTGCGAGGAGCAGGCACAGAACATACCGGGCTGTTGAGACTTACAGGAGACCTGGTGTGTATAGCCGGTATCACTTGTTCCGGAACTTCCACATACTTCTCTGGATGAGTACGGGGAGCTGACTCAGGTGGCACCAAACTGACGACACGTTCCTTTGGGAAAAACACGTGCATCTTCCACCAACTCAATAACTCTCCCATTTCTCCCTTCTCCAAATTTTCTTTCTTCTCCCGGATTGTCTCTGGTTTACTCCTCGGCTCTGCCGACTGCTCCATCTGCCCCCCCAAAAATGTTCTTAGGGTTTCTGTAGCCTCTCGTGCCTCCCTGGTAGGCTTCTATATCTGTCTATTACTTGGCCCCAAGTCCAGTTAAACCTCTCTAGCCTCCCCTTCAGAGACCAGGTATCCATCTCCTCCCGAGCACGCTGCTTGATCCAGTTGTGGTGGGTTATTCTGTCACGGCTGTCGAAAGGAGCGGACCAAAGTGCAGCGTGGTTGTAGTTCCACATTTTATTAACCTGTTGGGGTATAGGGGGCAGTATTTGCACGGCTGGATAAAAAACGTACCCGATTTAATCTGGTTACTACTCCTGCCCAGTAACTAGAATATGCATATAACTCATATAACTACTCAAAATATAATAACCCACAAAAACCCAGGAAGAAAAACCCCTACTTAAATATGATCTCCAATCAGAGACCACGAGGACCAGCTGCCTCCAATTGGAGATCAACCCCCAAAAAAACAACATAGAAATAGAAACCTAGAACATAGAAAAACACAAAACACCCTCTGTCACGCCCTGACCTACTCTACTATAGAAAATGACATCTTACTAGGGTCAGGACGTGACAAGCGCGGATGGGTGGAACAAACTAAAGCAACAACTTAAAGCTATACTGACCAGAACTTATTTTATAAACAATGTCAAAAGCTGACTGATGACTGAACCATTGAACCATTTTCATATCTGTATCTATGTAATACATCTATGTCTGTACCACAATGAAAATAAGTAATTAACTTTGTGTTATCCCTGTCAAGTTTTTAAAATGTATGAACTGTGTGTATATGCATTTGTCAAATAAAAACAATAAAATTAATCAATCAACCCCAAATCCATGACTCATGTAATAATGGGTAATTCTGGCAACACCTGTGTTTGAGAGTTTAGAAACAAAGATTTTAGTGTCATGTTCATCAGGCACCAAAGAAAGCAGAACTAAACAGGGCCCCTCCCTACCTGGACTTCAGTAATGCTTGTGTTTCTGCTGCATGACCTAATGAACACGACCCAGGCCTGTATGCCAGTGTGTTGCAGTCCGATTGCTCACTCTGGCTAGTGTTTATCTATCCATCGTTTCCTGTCCGATAATGAGAGCAAGTGGGAGTGAGGTGAATAATTGCACGCCTGCGGCAAAACGTTCAACTTCCCTTTTACTTTGCGGTCAGGGGATTGCTGTTATTTTTTTTTTTAAGAAAAAGAAAATGCCCTTAATGCAATCCCTCTCATCTCCAATCTGTATTTTTTTGCGAATATTAATATTCTTGAAAAAGAAAAAGAGAGAGGAAAGAGAAAGTGAAGAGGGAGAACTCCCACACTCTCATCCCCTGGTAGACGGTGGAGATGCGATGTGATAAGATAGAGGCAGGGGTGTGGGAGGGAGAGAGGGTTCCTGTACGCAGAGAAATGAAAACCCATAGGGCAGAGGAAACATTGCCTCCCCCACAGCCTCATCATCACACACACGCGTGCAAGGACACACGCATAAAGACACATGGATGAATGCATAAACAAACACGCTTGCGTGTGGACATACACATACAACACATGCATGCACAAACATACACACACACACACACGCATGCACACCCAAACGAACACAGACAGAGGCTCATGTTCAGAGCAATACATACACAGACAGACATGCTCACATACAGTACATACTTGCAAAAACAACTCTTCAACCAAACCTTTGAAAATGTACATTGAAAGACAGATGCTGGTTGTGAGTGCTCCTGGATGCTAGTGCATTTATGCAGTTCCTGTGAGTGGGTACTCCATGGGTGCTCTATGACCTTTTGTTAATCAACAGATACATTTTACTGTGGGGCCATTAACCAGCCCTAGTTTTGGCCAGCAACCCAAATGGGCACCTTATTCTCTATATAGTGTACTACTTTTGACCAAAGCCCTATTGGTCCTGCACTCTATAGGGAACAGGTTGCCATTTGAGACACAAGCTGGGATGAGGTTGCCTTGTCTTTTTACATATTTTCTCCCAAAACTTAACTGATAACAAACTGCATTGAAATTCTAACACAACAGAAGGGGCAGCGCTGCCTTATGCGAGCTGTTCACTTGCGTCCCAAATTTCACCATATTCCTTTTATAGTGCACTACTTTTTACCAGCGTTCTAAGGGCCCTGGTTAATGGGGAATGGGAACACCTTAAGAAGTAAATATAAGCAAAGACATGTATTCAATCCACTAATACTAAATGTGCATTTAACCTCTAGGGGAGGTGGGACGAAATCGTCCCACACTATTCAACAGCCAGTGAAAAATCAGAGCGCCAAATTTAAAACCACAAAATGTAATAATTCAAAGTTCTCAAACATAGGACTATTTCACACCATTTTATAGATACACTTCTCCAGAATCGAACCACATCGTCCGATTTCCAAAAGGCTTTACAGCGAAAGAAAAACATTAGATTATGTTAGTAGAGTACATAGACACAAATAATCACACAGCCATTTTCCAAGCAAGCATATATGTCACATAAACCCAAACCACAGCTAAATGCAGCACTAACCTTTGATGATCTTCATCAGATGACACTCCTAGGACATTATGTTATACAATACATGCATGTTTTGTTCAATCAAGTTCATATTTATATAAAAAAACTGCTTTTTACATTAGCATGTGATGTTCAGAACTAGCATACCCACCGAAAACTTCCGGTGAATTTACTAAATTACTCATGATAAACGTTGACAAAATACATAATTATTTTAAGCATTATAGATACAGAACTCCTTTATGCAATCGCTATGTCCGATTTTAAAATAGCTTTTCGGCGAAAGCACATTTTTGCAATATTCTGAGTACATAGCTCGGCCATCACGGCTAGCTATTTTGACATCCGCCAACTTCGGGGTCACCTAAACTCAGAATTACTATTAGAAAAATTGGATTACCTTTGCTGTTCTTTGTCAGAATGCACTCCCAGGACTTCTACTTCAACAACAAATGTTGTTTTGGTCCCAAATAATCCATAGTTATATCCAAATACCTCCGTTTTGTTCGTGCGTTCAGGTCACTATCCGAAGGGTAACGCGCGAGCACATTTTGTGACAAAAAATTTCAAAATATTCCATTACCGTACTTCAAAGCATGTCAAACGCTGTTTAAAATCAATTTTTATGCTACTTTTCTCATAAAATAGCGATATTATTCCAACCGGGCAACGTTGTATTCATTCAAAGACTGAAAGAAAAAATGCAGAAGTCTCGTGAACGCGCATCTCCAGTCTCACTGTCCCCAGGCTGACCACTTACAAACTCTGCTGCTGTACTTTGCCTAGAGACAGCAGACAACCCATTCCACTTTCTGGTGGCTTTAGAGAGCCAATGGAAGCCTTAGAAAGTGTCATGTTACAGCACAGATGCTGTAATGTCTATAGAGATGCAACAGAAGGACAACAAATTGTCAGACAGGGCACTTCCTGCATGGAATCTTCTCAGGTTTTGGCCTGCCATATGAGTTCTGTTATACTCACAAACACCATTCAAACAGTTTTAGAAACTTTAGAGTGTTTTCTATCCAAATCTACTAATTATATGCATATTCTGGGCAGGAGTAGTAACCAGATTAAATCGGGTACGTTTTTTATCCGGCTGTGAAAATACTGCCCCTTATACCACAACAGGTTAACATAAAAACATCTCTGTATTTTGATCGTCGACAAGGTTTATTTGAGATATGGTCAGCGCCATTTTAAATTGCCATAGTAATGAGTGACGCCAGTGTGCCACTGGCAGGAATCAGCAAATCGTCTGTGGTATTGAGTTTTCACGCGGAGAGTGAATCGAAGAGAGTGTTAGGTGCGGACAACAAAGAAGGCAAGAACAAGTAGTAATTCAAACATGAACTGTACAGCTCCAGGCTGTATGAATTGGCTCCAAAACAAATCCTCAGTAAACTACCATCAGCTGCCCAAGGACCCACAACTTTTGAAAAAGTGGCTCCATGTCCTGAAGAGGAAGCTAGCGGGATCTGCAGACAGCACTTCGCAGAGGCAGACTTCGCGATGAAGGGCACTTTTGATGTGGTAACTGTGAGTTTCTGAATGGAAAGGAGTCATAGGCCTATGTTGAAGCCCACTGCTTGCGCCTCCATTTGAAATGTCAAGGGTTATGGTGTAGGGGTTACCGACCGACCATCATCAAATGAAATCAAATGTTATTGGTCACATACACATGGTTAGCAGATGTTATTGCGAGTGTAGCGAAATGCTTGCGCTTCTAGTTCCGACAGTGCAGCAATATCTAACAAGTAATATCTAACAATTCCACAACAGATACCTAATATACACAAATCTAAGTAAAGGAATGGAATAAGAATATATAAATATAAATATATAGATGAGCAATGACAGAGCGGCATAGGGCAAGATGCAATAAATATAATAGAATACAGTATATACATATGAGATGAGTAATGCAAGACATGTAAACATTATTAAAGTGACTAGTGATCCATTTATTAAAAGGGCCAATTATTTCAAGTTTGTATGTAGGCAGCAGCCTCTCTGTGTTAGTGATGGCTGTTTAACAGTCTGATGGCCTTGAAATAGAAGCTGTTTTTCAGTCTCTCGGTCCCAGCTTTGATGCACCTGAACTGACCTCGCCTTCTGGATGATAGCGGGATGAACAGGCAGTGGCTCAGGTGGTTGTTGTCCTTCATCTTTTTGGCCTTCCTGTGGCACCACCCTCTGGAGAGCCCTGCGGTTGTGGGCGTTTAGTTGCCATACTAGGCGGTGATACACTGGTGATACACAGGCTGGTGTTCACTAACTTTGGAGTCAAGCAAAAGCGACTAAACGGAGGAAGCGACGCGAGTCAATGCAATGGAGCCTGAGGTAACGTTAACCGGTCATGACTGTTGTTGACTAGGCTAGTGTTAGACACTGGACAACTTTGTTGCAATTCTAGTTGAAGGTAACTAGCTAATTGCGTCTGAAGTGTTTTGTGTAACACCCCCAGCAAATAATGTTAGCAAGCAACTCAATTGCAACTAAAATTGCCACATAGTTTATACGTGTACCCCTGTTATTAGGTGATGTTAGTTACTGTAGCTAGCTTCCACCTCAAATAATTTACTGTAATACATCTTGTTGACAGATTTTGTAATGTTTTGTTAGCTCCACCTCATTTAGCTAGACTGAAGTTGACATAGCTAATGTTTGCTAAAAAATAAATGTCCCTGTATTTGCTGTGTGTGTGTGTGTGTGTTGACAAAGCCTCTACATGACAGGTAGCTTGTTGATGCCAACTGATATATTTGCGTTCAGTTGTCTTAACAAAATGTTTGTTTGTTTTCAGGATGACATCTTCATCCCTTAAAATGTTTTCATCCTGGAGGAAACTGTGCTGGAGGAAGAGGTGGTAGATGCAAATCCATGTTATTTCTAAGGCTATTGTTTATTTCAAGTATATTTTTGAATATAACTATAGACTAACAGATGCCTTAATTGTTTTCTACCAACAGGGAAGAACGGTTAGTACAGCATGCCAAACTGAACCCTTGGTGCCACAGTGTTCATGTGCTGCGGTGGAGAAGAGGTCCACCGGGACGATTACTAAAGAGCTCGGGACCCAGCTAGATTGTGCTCACGACCATCAGTATACAACCGAGTCCTGCCCCTCTACGCCACAGATGGAGCTGACGGAGAGTGAGATCAGTGAAGGCCAGAACTCGCTGAGGGCTCAGAATCACAATCATCACAGTGCGAACCAAGATATACTATCGATCACTTTGGGGGAGCGGGATGGTGCTCCGAAAATGGAGAAGGAGCAGGCCATTCAACAGTGAATTCAAAGATACACCCATCCATAAAGGGAATCGAAGTGGAAATGTTTAACCATCGATTTTTTTTTTACCCTTTTCAATGGATGTGCTACCTTGTCCCGGTCCTGCTGTTTCGACTCTCTCTCTCAACCTATTAATGCTCAGCTATGAAAAGCCAACTGACATTTGCTCCTGAGGTGTTGAATTGTTGCACCCTCTATAACCACTGTGGTTATTATTTTGATGTAAAAAGGACTTTTGTAAAATAAAATTGATTGATTGATTGTTTGCTGTGCTGGATGCTGTGTATTTACTAACTGTCTGAGTGATGGAACATATTTTGGTGTGTCTTTAATCTTAAATAACAAAGTGTCTCCCTGCTCCTTTTTTGGTAAAAAGCTGAGGGATGGGGCTGGAGAAATGTAACCACTCTCAAATTCACAGACAGAGCTATAGATGCAAAGACTGACCATCAATGATATCAAAATTGTAATCCTGTCTCTATGATCCGTTTCCACTACCATGTACCCAGTTCACTTTGGATAAAGGTGTCTGCTAAATGATATATATTATTAAAGTCTACTTTGACAACTAGCTGTCCAGTGTAGTTACCATTGGCTGCCCAGTGTGGCTGCCATCCAATAGATGGCAGCCAAGGCTAGTTGAAGTCACTACTCTAGCGTCAGGGACATGGGATTAGTGCGCACTGAAAGTAGTTTATCTGGTTACGCTTGAACCTTTTGTTAAAGTGGACAAGCTCACTAATACTATTTTTACATAAGGCGCAGGCATTTGGTCTATGTCTTAGGCTAGGCTAGATTTACTAAATTAACTGGTTTTATTCAAACGTTTCTTCAATTCCTTTGCTTCTGGCTATGCGCGCCTTATGGAAGAAATGACAAACGCAGGAATGAGACGCCGTACACCTCGTCCAATTCTCCCATGTGCCCATAGGGTAAACTGCCGATAAACTGCCAGCTTGTACGCGCTGCAAACAAAATCATAAGAAAAGTTAGTCTGATACCGAAACTAAATCACAATGTATTTATAATGAGCAGGCCCCATTATTGGTTAGAATGAGATTTCATGAATCATGATGCTGTCTGCGGTTCAAACTCCGGTCGTCTAATCAAAAAGGTAAATGTGTTTCCATTGTGCCAAACAGCGCTGGTGAATAACATCGTTATAGGATACTGATTATATATATTGAGCCACTACTGATATTAACCTTAAACAATGTATAATCAAGCAACGTTTCACCAATTATTTAACTGGCATATCGGCTGCTGACTGGTTCGAGCAACCTCTTCTGCCAGGAAGTCCTTCATAAGGATTAGTGACACGTCCAATAAATACGTCCCCATCTAGTCAGACTGACAGGAACCTCTGACTGCCACCATCCTCTGGGATTTTGTGCTGTATCGCCACCATCTCTCTACAATACACACACTCCTACTCTAGCCATTATTTGGCAGCATCCCCACTCACACTAGTTTGTGTTCGTCTAAGCCGACCCTCTAGCTGAGGTGTTTCAGGCGACACATCTGTTGTTACTGCTACGAGATCTGGGGCAACGATCGGCTCAAACATGAATGGCTTCAGTAGGTTTAGTGGCTCCCTAACTAATATTATTTCATTCTCTGTAATAAACTCATTCTCTGACTCGGAGCTACTCGGTAAATTCAGCCATCTTTTAAGAGTTCCAAAATGTACTCTCCTGCCAGTGACGCAACTATGTCAATATGGTGATTTACAGGTACAGCTAGCTGGCGTTCTAAATCATAGTGTTTCCATTCCCCTTTAAAAGTAGTGCACTATAAGGGGAATAGGGTGCCATTTGAGTTGCATCCATTGTTAGCATACAATGTCACACACAGAGAAGGGGGTAGAGGGCTCTTTCTCAAACCAATGTGCTAGCAATTGAGGTCGGGTCCCTTTATGACGGAAACCAAATGTCCAAATGCTTTTGACTTTGATTCAATTAGTCCTCTCCTTGTTCTTTATGTGTCTCTAGATGTCCATGTTAAGTGATCCGTTCCCCTATTTGTTTATGTGGGCCGATCCATGTGTGTATTTGTGTGGTTTGTGCCAGTGAGGGCTGTCTCCCTCTCTCAGTGCATCTGTCAGGATGTGAGTAATAGGCCGATTATGCTGACAAACACACACAGGTGGCCGCTATCGCCTTTAATCAGTCCCCTGATATCTATCTCTCCCTCCCTTCCTCTCTCTCTCTCTTTCTCTGCCTCTCTTTAGTCCTGTCTCTTTCTCATGCTATCTATTTCACACACACACACACACACTCACGCACATACAAATGCATGCCTGCTCACACACACACACAACACACACACACACACACGCAGGTTCACAAAGTCATAAACGATACCGAAGCACATAATGACAGAACACAAATGAAAACATTTGTTTGTGTGTGGCACCATTTGAAATGAGTTGGGGTCTTCTTCACCATAATAGAAAGCACTGAATGTATGTCTCTTAAGATATTCTCCCCCCGCATGCACGATCCACTAGACACAAGTCATGTTCGGGAATGCATGCCAATTTATTGACTTTCCCCATCGACTGTATAAAAAAATACGACCTTTATATTTTATAAGCAAGCATGGACACACAGGCAGCGAGTAAAATATAAGTGCCAATTTGCAATGGGATAGGTGCTGAAATTGTGAGGCAAATCAGGTTAGAGGCGGAAGCAATAACAAAAAGGCGTTATAAAATATCCCCGATGATGGATGACCCTTTAAATAAGAGGCTCAATTGCTGGCTTTATCAGTGCAGGAACAGTGAGTGAGGGAAAAAGGCAATGCATCTGTCACGGTTGTCGACGGTGAAAGAGGACCAAAATGCAGCAGGTACGTGTATGCTCATTTTTTTGATTTATTAACTTTCAAACGAACACTCCAAAACAACAAAACACGAAAAAAAACGAACGAACAACAAAACAGTCTGGCAAAGCCTAGGGCTGAACACAGAACAATCACCCACAAATCACAAACACAACCACACCCTTATATATGGGACTCTCAATCAAAGGCAGATAGACAACACCTGCCTTCAACTGAGAGTCCCAACACCAATTAACCAACATAGAAACACACTCACCAGATTAGACATAGAAATACATAAACATAGACTATAAACCAAAACCCTGGAAATACTAAATCAAACCCCCCTTTGAACAAACACACCACCCTGAACCACATAAAACAAATACCCTCTGTCACGCCATGACCAAACTACAAAACAATTAACCTTATATACTGGCCAGGACGTGACAGCATCTCATGTTAAAGACAGGAAAAGCGAAGCTACTGGAGTCATACAGCAAAGAAGTTGAATAGAACCTTCACAACCTTAACATTAACAAAGCTCTAAGATTCTTCCTTTTCTACACTATGACTTTTGGCCCTTATGTACCAAGAAGAGGAAGAAACACTTAATTGACTTAATTACCATAACAGTAAGAGTATCAGTAAAGTATTGCATTACAGAGCCTTAGGAATGGCTTTTTCTAGAAGACCTGTCTATAGATGTAGACACAATAATTGACTACCCACAGCATAGTGTTGCCGGAAGGCTGACTTTTTTAATGAAAGGGAAAGTTAATACAAGTGGGACTAGACAACTATCAGGGCTCCAGACTATTTAGTCGCATTTTGCGACCCTTTAACTTGGCTGTGCGAGTTACATTTTGAATTGGTCGCACTGGTGCAAGCTACACATTCTATCTGGTCACCTCAATCCAATTGTTCCATTTTTGGTGCGGAAAAAATCATGAATTAGTTAAACAGAGAGGAGGGTGTATTATCCTCAATATTCCTGTAAGAAAAGTGTCTGCAATGCCGCTGTGCCTGCCTGGGGCTGCTATAATGAGCGAGCTTCTCACACTCTCTCTCCCCCTCATGTGCCCATCATGATTGTATAGCATTTCAAAATTCAATTGCGGGAAAAAAAAACACAAATTGTGGGGGGAAAAATTATCCACAATAAAGAGAGGAGGGTCTCCGCTTTCTGTATGTATAATATTATGTATTTCTCAACAATCATTATTGAGCTCAAAGCACACTGCTTTTACAATCAAGTTATCTGATATGGCTTTGAAATACAGAGCGTGTGAAATCTGCCATCGTACATTAGATTAATACATGGCTACTAGCAGTAGGTCTTCACTTTAGAGGTAGCGACCCAGTTTATGTGTTTTGAGTTTCCACTTCCTCAGGTGGTGAATTAGCACCAATTGAATTAGGCCTATATAATATTTTATAAAATATACAATATTTTCAGAATACGCTAATATCTCAGGATATGAAATGAATAGGAAGAAGAAGAAGAAGAAGAACTCATGAAACTGAATGGGAAAAATATTTTTCATATATAGCCTATTATTTGTATTTTGTATTTATACCTTTGCTTATTCGATCTGGTCACTAACATATGCCTATGCCTTTGCAGCACATTCTTGTTTCAAAAACACTGAATCTGTGCTTCAGAACCAAAAAGTTGTGTGTCTTGACTGTTGACCAATGACCAGTCATCATCATTAGCGCGCAAAGGCAGGCGCACATATTCAGAGTAGCCTACTTACAGTACGTTAATATTATCCATAGAAAGTACTGTTTAGCAATCTGCTACGGACGCTATCTGGTGATTTCATTGATCATTTTCATATTTCAGATAGGCCTAGTGTGGTTGGGTTATAATTATATACCTCAGTGGTGGTACTGGCAATATGTTTAGAGATAGCTGTAACATTGCACTACCTCAATACTTAGGGAATGAAGATGTAACATATTCTGGCGAATTAATTATGATATTTGTGAGGAAGAAAAAGGCTACAGACGGATCATGTTTCCCATCCAATCCTGCACCCTCCACCCCCCGCTGCTTACAGTTAGGCCATACGATCCTGCACCCTCCACCCCCCGCTGCTTACAGTTAGGCCATACGATCCTGCACCCTCCACCCCCCGCTGCTTACAGTTAGGCCATACGATCCTGCACCCTCCACCCCCCGCTGCTTACAGTTAGGCCATACGATCCTGCACCCTCCATCCCCGCTGCTTACAGTTAGGCCATACGATCCTGCTTGCTCTGGAATCCAGAGGAGTGGTAACATGCCATGATATCCCTACTCGATATCGACGGCTAACATGAATGACTTTCAGATCAAAATGCAGGTGTAAAACAAATGTATTTATGTATCTTGTGTTTTTAAATTGCATCACTGTTTATGGCTGTAATGACATTTGCGCAGTGTTTGTGTGTATGTGCGTGTGTGGGGGTCGCAAGCTTTGAAACATTCCTTTTTGGGGGTCCCAAAATTTTTGGGAAAATCAGTGAGCTGGCAGACAGATTGCTGATTTGCTGTACAGCTATAGGATCGGGTGCAGCACAAACGTCAACTTGGAGTGAGAGACGATTGCCATAAATTAATATAAAAAAAAAACTTTTGGGTGATCAAGAAAATTAACCATTTACTTTGTAAGCTCACCAGCAATGGGGCAAGCAACAAGTATTATCATAGGCCTATTGGTCTTTTAGCGTATCAAAATTGCTTGAAATGTATAATTTACTTGCATTTGTAATATGTTGTCAACATTAATTATTACATTTTTTTGTCTTGTAGAGAAAATAATGAAAAGGGCTGTCTTGTAGCCTCAATAAATAGACAAAGATTAGTAGTAGTTGAAAAAGTCCTTACCTGTATAGATTTATTTTACTTGACTTGAGACTTGAAAAAGCTTTTGACTCGACTTAACTTGACTTGCTCTTACTGTAGAATGCACGACTTGGGCTTGACTCAAGACTCGACCCCATCTTTTTGGGACTCGACTTGAGACTTGGACCTTGTGACTTGGTCCCATCTCTGCTAGAGACCCTTTTGAGTTAATTTTACATTCACATCTGAGTCATTTAGCAGGCACTCTTATCCAGAGCAACTTATCGTAGTTAGAAAAAGACTGAACCAGCTATGTATAGGTAAATAGGTATTCTGCAGTAATATTGATAGTTCCATGCTTTTCACTCTCAGGAGAAAATGAAAAATAATTGGAGGAGTGATTTGGCATTAGGAATATGACTGTGGGCATATTTAATTGTATTATGTTACATAACTTAACTTATGTGTCACTTTTGTGCCACCTTCAAATTTAAATACTTTACTGGACTTAAGATGCAATGCCGAGTAATAAAAAATCATATTCCAAGACGAGTCGAACATTGATCAATAGGATTGGGTGGAAGTCTGTTTAATATTTCAGAGAATACTAATGATGGTTTTAAATATGATTTTCAATAAATATTTGATGTGTTTCCCTTATTCTAAAGAGGGAAAGTGCAAACTGATGATATTGGACAGTGCCTGGCCACAATGATGCGACATCATGTCAAAAACCACACTTAGAATTCCCTGCAACGTTGATAAAACCGTACTAACCATTCTTACCTCATACTCTTCCTTGAAGCCGTAGCCCTGGCCACACTTCATCTGGGTGATGTGCTGGAGGAGGTCGGCTACACGGATGGCTGGCTGGAACTGGCCTGCTTGGTAGGACATCTCAACTGACTCACAGCCCCCGTATGGGTACGTCTGGATGGTCAACGATGGCTGAGCCAACTCACTATGGCTGCTATCTGTGGACCAAGGAGAACACACTCAGTATCCACTTACTCTGTGACATTTGGGTTAGCATTGAACCACATAGCGGTCAGTCTGTGTAAGAATGATTCAATGGAACTCATTTTAATATAATGAAATCTCTTGTTTTCATGAAATGTTGTTCTCCCAAATATATTGACTGTAGTACTCGCACTGCCGAAACACTTGACCACTGTTACTCCAACTTCTGGGATGCCTAGAAGGCCCTCCCCCGCCCTCCTTTCGGCAAATCTGACCATGAGTCCATTTTGCTTCTCCCTTCCTATGGGCAGAAACTCAAATAGGAAGTACCCGTGCAAAGGACTATTCAATGCAGGTCTGACCGATCGGAATCCACGCTTCAAGATTGTTTTGATCACGCGGACTGGGATATGTTCCGGGTAGCTTCCGAGAATAATATTGACGAATACACTGTTTCAGTGACTAAGTTCATCAGGAAGTGTATAGGCGATGTTGAACCCACTGTGGCTATTAAAAACTACCCTAAACAGAAACCGTGGATAGATGGTAGCATTCACTCAAAACTGAAAGCGCGAACCACCGCATTTAACCATGGCAAGGTGACTGGGAATACGTCAGAATACAAACAGTGTAGTTATTCCCTCCACAAGGCAATCAAACAGGAAAAACATCAGTATAGAGACAAAGTGGAGTCACAATTCAACGGCTCAGACACGAGACATATGTGGCAGGGACTACAGACAATCACTGACTACAAAAGAAAAACCAGCCACGTCACGGACACCAACATCTTGCTTCCGGACAAGCTAAACACCTTCTTTGCCCGCTTTGAGGATAACACAATGCCACTGACGCGGCCCGAGACCAATGACAGTGGCCTCTCCTTCTCTGTGGCCGATGTGAGTAAGACATTTCAGCGTGTTAACCCTCGCAAGGCTGCCGGCCCAGACGGCATCCCTAGCCGCGTCCTTAGAGCATGCACAGACTAGCTGGCTGGTGTGTTTACGGACATATTCAATCTCTCCCTATCCCAGTCTGCTGTCCCCACATGCTTCAAGATGGCCACCATTGTTCCTGTACCCAAGAAAGCAAAGGTAACTGAACTAAATTACTATTGCCCCGTAGCACTCCTGTCATCATTAAGTGCCTTGAGAGACTAGTCAAGGATCATATCACCTCTACCTTACCTGTCACCCTAGACCCACTTCAATTTGCTTACCGCCCCAATAGATCCACAGATTATGCAATCGCCATCACACTGCATACTGCCCTATCCCATATAGACAAGAGGAATACATATGTAAGAATGTTGTTCATTGACTATAGCTCAGCATTCAACACCATAGTACCCTCCAAGCTTACCATTAAGCTCGAGGCCCCGCCCGCAACCACAGGGCTCTCCAGAGGGTGGTGCGTTCTGCCCAACGCATCACCGGTGGCAAACTACCTGCCCTCCAGGACACCTACAGCACCCGATGTCATAGGAAGGCCAAAAAGATCATCAAGGACAACAACCACCCGAGCCACTGCCTGTTCAACCCGCTATCATCCAGAAGCGCATAGAGGCTGCTGCCTTTAGTATATACATAGTCTTAAAATCCCTGGCCAGTTTAATAAATGGAACACTAGTCACTTTAATAATGTCTACATACCTTGCATTACCCATCTCATATGTATATACTGTATCCTATACTATTCTACTGTATCTTATTCTATGCCACTCTGACATTGCTCGTCCATATATTTATATATTCTTAAATCCATTCCTTTACTTAGATTTGTGTGTATTGGGTATATGTTGTGTAATTGTTACATATTAGTGCACTGTCGGAGCTAGAAGCACAAGCATTTCGCTACACCCACAATAACTTCTGCTAAACAGGTTTATGTGACCAATACAATTCGATTTCTTTCAGTGGAGACCTTTCTAGATCTCTGCAGATCTTGAAAAACTTTAAAAGCATGAGATCTTCAAACTCTTACAGTTGACTCTCCACAGACCCTGTTTCTAGACAACAGCCTTCCTTTATCTCTATCTCGCTGCTACTCAGTCATTAATGATGATATTCAAAGTTAAATGGATAATCCAAGAGACACTTTGCTTTACTTCTTGAAATACATTATTGTAATTGAGTCTTCCTAAGATTAGAATTGGTGACATTGAAGTAGTACATTGCTTCTAATGAGGCCATTAAGAAGAGGAATTGGGAGATGAGTGGCAGAGAAATTCTCCATATTACAAGCATTAAATACCTAAAGTACCATTGCAAATGTGGTAGGCTAATATCACCCTGTGTTTTATTAATATGGCTATGTGCATCTTAATTACACACTTAGAGCTCTATTTTCGACTGGCTCTAAGGAGGCGCAAGTGTCAAATTCACGTTAGTTTTCAATTTCGCCATGCCAAAACTGGCACACTGGCATCTTCCAGCCCTAATGCCAGATTTACCTGTCTAACATCAGCTTGCTTGCACTGAGGTGGGAGGGGTGGCAATAATTGAGGCGTGTCCTTAAAAACAAGCGCAAAAGTGACAATTTCATGCAGCACTTTTGGTAAGTTTTAAGACCCACAAAAAGCTGTTGGGGCTAGGGGGCAGTATTGAGAATTTTGAAAAAAATATGTGCCAATTGTTAACTGCCTCCTACACCAACTCAGAAGCTAGGATATGCATATTATTAACAGATTTGGATAGAAAACACTCTGAATTTTCTAAAACTGTTTGAATGGTGTCTGTAAGTATAACAAAACTCATATGGCAGGCAAAAACCTGAGAAAAATACAACCAGGAAATGAACATTTTGTAGCTGTACTATTTTCAAATCATTGCTAATAAATCACACAGTGACAAAGGATTCATTTCGCACTTCCTACGGATTCCACTAGATGTCAACGATCTTTATAAAGTTGTTTGAAGCGTCTATGATGAACAGAGACCGGATGACAAGGAAGAGAAGTTGACGTCCCTGGGATGTTGTCACTTCATTATTGCACGCACCTGCGCATTCATGTGAGTTCATGTGAGGCGAGACATTTTTCAAAAACGTTTTTCAAGACACAGGAGAGGTCGGGTTGAAACATTAAAAATGGCCCTAAAAATTGATGCTAAACAACGTTTGACATGTTTGAACGAACGTAAATAGATTTTTTTTTTTACTTTTCGTCGGGACTTCCCCCCCCCGCCCTACTTTTGAGTAGCCTACTGAATGCTAACAACATGGAACATCTTGGAGTTATTTGGACATAAATTATGAACTTTGTCGAAAGAAACCACATTTGTTATGGACCTGGGATTCCTGGAAGTGCCAATGGATGAAGATAATCAAAGGTAAGCGATTATTGACAATAGTATTATTGATATTAGATGGTTACAAGATGGTGCTAACCTGTATATCCTAGCCTATTGTTCTTAGCACAGCACCCCGTTTATTGCAAAGTGTGATTTCCCAGTAAAGTTATTTTGAAATCTGGCAATGCAGTAGCATTTATGAAATGTTAAACTATAATTCTTTGAATGACAATATTATAATTTACCAATGTTTTCGAATAGTAATTTTGTAAATTGTAACGTTGATTCACCGGAAGCATTTGAGGGGAAAAAAATTCTGAATTTCACCGCTACTGTAAAATGCTGTTTTTGGATATAAATATGAACTTGATGGAACAAAAAATGCATGTATTGTATAACACAATGTCCTAGGAGTGTCATCTGAGTAAGATTGTCAAAGGTTAGTGCATAATTTTAGCTGGTTATCTGCTTTTGGTGACGCCTGTCTTTGAATTGACAAAACATTACACACAGCTATTTTCAATGTACTCTCCTAACATAACCTAACTTTATGCTTTCGCCGTAAAGCCTCTTTGAAATCGGACAATGTGGTTGGATTTAGGAGATGTTTATCTTTCAAATGGTGAAAAATAGTTGATTGTTTGAGAAATTGAAATTATTAGATTCTTGCAGTTTTGAATTTCCCGCCATGGTCTCTTGACAATAAATCCCAATACCGGGATCAGATCCCCAACAGGTTTTAAAAGTAACGCAGTTGATAATGGCTTGGATTTTGAGAGTGGAAGCGCAGCCTATTCAGCCATGGCGCACATTGCCCATGGAAGGAGAGATGTGCCTTTCGTACCGGTGAATTTCATAATAAGATTATTTACATTTAAATGTATTTGAACCTTTATTTAACAAGTCAGTTAAGAACAAATTCTTGTTCAGGAGCAGAACGACAGATTTTTACCTTGTCAGCTCGGGGATTTGATCTAGCAACCTTTTGGTTACTGGCCCAACGCTCTAACCACTATGCTACCTGAGATCCCAAAGTAAACATAAAAAACTATTAAAAACCAAGCATATCCTACCCTCCCCTTGATCAAGGCTGGTTTAGCAGCATCGCATATGTGCGTCTTTTTATCCTGGCCATTAATCAAAAGTAGCCTATGAATAAAGGGTTTTAGTGGTGTACTGAGAGTGCTTTGCCCTCACTCTTTTTCATTATTCACAATTCACATATAGTACCTGCATTTTGCTTGTTTAAGTAGGCTATCCATCCCATTATCGAAGAGCACCCCTTGTCCAATTACCAAAGACACACTTCTCCAAACTATGCTGTGGTTGGGTTCAGAGCTTTACAGTACTTTCCCTTAATGATCAATTTAACCACCAGAGGGCATCTTTGAGCACAGCTACTACATCCTTTGACCACTGCATTTTGAGATTATGCATGACCTTTTATTGATGAAAAGGAGCTGATCCTGGTCTTTATTATTTACCATTATTTTGCTGATATTTTCACTAAATAATGACATGTATTAATATTAGGGTGTTTCTATTTTACAGTAGCCTATGTAGGCCTGTAGGCCTGTACCTACAAAATCAGTTTATACAACTCCTTCAAAAATATAAATATGGGCAGAATATTGTATAAAATATGTATATGGTTAAAGACCGACATTTGGTAGTTTCAATTAAATCTATTTTCTTTCATTCAAATGTGACTCATTTCATTCTCGTTCCATTTAAGCCTACATTTAGGCCTGTGTGTGCACTGTGCCAACACTGCAATGAAACGAGAGATGCGATTTATGATATCATGCTGCTGACCTGGTCCTATCTATATTGATGCTGGTTTAAAAAACAGATTCATTATTTTTCATTTCTTTTGATTAAAAAACCAAACTTAGAAATATTCACCGTCCAAGTGTTTATGACGAGAACGTACATGGGTTGAATGCAATGCAATTTATTCAGCTATTTCTTATGTGCATATGTGACTCTTTTAAGGAAACTAAGCACATGTCGCACGTTACTACTTCACAGGGGAGCCATTTGAACGTAAACATTTTTTTAAATCAAAATTGGTTTTTGGCAGAAATGCCTTCTGGAACATGTAAACTTTCATGTGCCTTAATAACAAACTTGTATGCCATCTGTAAATACAAATAAATTGTTAAATTACAAGCCTAGTTGGTTTAGCCACGGAAAAAGCGAGGAACCTTCCCACTTGCCATGATTGGCTAGAGATAATGGATGGACTGGACATGCCGAGAGATGAGTTCGGATTGGTCTGCCATATAGCACACTTCTGTCTATAACATGAGCTGGTCAGTATGTTTAGGTAATCCTTTCTAAACAACTTTTTTTGAAAAATATCACGTAGTAGAACTGCAAAAGTGTTGCTCTCCACTTTCTGGAAGACCAAGTTTTGAAATCTGTGGAATGCCTGGTGGAATTAGAGAATGATAGCTAAGGAGATGGAAAACAATTCTGGGGTTTGATTGCAAATATGCAGAGGGAGTCAAAAAGAGAACACACAGAAGGCTGTTGTATAAAACACCTGTCTCCGGATTACATCTTCAAACTAAAGGCAACTATGGCATCAGTGACAGAGCGGGAGAAGCGTCCATCCATGTATACGGGTAATTCTGTCAGAAAGTCGTTTTCATTTCAAGTTAGAGTGTACTGTTTGGTAGCTAGCTAACATAAACTGGCTGGCTCACTAGCTAATGTTACGGGAATGATCTGTCTCGTAATATTATTCAGATCTCTGAGCCATTTGCATTGCTAGTTATAACCTAAAGTTAGCTAGCTAACATTGAATCTGGTTGGTTAGTTACCTGCAGATTCATGCAGGGTAGTAACATTATGAGTTAGGATTATGGTTCATTGTTTAGCTAGCTAGCTGCATGTCTAAACAAAATACTTCACTATGAAAGTAACCATTTCAATAGAATGCTCATGATGTCACTGCAGCAACTGTCGATAGACATAGCTGGTAAATTCGATCTGGCTATCTACTCCGATTTCAGAGCACTCTCGTCTGAGTGTGCCAGAGCGCAGAATAACTTGCACAGTTACAGCCTAACTACCTCTGCTAGGGTGAGTAAAATGGTCAGAGTGAGCTGTTCTCTCATTTGTGTCTGGAAGTAGCTAGCAAGCTAGCCAACGTTAGCCAGTTAACTTGAGTGCTTGACTGCTGTTTTTAGGTCAGAACACTCGAATCAACCCTACTCCTCAGCCAGAGCGTCCAGTGTGCTCTCTGAACGCTCCAAGAGCAAAACGCTCAGAATTTACATACAGACAATCTGACAATGCTCTTAGTTTACGAATGTCCAGAGCGCACTCTGGCTCTCCAGATTGAATTTACAAATATACCCGTAGTATAAACTAGCCTTTAGTCTTGAAATCTTTGGTTGTTTAGCACATGGCCTCACATGTGAATCCTTAAATAGATGGGTGGGGCTAAGGCTTAAGAGGGTGCAAATGATGCTGAATGGGTAGACAAAGAAGAGCTCTCCAGTAGGTGTACCAAAACATTCAAGGGCCATTTTCTCAAAAGTGAGGTTACAAGTTTATCAACTTTCAAAGCAGAATTACTTTCCCATTGTTCCTCAACTGTAGTATGTTATACCATTTCATACACTACAGTCTCTACTTTTATCCCATGTAAAAAACACAATTTCAAATGTTGCTACATAAGACCGAATCGAGACGGTCGGTCACATAACCTTCCATAGTCTGGATCTTTTTCCAGCTCCTGTGAAAAGTTTGGATGTTCGTAAAACCCTCCATAGTCTAAGTTGTCTTGTCTGTATTTTACACCCACCGGGAGAAATAATGGTGCCTGTAAATGTATTTATAGCCAATTTAAAATAAGTTGTTTTGTTTATATTAGAATTTGATTAGAATTATACAGTATTGTTAAGCCTTATCAATAGCGTAGTGAATTTAATATTGCTTATTGACTACATTTGGCACATCCAGACTGCGATTTACAGTATAGGCCTAGCCCTTAGACAGTACTCTCAGAAAGTCTAGTCACCCCTTGACTTATTCCACATTTTGTTGCGTTACAGACTGAATTCAAAATGTATTACATAGATTGTTTTTCTCACCCAGCTACACACATTAGCCCAATACAAAGAAACCTGTTTTTAAAAATGTTAGCAAATTAATTGAAAATGTAATATGGAAACATCTAATTTCCATTAGTATTCACACCCCTTAGTCAATACTTTGTAGAAGCACCTTTGGTGGCGATTAGAGCTTTGAGGCATCTTGGGTATGTCTGTATCAGCTTTGCACATCTGGATTTGGGGATTTTCTCCCATTCGTCCTTGTAGATTTTCTCAAGCTCTGTTAAAAAAGATGGTGGCGATGAACAGCAACCTTTAAGTGTTTCCAGTGTTTTTCAATGGGATTCAAGTCTGGGCTTTGGCTGAGCCACTCAAAGAATTTCACATTATTGTTCTGAAGCCATTCCAGCATTGCTTTGTCTGTATGCTTGGGGTCAATGTCCAGTTGGAACGTAAATATTTGCCACCAGTCTAAGGTCGTGTGCACTCTGAAGCAGGTTCTCATCAAGAATTTGCCTGTATTTGATTTGGCACCATTCATTGTTCCCTCTATCCTTACTCCAGTCCTCACAGCATGATGCTACCATAACCATGCTTCACTGTAGGGATGGTGTTGGACTTGTGATGAGCTGTGGCTGGTTTTCTCCAGACATAGCGCTTTGCATTCAGTCCAAAGAGTTACTTTTTTGTCTCATTAGACCACATAATATTTTGCCTTAAGCGCTCAGAGTCAGACTCCAGGCATACTGTCATGTGCCTTTTTCTAAGGAGCGTCTTCCGTCTGTCCACTCTCTCATAAAGCCCAGATTGGTGAAGTACTGTAGAGACTGTTGTCCTTCTGGCAGGTTCCCATCTCAGTCAAGGAACTCTGTAGTTCTGTCAGAGTGGTCATTGGGTTCTTGGTCACCTCCCTGACCAAGGTCCTTCTTGCCCGGTTGCTCAGTTTGGTCGTACGGCCAGCTCTTGGCAGAGTCCGAGTAGTTCCATATTTTTTCTATTTCCCAATGATGGAGACCACTGGGCTTTTTGAAACTTTCAACAATCTAGGAATATTTGTTTTATACCCTTCCCCAGATATATGCCTTATCACAATTTTATCTTGAAAATCTACGAACAATTACTTGGACTTCATTGTATAGTTTCTGCTCTGACATGCACTCTCAATTGTGGGACCTTATATAGACAGGTGTGTTTCTTTCGAAATCATGTCCAAACAACTGAATTGACCACAGGTGGACTCCAATCAAGTTTAGGTGACATCTCAAGGATGATCAAAGGAAATTGTGGAAAGACTTGAAGATCGCTGTTCACGGCCGCTCCTCATCTAACTTAACAGAGCTTGAGAAAATCTGAAAGAAAGAAAGGGGGAAAATTCCCAAATCCAGATGTGGAAAGCTGATAGATTCAGGGGTGTGAATACTTATGTAAATTATATAATTCTGTATTTCATTTCCTAAAAACATATTTTCACTTCGTCATTATGGGGTATTGTGTGTAACAGGTTGTAACACAACAAAATGTGTAATAAGTCAAGGGGAAGGAATACTTTCAGAAGTCACTTTATCAATGTGAATGCTATAGCCTACGTTTAACAACGTGCAGTATTTCAATATTAAAGTAATGCCATTAGAATAATGTGGACTGCAAACATGTTCAACATATTTAGCAAATATAGGGTAGGCTATTTTACGAACTAGGCTATAATGGACTTACATTCAAATTGTAGTTGATGACAATGTAATACATAAAATATCGTAAATACACAACTTGAAGCAACTACATACACCGAGTATATAAAACATTAAGAACACCTTCCTAATATTGAGTTGCACCCCCCCCTTTTACCCTCACAACAGCCTCAATTCATCAGGGCATTTCACAGGGATTCTGGCCAATGTTGACTCCAATACTTCCCACAGTTGTGTCAAGTTGGCTGGATGTCCTTTGAGTGGTGGACCATTCTTGATACACATGGGAAACTGTTGAGTGTGAAAAACTTAGCAGCATTGCAGTTCTGGCCCCAATCCTTGTGCCTGGCATTTGCACCCATACCCCGTTCAAAAGGCACTTAAATATTTTGTTATGCCCATTTGCCCTCTGAATGGCACACATACACAATCCATGTCTCAATTGTTTCAAGGCTTAACAACCTTTGTTTAACCCTTCTCCTCCCCTTCATCTACACTGATTGAAGTGGATTTAACAAGTGACATCAATAAGGGATCATAGCCTTCACCTGGATTCACCTGGCCAGTCTGTGTCATGGAAAGAGCAATGTTTTGTATACTCAGTGTGTTTAGCCATGGAGCATGTTCTGATTGGCAACCGGAGCACAGTCTCATCACTCTAATTAATGTTGTTTCGTGGTAATGTTCTATCTGGGCTGTGTTTACATTTCTGCTCATTACTCACACATCTCCATTTCCCATCGCTCCATTTCTCCATAATTATTACTGATGGGAGATGGAGATAAACACCGGCATGTAATGTGGTTACGTTGTTTTAGCTTTGGCATCTGCTTACATGGAGGTGGGTGAGGAGAGAGACCTAGCCATAGGACAGGGAGCAGGTACTGACTTTACAGTGGAGACGGTAGAGGTCCACTTAATCCTACCCAAAGTGCGCCCTCTACAGCCTATTCAGACCATACCTAATTCATTATTCATTTGTTTTTGTCTCCACAATAAGAACATATCTTAAAGTGGCAGCCCAGAGGGTATATTATGTTGTAAACATTACCAATAAACAGACTCAATCCCGTCAAAAGCTACTGACATATCGAGCGGCTAATGCTTGGGGCTGCGTTGAAGGTCAAATATGCATTTAGTCAGCCATGAAATGTATTCACAATGTGTCTTCTTGCCTGTAACTTAGATTACGATATCTTCATGCTAATAATTTCATTTATTGACCTCAGAGGGAAGTTTTTGTTGCTTGAGAACATGTGCTTTTCATGACTTCATTATCATGGCTCACAGATGCATGAGCACTGATCCTGGCTCCATGTGATCACATGCATTGGGTAAGTGAGAAACACAGGACTTACACAGACACATTGGCATGTTAGACAGAGTCAGGTGAAAGTCAATCACCTTCAAATCAAATTGTATTTGTCACATGCGCCGAATACAACAGGTAGACCTTACCGTAAGATGCTTACTTACAAGCCCTTAACCAACAATGCAGTTCAAGAAATATAGTTTTTACTAAATAAATTAAAGTAAAAATGTAATAAAAAGTAACACAATAAAAGAACAACAATGAGGCTATATATATAGGGTGTACCGGTACTGAGTCAATGTGCAGAGGAACAGGTTAGTCAAGGTAATTTGTACATGTTCGAAGGATTAAACTACTACGCATAGATAATAAACAGTGAGTAGCAGCAGTGTAAAAATAAAGGGGGGTGGGGGTCAGTGTAAATAGTCCGGAAGGCCATTTGATTAATTGTTCAGTGTTATGGCTTGGGAGTAGAAGCTGTTAAAGAGCCTTTTGGTCCTAGACTTAGCGCTCCGGTACCACTTGCCGGGCGGTAGCAGAGAGAACAGTCTATGACTAGGGTGACTTTCCTTCCTTCTACAGTAATCTGAATGCCAAACATGGTAGAAAAGTTGTATCAGAAATAAAATAGGTTTCACAGAGAGCAGGTTGTTCTGTTGTGAATATTGTTCTGTTGTGAAGAAAGGCAGGAAAGCTTGGCTCAGGTTATGAGGGTGCAGAGCTTGTAACACACCATACTGAGAAATATTATTTCCAAGCTAAAATTACATTGAGTATAATATAACACCATGAGTACAATATGATGGTCAGATATACTATGGGAGCATAGTTAAAATTACAATGTCTCAAAATGAACATCCTGTTTTGCAGAAGTTGTTCTGATAAAGGCCATTGCTTTTGAATTCATTTCAGAATTTTATTGTGCAGTTCTTCCCTGAGGTGCAGACTAATGGTTAGTGTCGAAATCGCATTAAGCTCAATTATCGGCAATGCAACATTATCGCTACAACGCTGCTCCAGACCATTAGCAATAATTACCATCCATAACAAAATATATTGGACAGCTCTTTGAGCAGGGACAAGATAATGCCGTTTGAAATTACCTAAAATGTACATTCATTCTAAAGAATAAATATGTCTGGAGAAGATTTTAAATAATTTGCAATGATATTTCAACTGTAGAATTGAATCATTCTCTAAAGGCCTAAGGAATATCAAGCTTACTAGGAACCAAACATACCTAGGCCCTTCTTTTAACATGAACCAGGTTCCATCCTCAAGAACACATCTTTTGCTGACAAACGTTCAAACATGGCATTTTTGATAAGCCAATGCATATGAAGAACTTTAGCTTCCTCTGGTTTTGTCAGACATGATAGCCATGTTCTGCATGTAGAGCTATGAATGACAGAATGTTAATGATGTAGTGGATAGATTCATTCTAAACCAACTCATGTCTACTGGAAGCATATGCATCTACTCTGCTGCTGGATATCACATCAACACCATTTTGTATATGCTAATACAAAATTAGCTATGGATTTCATTCAACACACCCAAATGTAACATTATTCTTAACGCTAGATCTGCTGCTGGTGGTAGATAAACAGCAGATTTGGGCTAGTCCCAGAGTGGGATCTTCCTTCCAGCCCTATGAAAGTTCTCCACTGCCTGTGAAACTGAAGCCCTCACTTCAGCAGCACTTGAGCCTCCTCAGAGGAGGAAGGGGAGGACCATCCTACTCAGTGCATTTCATAAAAATAAAATTGTGTAATTAAAAAAGTTATAATTTTTAAATAAAACTATACTAAATATATTCACGTCACCAATTAACTACAGCAGCCTCAACAACACCCTCTAGGGTAGCACCATGGTGTAGCAAGAGGACAGCTATTTTCTGTCCTCTGGATAATTTGACCTCAATACAAAACATCATTCTTACCCCCTTCTATAGACTTTCATAGTAACTATGACAACTTTCGGAGGAGGTCCTCCAACCTATCAGAGCTCTTGCAGCATGAACTGACATCAAAGGATCACATAATTAATCTAGTACTGAAAGAATTCAGAAAATATTCAGACCCCTTCCCTTTTCCACATGTTGTTACGTTACAGCCTTATTCTAAAATGGATTAACTACATTTTCAATCCTGTCTCGGAGCTCTACGGACAATTCCTTCGACCTCATGGCTTGGTTTTTGCTCTGACATCCACAGGTGAGTCCAATCAATTGAATTTACCACAGGTGGACTCCAATCAAGTGTAGAAATAACTCAAGGATGATCAATGGAAACAGGATGCACCTGAGCTCAATTTTGAGTCTTAATACCAAGGCTCTGAATACTTATGTAAATGTGATATTTTTTATTTAGTTTTGTATACATTTGCAAACATTTCTAAAAAGCTGCTTTTGCTTTGTCATTATAGGGTATTGTGTGTATATTGATGAGGGGAAAAAATGATTTAATACATTTTAGAATAAGTCTGTAACGTAACAAAATGTGAAAAGTCAACGGGTCTGAATACTTTCCGAATGCACTAGCCAGCAATGCAGTGTGTAAAGTCTGATGAGTAGTTGACTCACAGAGAGAAAAAGACAATAGTTGATAAAGTTTCAAACAAATTAATTTCTTAAAAAATTAAGAAGATGCAGCTGAGAGAGAGAGAGAGAAAGAGAGAGAGAGAGAGCTAGCTATATTTCTGTGTATTTTTTTTTCTTTTTAGTTTACCTTTCACTTACTTAGCTAATGTAGCTAATTTTGCCTACTCAACAACCTGACAAACAGAGAGGAATGCTATGTATGTTAGCAAGCTGGCTAAGGCTATCCAACACGGCAACTCTTCCAAGCCAAGGTAAGCTTTCGGTTTTATTCATTTATTAATTTACACTGGGGCCCGCCGGTGTAACTCCTAAACTGCTTTCTGTACACTGTACTGTGTGATGTACACATGGACTGGATTGTGGGTTTACTAATGCGTTAGTTCCAGTTTTTTCACGATAACGTTAATATGGTAACAACGATGTAGGCTGTGTAGTGGTTAGTGGTCATGGTATGAAGGTTAGGCTTGGAGAGGTATTTGTGCCTGGTCACAAACAGCTGTTGTGTTGTGCACTGAAGGTGAGAGGAGGAGAGCGTGTAGATGTGAGAAGGAATCATACAACCAGCAAACTGATGATGCTGTATGTGGCTGCTATGAAAGTGAACTGTGTGTGCGGGTGATCAGGAGTGTGTTCATTCTGCTGATTCTATTGCAAAATGTTGCTTAAACGGAAACAAATGAAACAAAATGGGGAAGGACCTACCTGAATTTGTCCAATAGAACCTTTTGCATTAGTTGCAAAATGGAATGCTTTGCAACTGTTTGGACTAATGCTTAGGCACTCCAGATCGGCTAGATGCAGGCAAGACCATGCAAGAAGGTGTTAAATGTGTCACTGTCTGTCACCTTGATTACTCCTATTTGTCTCTCAACCTGTGCACCTACGTTAATTAAAAACGTTCATTTGTAGACTCGTTGTAGCAACCTCATGATGGGTATAGGGCAAAATAATGAAGTAGCCTAAACCTATCAATGTTACATTGAGCTGGGTGAATGGAAAATGAATGAGAGTTATCCAACATGCTGTAATAGAAATAAGGCCATGCTCATAAAGAAATTAAATGCCTGACACCCCACAGCCCAGCCCACAGACAAAACACAGCTGACTGGATACAGACTCTCTCCAGCCTCTCCTTCTCGCTGTCTGTCTTCTTTGGTCTCTGGTGAAGCATTGATTACTTGGTGTTGATAACAAGTCACATCTAAAGACACAGCCCACATGCAGAGCGACTAAAATGGAAAAATGGAAATGTACAGCATCATCAGTCATATCTAATAGACTGCCTGCAGTGGCAGCAAACAATATTACATGCCACTTTATAAACTGGCCCATGATCAATATACAGTGAATTGACTCAAGGTCACACCACCACTACTAGCTAAGCATGCAAGCATGCACATTGGACAGCTGTAGTCTCGTGCTTTCTCCAAAACAGTTAAGGAAACTGTCAATGAATGTAATGTTCACAAAATGATGCCTATTTGCATCGCAAAAGAAACACCTGAGCCATCGAAACCCAAAGACTGACATACAAAGAGAGCTAAATTAAGTCAAGCTTTACATGAGAGTATGGATTTTTCGAAGCTCCTTCCTCCACACACTAAGACCTCTTGCTTCTCCCTCTCATCTCTATTTATTTTCCTTTTTGCTTGACGTTAGCAGAACAGTGTCCGACTAAAATGAATAGGCAAAGCTAAATTATTGACTGTGAAACTAGATGATTATGGAATGTACTGTACTATGGGTAATTTACAGATGTCTCGCAGTACAAATGTATTGCTGAAATCAATAAATGCTGCCTTCACTTTGGACTTGCTTGCCTGCCTGTCATACCCTGCCTGCTGTAATGTTTGACAAGGTTATTTTCCCCCCGGCTTGGCTCTGTTTGCTGAGAGCTGGCTTTCTCTCCCCCGTCCAGTGAAGAAGGGGGTCTGTCGGCCATTACTGTGATTTTCTCTGTCAACAACAGTGCTTGAGGAGGGTACCCTTTGACTCCCACCAGTTACCGAGAAGAGGATATATGGTAGGCTCAGACCTTCACTGTCCCTTACTTGAGTTATAACTTTAATATAAACACTTGAATACATTAAAATCACAATCAAAGTACAGGTAGTCCCACTTGGTGGATATGAATTGGGTGAACAAAGACTCTCTAGGAGTCTTAGGGGATACCATTTAGAATATTCAGTGCAATATTTTGAGAATGCGGGCCTCAGGGGACTATTTTTAAAGCAGGAGTAACAATACTGAATGTGTAAAATACATGGTTGTGAGATTGAGGCTCTGAGGGATACTTCTAAAGTGGGAATAACAATACAATTCAATATCTCAGGTGCCACCTATCGCCGATGAGTCAGATGAACTCGTGGATACAACTTTTATGTCTCTGCTTCTAGTTTGAAGGAAGTTGCTAACTAGTGGATGCTGGAGTGAGTAGTCGTGCTGTACTTCGCTCCGCGGGTAATATTACATTTCATTACATTACAACAGAACAATTTGATTAGTGTAACGTTAGCTAGCTAGCTACATAGTTGTCGTTGCATCAAGGATAAAGGTGTAGCTAAAGGTGTAGGTGTAGCTTTGAGAAATGAACTTTGAGAAACTAACACGGTTAGCTAGCCAGCTGTATTCGTTCATCTTATATCTTGATTTTATTTGTTGGAGTGTATGGAGGAGGGGATGAGTGACAGTGTAGTGTATGGAAGAGGGGATGGGGGCAGTGTAGTGTGTGGAGGAGGGGATGAGGGGCAGTGTAGTGTGTGGAGGAGGGGATGAGTGACAGTGTAGTGTATGGAGGAGGGGATGGGGGCAGTGTAGTGTGTGGAGGAGGGGATGAGGGGCAGTGTAGTGTGTGGAGGAGGGGATGAGGGGCAGTGTAGTGTGTGGAGGAGGGGATGAGGGGCAGTGTAGTCTGTGGAGGAGGGGACGTCCAAAATGACTATTGGATGGGCATGGGGGGTGCTAACGACCCAACCGTAGACCCTTGCTCCCCCCTAAAGGCATTACTTTTTTTTTTTTAAATGTACTCCTGGTAACCCATTCCAATCACCAGGTGCACGGCTGTCCATTTGTAATATAAACGGTGTCAACACCACAACACCACAGCCACTGCTAGCTAGCCAACTTTACCAACTAGCAGTACTGTAGAAACTAAATACATTACAACGGAATGATTTGATTACTGTAATGTTAGCTAGCTACATAGTTGTCTCTGTATCAAAAATAAAAGATAAAGGTAAACGCAGCCACCGCTAGCTAGCCAACTCTACAGCTAGCAGTACTGGATCATTTTTAGTCAATGAGATTTTTGCAACGTAAGCTTAACTTTCTGAACTTTCGAGTTGTGTAGTCCACTTGTGTAGCTAGCAGGACTGACTTTGTGTTAGCTAGCCAAAGTTTAATTACTTCTGCGTTATGAAAGGAACTAGACACGGACACGAATGATCCATTGGTAGTTTTTTGTAACCAAGTATTGGTGCTAACATTGTGTATTGGTGATAACCGTGTGTTATTGGATGCTAGCATGCTAGTTAGCTACGGCGTCATAGGACACGGTGCACTGGGTGGGTTTCACGGAAGAATACTGTACCAAGTTATCTAGCTGAATAAACTAAGTTTGAGCCTATTCCTGGAAACATTGAACCACTGTAGTTTACATCAATTATAATTTCTAAAGTGGAAGTTGGAAAAGTTATATTTGAGTGTTTCAGTGAATGGTTAGTGAGGGAGGCCCTGCTCTCTCGCTTCCCCAGTTGTTTAGTTAATTTTCATTCCAATCTCCTTTGCATTAGCGTAGCCTCTCCTGTAGCCTGTCAACTATGTGTCTGTCTATCCCTGTTCTCTCCTCTCTGCACAGGCCGCACAAACGCTTCACATCGCATGGCCACGACACTCTAACCTGGTGGTCCTAGCGCACACGACCCACGCGGAGTTCCAGGTCTCCGGCAGCCTCTGGAACTGCCGGTCTGCGGCCAACAAGGCAGAGTTCATCTCAGCCTATGTTACCCTCCAGTCCCTCGACTTCTTGGCGCTGACGGAAACATGGATTACCAAAGAAAACACTGGTACTCCTATTGCTCTCTCCTCGTCTGACCACGTGTTCTCGCATACCCCGAGAGCATCTGGTCAGCGGGGTGGTGGCACTGGAATCCTTATCTCTCCCAAGTGGACATTCTCTCTTTCTCCCCTGACCCATCTGTCTATCTTCTCTTTTGAAATCCATGCTGTCACAGTCACTAGCCCATTCAAGCTTAACCTCTCTAGGGTAAGGGGCAGTATTTGCACGGCCGGATAAAAAACGTACCCGATTTAATCTGGTTATTACTACTGCCCAGAAACTAGAATATGCATATAATTGTTTGATTTGGATATAAAACACCCTAAAGTTTCTAAAACTGTTTGAATGGTGTCTGTGAGTATAACAGAACTCATATGGCCGGCAAAAACCTGAGAAGATTCCTTACAGGAAGTGCCCTCTCTGACCATTTCTTGGCCTTCTACACTCTCTTTATTGAAAACTGATGATCTCTGCTGTAACGTGACACTTCCTACGGCTCCCATAGGCTCTCAGAAGGCGGCAGAACGTTGAATGATGACTTTGCAGGCCATGGCTGAAAAACAGTAGCGCATTTGGTAAGTGGTCGATCAGAGAACAATGAGACTGGCGCGCGCTTGCACGAGAAGAGTCCATTTTAGATTTTTTGTCTTTGAACGAAAACAGGGTTTCAGCTCGGAATATTATCGCTTTTTTACTAGAAAAATCGCATAAAAATGGATTTTAAGCAGCGTTTGACATGCTTCGAAGTACGGTAATGGAATATTTAGAATTTTTTTGTCACGAAACACGCCGGCGCGTCACCCTTCATTACCCTTCGGATAGTGTCTTGAACGCACGAACAAAACAGAGGATATTTGAACATACCTATGGATTATTTTGAACCAAACCAACATTTGTTATTGAAGTAGAAGTCCTGGGAGTGCATTCTGACGAAGAACAGCAAAGGTAATCGCAATATTCTTAAAGTAAATCTGAGTTTGGTGAGTGCCAAACTTGGCGGGTGTCAAAATATCTACTTAGAATATTGCAAAATGTACTTTTGCCGAAAAGCTATTTTAAAATAGGACATAGCGATTGCATAAAGGAGTTTTGTATCTATAATTCTTAAAATAATTGTTATGTTTTTTGTGAACGTTTATCATGAGTAATTTAGTAAATTCACCAGAAGTTTGCGGTGGGTATGCTAGTTCTGAACGTCACATGCTAATGTAAAAAGCTTTTTTTTGATATAAATATGAACTTGATTGAACAAAACATGCATGTATTGTATAACATAATGTCCTAGGAGTGTCATCTGATGAAGATCATCAAAGGTTAGTGCTGCATTTAGCTGTGGTTTGGGTTTATGTGACATTATATGCTAGCTTGAAAAATGGGTTTCTGATTATTTCTGGCTGGGTACTCTGCTGACATAATCTAATGTTTTGCTTTCGTTGTAAAGCCTTTTTGAAATCGGACAGTGTGGTTAGATTAACGAGAGTCTTGTCTTTAAAATGGTGTAAAATAGTCATATGTTTGAGAAATTGAAGAAATTGCATTTCTAAGGTATTTGAATATCGCGCCACGGGATTCCACTGGCTGTTGAGTAGGTGGGACAATTTCATCCCACATACCCTAGAGAGGTTAACATCCTTATCATTTATCGCCCTCCAGGTTCCCTTGGAGAGTTCATCAATGAGCTTGACCAGTTCCTTTCCTGAGGATGGCTCACCCCTCACATTTATGGGTGACTTTAACCTCCCTACGTCTACATTTGACTCATTTCTCTCTGCCTCCTTCTTTCCACTCCTCTCCCCTTTTGACCTCACCCTCTCACCGTCCCCCCCTACTCACAAGGCAGGCAATACGCTTGACCCCATCTTTACTAGATGCTGTTCTTCTACTAATCTCACTGCAACTCCCCTCCAAATCTCCGACCACTACCTTGTATCCTTTTCCCTCTCGCTCTCCTCCAACACTACTCACTCTGCCCCTACTCAGATGGTATTGCGCAGTCGCAACATTCGCTCTCTCTCTCCTGCTACTCTCTCCTGTTCCATCCTATCATCTCTTCCCTCTGCTCAATCCTTCTCCAACCAATCTCCTGATTCTGCCTCCTCAACCCTCCTCTCCTCCCTTTCTGCATCCTTTGACTCTCTATGTCCCCATCCTCCCGGCCGGCTCGGTCCTCCCCTCCTGTTCCGTGGCTTGACGACTCATTGCGAGCTCACAGAACAGGGCTCCGGGCAGCCGAGTGGAAATGGAGGAAAACTAGCCTCCCTGCAGACCTGGCATCTTTTCACTCCCTCCTCTCCACATTTTCTTCCTCTGTTTCTGCTGCTAAAGCCACTTTCTACCACTCTAAATTCCAAGCATCTGCCTCTAACTCTAGGAAGCTCTTTGCCACCTTCTCCTCCCTCCTGAATCCTCCTCCCCCTCCCCCCTCCTCCCTCTCTGCGGATGACTTTGTCAACCATTTTGAAAAGAAGGTTGACGACATCCGATCCTCGTTTGTTAAGTCAAACGACACCGCTGGTCCTGCTCACATTGCCCTACCCTATGCTTTGACCTCTTTCTCCCCTCTCTCTCCAGATGAAATCTTGCGCCTTGTGATGGCCGGCCGCCCAACAACTTGCCCGCATGACCCTATCCCCTCCTCTCTTCTCCAGACCATTTCCGGAGACCTTCTCCCTTACCTCACCTCGCTCATGAACTCATCCTTGACCGCTGGCTACGTCCCTTCCGTCTTCAAGAGAGCGAGAGTTGCACCCCTTCTCAAAAAACCTACACTCGATCCCTCCGATGTCAACAACTACAGACCAGTATCCCTTCTTTCTTTTCTCTCCAAAACTCTTGAGCGTGCCGTCCTTGGCCAGCTCTCTTGCTATCTCTCTCAGAATTACCTTCTTGATCCAAATCAGTCAGGTTTCAAGACTGGTCATTCAACTGAGACTACTCTTCTCTGTGTCACTTAGGCTCTCCGCACTGCTAAAGCTAACTCTCTCTCCTCTGCTCTCATCCTTCTAGACCTACCTGCTGCCTTTGATACTGTGAACCATCAGATCCTCCTCTCCACCCTCTCCGAGTTGGGCATCTCCGGCGCGGCTCACTATTGGATTGCGTCCTACCTGACAGGTTGCTCCTACCAGGTGGCGTGGTGAGAATCCGTCTCCGCACCACGTGCTCTCACCACTGGTGTCCCCCAGGGCTCAGTTCTAGGCCCTCTCCTATTCTCGCTATACACCAAGTCACTTGGCTCTGTCATATCCTCACATGGTCTCTCCTATCATTGCTACGCAGACAACACACAATTAATCTTCTCCTTTCCCCCTTCTGATAACCTGGTGGTGAATCACATCTCTGCATGTCTGGCAGACATATCCGTGTGGAAGACGGATCACCACCTCAAGCTGAACCTCGGCAAGACGGAGCTGCTCTTCCTCCCGGGGAAGGACTGCCCGTTCCATGATCTCGCCATCACGGTTGACAACTCCACTGTGTCCTCCTCCCAGAGTGCTAAGAGCCTTGGTATGACCTTGGACAACACCCTGTCGTTCTCCGCTAACATCAAGGCGGTGACCCGATCCTGTAGGTACATGCTCTAGAACATTCGCAGAGTGCGACCCTGCCTCACACAGGAAGCGGCGCAGGTCCTAATCCAGGCACTTGTCATCTCCCGTCTGGATTACTGCAACTCGCTATTGGCGGGGCTCCCTGCCTGTGCCATTAAACCCCTACAATTCATCCAGAACGCCGCAGCCCGTCTGGTTTTCAACCTTCCCAAGTTCTCTCACGTCACCCCGCTCCTCCGCACACTCCACTGGCTTCCAGTTGAAGCTCGCATCTGCTACAAGACCATGGTGCTTGCCTACGGAGCTGTGCGGGGAACGGCACCTCCGTACCTTCAGGCTCTGATCAGTCCCTACACCCAAAGAAGGGCACTGCGTTCATCCATCTCTGGCCTGCTGGCCCCCCTACCTCTGTGGAAGCACAGTTCCCACTCAGCCCAGGCAAAAATGTTCGCTGCTCTGGCACCCCAATGGTGGAACAAGCTCCCTCACGTCGCCAGGACAGCGGAGTCAATCACCACCTTCCGGAGACACCTGAAACCCCACCTCTTTAAGGAATACCTGGGATAGGATTAAGTAATCCTTCTAACCCTCCCCCCCTACCCTCCCCCCCAAAAAAGATAGATGTACTATTGTAAAGTGGTTGTTCCAATGGATATCATATGGTGAATGCACCAATTTGTAAGTCGCTCTGGATATGAGCGTCTGCTAAATGACGTAAATGTAAATGTAATACTGAACATCTAAAACCCAGCTGATCACCACTCCTTCCCTTTGATCCACAGGTCAGTAGAAAGTCTATTTTACAGACAGCCTTGAGATCAAACCGTGTGTTTACAGTACCTTACAGTACCCGGGGGGGGGGGGGGGGGGGGGGCAGACAAAACAAAACATCTGCTCCGTTAAACAAAAGTCACCAACAAAAACTTGACTTAGACCAAACAAAAGATATACCACAAAGTAGTCCTGCACGGGTCCGTTTTTTGGAGCCGCCCCACGCCGGGCCACATAAATTCCGAGCCCCACCTGATATCCAACATCAGGACAGATTTTTCTCCTCAACCCGACCCACCCACATATAATTGTTTTCCGAGAGATGATCAGTGACCGTCCAAATAACAAATGTATTTACTTTTTATGACTCCAGAGTAGTAGGCTATTATTCCCCTCCCTGCATGAATTAATTTGTCTGCATGTTTATTCAACATTTGTATAGAAAGAAACCATGCCATGACTTAAGAACGATATATACATTTTTTTACAATGAGATGTGGCACATTAACAACTCAAATCGCTCTGAAAAAGGGCCTTCTAATTAGCCTTCTTACCTAATGAAAACCTATTGCTGACATAGCAAAACAAGACCTTTACAGTCAATACTGTTACGATAATCAAATAGTTTAATTGAAACTTAAATAAAAAATTCTCAGAATCGAATATAGGCTGCAAAAATACATTTATTTAGTAGACATAGTCTAGGCTACTCAAACGTATACCAGTGCACCGGTTTAAACTTGATATGGCCTGCGTATGGACTAAATGAACGAAAGGCTGAATTAACATAATGAATTGATAATAAACTGAATTATCATATCATAAACAAAAACCTGCTTTCACTCTCTGCTTTCACTCCAAAATCCTTCCAAATCAAACCAGGGATTTCACTCGCACAGCACCTGTTTCCAGGATGTTGTATTTCATAACCTTTCTTTATATTTCTTCCGATTAGACCTACGTTAGCCATTTTCGCGTGAGCTAGGCTAGCCAGAGAAAGTACATTTGGCAACATATTCTCATGTGGGGGGATTAAACATATGTTTCAGCACCACACAACTAATGGACAGTTCCATGATCCACTGCATGCGTGGCTTGTAGCCTATATGTCTGCCTCACCGCTCACAGAATGGAATTCGCAACACAATGCAACACAACAAGCTCCTGGGTTTGTAAAACAAATATTATTTTGATTTAAAAAAATTCCGACCCACAATATAATTGTTTTGAACCGCGAGCCAACCCACGGTTTGAAAGAATGTTTTCATTCCACTCGCCAGCTGATTTTTTTATGGGTCAACCGTGGGGAACCGTGGGTATATGACATGTATGCAGAGCATGCACCAGGCGGTGACCAATTGCAGGTGGGGATACCGTCAACAACCTTCTAGAATTGGAGCACATAAACCAATGAATTGGAGAGAGATGCTGCCAGTTAACTTGAGGAGGAGGCGGTGGAGAAACAGCTGAGAGTGGAGCTACCTCTCTACCAAAGCACTAAAAAGCATATTTTCAGCTTTCAACAAATCTACTTGGCAAAGAGATGGTCAATCTGCCTCGAGAAAGAGGTGGAGTTGCAAGGGAGAGAGTGAAAAAGAGTCAGAAAAGGATTTGACATTTCAATCTGGCCGTGTGTAAACTGAAGGGGAAACATCCGGTCCATTAGTATTCAACCGGCTGCAACACACTAGATCTGATCTCATCACACTCCTGTGTATGTAATTATGGGCAGTGGCAGCAGATCTCCTTTTAGACCTATGCCAGCCTGCCCTGGGCCAGCAGCATGGCCATGGCCTGACACTGTGTAACGCCCTGGCCATAGAGAGGGGTTTTTGTTCTTTATTTTGGTTAGGCCAGGGTGTTACATTGGGTGGGCGTTCTATGTTCCTTTTTCTATGTTTTTGTAGTTCTTTGTTTTGGGCCGTGTGTGTGGCTCCCAATCAGGCACAGCTGAAGCTCGTTGCTGCTGATTGGGAGTCACACATAAGGAGCATGTTTTTCCTTTGGGTTTGTGGGTAATTGTTTCTGTCATTGTTTTGTACCAGACAGGACTGTTTGCTGTCGGTTTACTCTTTTCTTGTTTTGTATAGTGTTCATGTTGTTGATATTAAATTTCTAATAATGAACACTAACTCCGCTGCACCTTGGTCCACTTCTTCAGACGACAGCCGTTACAGAATTACCCACCACCAAGGGACCAAGCAGCGGAAGAGGGAGGTCCGGGCGATGGAGGAGACGCCAGCCAGCAGACGGGGTCGCTGGCGTCGGTCGAGGAAACCCGGAAGACACCCCCAAGACATTTTTTGGGGGGGGCTAATGGGGTGGTCCGGAAGGGCAGAGGAGGAGCCCAGACCACTGCTCTCGTGGGGGATGACGGCAGAGGAGGAGACGCAGATGAGGTGGTTTATTGAGGACCTGCTGAAGGAAGATCTGGAGGAGGAGCCATGGGAGGCGGAGTTGCGCGCTGTGTCGCCAGTGCGTCCGCACAGCCCGGTGCGTCCGGTGGACATGCCCAGCACATGCCGTGCTAGGAAGGGCATCCAGCCAGGACGAGTGGCAAAACCGGCTCCACGCTTCAGTTCACCAGTGCGTGTTCACAGTCCTGTCTGGCCCGTCCCTGCTCCCCGCACCAAGTCCACAGTGCATGTCCCCAGTCCTGTCCGGTCCGTCCCTGCTCCCCGCACCAAGCCCAAGGTGCGTGTCCACAGTCCTGTCCGGCCCGTCCCTGCGCCCCGCACCAAGCCCAAGGTGCGTGTCCCCAGCCCTGCCAGTCAGCAGTCGTCAGAGCTGCCCGCCAGTCAACAGTCGTCAGAGCTGCCCGCCAGTCAACAGTCGTCGGAGCTGCCCGCCAGTCAACAGTCGTCGGAGCTGCCCGCCAGTCAACAGTCGTCGGAGCTGCCCGCCAGTCAACAGTCGTCGGAGCTGCCCGCCAGTCAACAGTCATCGGAGCTGCCCGCCAGTCAACCGTCGTCGGAGCTGCCCGCCAGTCAACCGTCGCCAGAGCTGCCCGCCAGTCAACAGTCGTCAGAGCTGCCCGCCAGTCAACAGTCGTCAGAGCTGCCCGCCAGTCAACAGTCGTCAGAGCTGCCCGCCAGTCAACAGTCGCCAGAGAGGTCAGACTGCGCTGAACTGCCGGAGTGGCCAGACTGCGCTGAACTGCCGGAGTGGCCAGACTGCGCGGAACTGCCGGAGTGGCCAGACTGCGCGGAACTGCCGGAGTGGCCAGACTGCGCGGAACTGCCGGAGTGGCCAGACTGCGCGGAACTGCCGGAGTGGCCAGACTGCGCGGAACTGCCGGAGTGGCCAGACTGCGCGGAACTGCCGGAGTGGCCAGACTGCGCGGAACTGCCGGAGTGGCCAGACTGCGCGGAACTGCCGGAGTGGCCAGACTGCCCCGAACTGCCGGAGTGGCCAGACTGCCCCGAACTGCCGGAGTGGCCAGACTGCCCCGAACTGCCGGAGTGGCCAGGGACGCCCGCCAGCCCGGTGAGTCCTGTGCCTAGGGACAGGCCTCTGTCATGTCTCCCCAGCCTGGTGAATCCTGGGTCAGTGCCGTCGGAGCAGCCAGGGTCGCCCGCCAGCCGGGCGCAACCATCGCCGGCCGCCAGCCGGGCGCAACAAGGGTCGCCCGCCAGCCGGGCGCAACCATCGCCGCCCGCCAGCCGGGCGCAGTCAGCGTCGCCCA
This sequence comes from Salmo trutta, assembly GCF_901001165.1. Lineage (NCBI taxonomy): Eukaryota > Metazoa > Chordata > Actinopteri > Salmoniformes > Salmonidae > Salmo > Salmo trutta. The sequence goes on from NC_042972.1 coordinate 59,278,325, forward strand.
CCAGACCTTCGGCGCGGCCAGGTGCGCCACCTAAGAGGGCGACGTCAAGGGTGGAGCAGAGGCCACGTCCCGCACCTGAGCCGCCGCCGTAAGAAGGCCCACCCGGACCCTCCCCTTCAGAGTCAGGTTTTGCGGCCGGAGTCCGCACCTTTGGGGGGGGGTACTGTAACGCCCTGGCCATAGAGAGGGGTTTTTGTTCTTTATTTTGGTTAGGCCAGGGTGTTACATTGGGTGGGCGTTCTATGTTCCTTTTTCTATGTTTTTGTAGTTCTTTGTTTTGGGCCGTGTGTGTGGCTCCCAATCAGGCACAGCTGAAGCTCGTTGCTGCTGATTGGGAGTCACACATAAGGAGCATGTTTTTCCTTTGGGTTTGTGGGTAATTGTTTCTGTCATTGTTTTGTACCAGACAGGACTGTTTGCTGTCGGTTTACTCTTTTCTTGTTTTGTATAGTGTTCATGTTGTTGATATTAAATTTCTAATAATGAACACTAACTCCGCTGCACCTTGGTCCACTTCTTCAGACGACAGCCGTTACACACTGGGAGTGCTGTCTGTTTTGCATAAGTAGTAATACTACATTATGTATTGTTGTAGTATCTTGTTAACATGCTGTTTGGTTTGATTTATTTCAGTGGTCATGGCAAATGGTCTTCAATGTGATATGAGTGAAAAAAATGTGTGGATTGAATTTCTGTATGTTAAATCCATTACCAGATATCTAAACAACACCTATGAAAAGTGAAAGCAAGATAATGGAAGAAGATGCAAGAATAGATGGAGAGAAAATTCTTACCGATTGATGCTGTTGCAGGGACTGCAACAGCCTCCTTCGACACTACAGACGGTCACGACACAGGAAAAGAAGAAGACACAGTGAATATTGATCTCCAAGCAACAAAAATGTACACCCTAGAAAATGTTACAATCTACAGTTTGATTTCTCAACATGTTCTACTTTGAAGAGACCAGAAAGAGCAATATGGCATTGCCTTAGGTAGATACATTACAACGCAGGCGTCTTCAGAGTGGTATGACTGTACCTGAGTAGTAGGAATTCAAAAGGGATTTGCTTTGCAGAGTTTTGCCTTGCACAGAGAAGGAGCAGGGAGAGGGGGATGCTGAGGGGAAACACACAAGGGGGAGATGTTAAAGACCTCGAAGACACAGCAAACAGGATGCAATATCCAGACACAATGCACTCTCTCTACTGCAGGAGAGAGTATCGCTTGTTGATTTTAAAGCTCTGATAGGGGAAAATGTTGTTGACCATTGTGATTGTTTTTAATGTATTGTATTGTGCTCTTTCTATCTACACGCGGACTACTTCCTGCTGACCTCTTGGCCAGGTCCGCCTCGCAAAAGAGGTTTCAAAACTCAACGGGTATTTTCCTGGTTAAATAAAGGTTAATTAGACAGACATGCAGGTAAGACAGACATGCAGGTAAGTCTCTAGAATAAGGTGAGTCTACAGTACATTAACCAACTATCCCAAAGGAGACGTACAGTGAGAAAGAGCAAATGTATGTACCACAAGTGAGCAAACCAGGATGGGTTCAGAAAACGCCACCATATGGTGAAAGAGATAAGTTCTCACCTTCAACAACTCACACTACAAGCCTATCAAACACGAAATGCGGACAAATGGGATTCTGACACATGGAGTTTTTACAATAATCGACATGTGATATTACATACTGCTATGCAAACCATTTATCCACAGACTGGCTCCTTCATCTCACTCTGAGGATGTGCTTTACATGCTAATGCGCAACAGTATTTCCTCTACTCAAAGATACAATCCCATGGATTTATGCATACTGTATGCTAATGTAGCAAAGATGCTAAACTTTACACTACTAACTGCACGTGAAAAGTGCTTCCGCAGCAATGTAGACTAGATACCAGCAAAAGATGTTTCACGAGAATGCAATAAGAGAAAAGGTTATTTACCTGCGTCCCTGTAAATATTAGACCCCCATGCTGCGTTGGCATTTTTCTCTCCCTCATTAGGTACAACCTGTGCCCAACACCCCTGGCACTATGCTATTCTGTTGGCCACATTACACGCCATAAATAATGATAGGGAGGAATAATGAATAAGATGGTGTACAGGAAGAATACTGATATGAGAGGGAGAATATTCTGTGTTGGAGGCTTTGCATACTTAGATGTACAGATATCAGATCTTAACTTTATCACTCTTTTGTTGCGGAGATTGGCTAAAAAGGAGCAGTTCTCTTTCTCTCCATGAGGGGTCAGTTATCGTAAAATAATGTTGTTTTCTCACTCGCTCAAAGCTATAGACTTAAGTCATATTACTGCAACATTCAAATGTACAAAAACGTATCTGAAATGCAGCCATACACGTTAGCAACCATCGTTTTATATACACTGAACAAACATATAAACACAGCATGTGAAGTGTTGGTCCCATGTTTCATAAACTGAAATAAAAAATCCCAGAAATTTTCCATATGCACAAAAAGCTTATTTCTCTCAAATGTTGTGCACAAATATCTTTACATCCCTGTTAGTGAGCATTTCTCCTTTGCCAATATAATCCATCCACCTGACAGGTGAAGCATATCAAGAAGCTGATTAAACAGCATGATGTCAGCATCTGGTAAGACATGGGATGGGGGCCTATGCATATATGTGAACAACAGCTGGTGTACGATATCTAAGGAAGTCTCAAGGTTTTGCTCACCTGAGGTAGAGTATCTCATGATAAGCTGTAGACCACACTATCTAGCTACAGAGTTTTCATCTGTATTTTTCGTAGCTGTCTACAAACCACCACAGACCGATGCTGGCACTAAAACCGCGCTCAATGAGCTGTATACCGCCATAAGCAAACAGGAAAATGCTCATCCAGAGGCGGCGATCCTAGTGGCCGAGGACTTTAACGCAGGGAAACTTAAATCAGCATGTTAAACGTGCAACCAGAGGAAAACAATTCTGGACCACCTTTACTCCACACAAAGAGATGTACAAAGCTCTCCCACGCCCTCCATTTGGCAAATCTGACCATAATTCTATCCTCCTGATTCCTGCTTACAAGCAAAAATTAAAGCAGGAAACACCAGTGACTCGGTCTATAAAAAAGTGGTGTGACGAAGGAGATGCTAAACTTCAGGATTGTTTTGCTAGCACAGACTGGCATATGTTCCGGGATTCTTCCGATGGCATTGAGGCGTACACCACATCAGTCACTTATCAATAAGTCCATCAAGGATGTCATCCCCACAGTGACTGTGCGTATATACCCCTACCAGAAGCCATGGATTAAAGGCAACATTTGCACTGAGCTAAAGGGTAGAGCTGCCGCTTTCAAGGAGCGAGACTCTAACCCAGAGGTTTATAAGAAATCCCTCTATGCCCTCCGACAAACCATCAAACAGGCAAAGCGTCAACACAGGACTAAGATCAAATCATACTACACCGGCTCCGACGCTCGTCGGATGTGGCAGGACTTGCAAACTATTACAGACTACAAAGGGTAACACAGCCGAGGGCTGCCCAGTGACATGAGCCTACCAGACGAGCTACATCACTTCTATGCTCACTTCGATGTAAGTCGAAGCGAGTCGCCTCTCCCTGTCTGAGTCTGTAATACCAACATGTTTCAAGCAGACCACCATAGTCCCTGTGCCCAAGAACACTAAGGTAACCTGCCTAAATGACTACCGACCTGTAGCACTCACATCTCACTCACATCTGTAGCCATGAGATGCTTTGAAAGGCTGGTCATGGCTCACCACAACAACATCATCCCAGAAACCCTAGACTCACTCCAATTTGAATACCGCACCAACAGATCCACAGATTATGCAATCTCTATTGCACTCCACACTGCTCTTTCACACCTGGACAAAAGGAACACCTATGTGAGAATGCTATTCATTGACTAGAGCTCAGCATTCAACACCATAGTGCCTTCAAAGCTTATCACTAAGCTAAGGAACCTGGGACTAAACATCTCCCTCTGCAACTGGATCCTGGTGGTAAGGGTAGCTAACAACACATCTGACACGCTGATCCTCAACATGGGGGCCCCCCAGGGGTGCATGCTCAGTCCCCTCCTGTACTCCCTGTTCCCTCATGACTGCACGGTCAGGCACGACTCCAACACCATCATTACGTTTGCTGATGACACAACAGTGGTAGGCCTGATCACCGACAACGATGAGAAAGCCTATAGGGAGGAGGTCAGAGACCTGATCGTGTGGTGCAAGGACAACAATCTCTCCCTCAAAGTCATCAAGACAAAGGAGATGATTATGGACTACAGGAAAATGAGGACCGAGCACGCCCCCATTCTCATCAACGGGGCTGTGTTGGAGCAGGTTGAGAGCTTCTAGTTCCTTGGCGTCCACATCACCACAAACTAACATGGTCCAAGCATACCAAGACAGTCGTGAAGAGGGCACGACAAAACATATTCCCCCTCAGGAGACAGAAAATATTTGGCATGGGTCCTCAGATCCTCAAAAGGTTTTACAGCTGCACCACCAAGAGCATCCTGACGGGTTGCATCACTGCCTGGTATGGCAACTGTTCGGCCTCCGACTGCAAGGCACTGCAGTGGGTAGTGCGTACGGCCCAGTACATCACTGGGGCCAAGCTTCCTGCCATCCAGGACCTCTATACCAGGCGGTGTCAGAGGAAGGCCCTAAAAATGGTCAAAGACTCCAGAAACCCTAGTCATAGACTGTTCTCTCTGCTACCACATGGTAAGCGGTACCGGAGCACCAAGTCTAGGTCCAAGAGGCTCCTAAATAGATTCTACCCCCAAGCCATAAGACTCCAGAACAGCTAATCAAATGGCTACACAGACTATTTGCACTGCCCCCCCCATGCTGCTGCTATTCTTTGTTATTATCTATGCATAGTCACTTTAATAACTCTACGTACGTGTACTTAATTACCTCAATTACCTCGACACCGGTGCCCCCGCACATTGACATTGACTCTGTACCGGTACCCCCTGTATATAGCCCTGCTATTGTTATTTACTGCTGTTCTTTAATTATTTGTTATTTTTATCTTACTTTTTTGGGGGGAGGGGGCTATTTTCTTAAAACTGCTTCGTTGGTTAAAGGCTTGTAAGTAAGCATTTCACCTGTTGTATTCGGCGCATGTGACAAATACAATTTGATTTGATCATGACACAGGTGCACCTTGTGCTGGGGACAATAGAAGGCTACTTTATAATGTGCCGTTTTGACATGCAACACAATGCCACAGATGTCTTAAGGTTTGAGGGAGCATGCCATTGCATGCTGACTGCAGGAATGTCCAACAGAGCTGTTGCCAGATAATATAATGTTATTTTCTCTACCATAAGCTGCCTCCAACGTCATTTTAGAGAATTTGGCAGGGCGTCCAACTGGCATCACAACCGCATACCACGTGTAACCACTACCGCCCAGCACTTCCACAGCCGGCTTCTTCACCTGTGGAATTGTCTGAGGGTTCAAATGTCCTTATATGAACTGTAACTCAGTAAAATGTTTGAAATTGTTGCATGTTGTGTTTATATTTTTGTTCAGTTTAGAAATTACTAGTTCCTCCAAAAATTCAAAGGTCAGTAGTGGGCCAGATTTGAACCCATATATGTGCCCTTGTCAGCTGCTGTACCCGCTGGACCACACAGGCGTCTGAGATAAACATACATTTATTTTGCCTAATGCTTGCCTTGAACATAAAATAAAACAATTTATCTAAGAAACACATTTTCCCTAACAAAAAATACATCTACTCACTACAAATATTGTCAATTAATTATAATCCACATAATCCACATAATCACATGAGACGTGCTGTAGCCTGCACGTAGTTGACATAGGCTACTTGAACTGAAGCCCAGTAGACCTGCAATCTAAATTATTGTATAGCCTACAAACACTGCTTCCAGCTGCCCCTGGTGGTGATTCTAAATATTAAATATCCTTTCAAAGCCTCCTGCTGCAGGATCATTATCCTCCTGGATGAAATGGGTCATATTAAGATCCAACATCTGTATGTGATGGAGCAAGGATTTTTTTGTCACGTCTCAAGAAACTTTTCTTCATTGATATATGACCAAATTAGATGGGGAAATGATGGATTTTAGTTCACAGGATGACAGAAAGGACACAAGATCAGTTGGATAACCCAGCAAGCACTCTAATCATGTAGGAACCATCTTCCTTTATGTGCAATCAGTCAAACATTGCCATGTAGATTTAAATCTCATTTGTCACACTCCACTTTAGCATTCCAAAAAATACACTCTCACAGTTGTAATACATTTCTGGTTTCTAATTTTGCAGATTAAAATATCCACTTTTCACTATGTTCAGACCACATAATAGGGCAACAATATCTGATTTTACAGATATACTAATCACAATACTTCACAATGTTTGTCTACATATAATAAATCTAACAATCATTTACATGAAACAAAATCCACTTGATCAAAAGTTACTGCTATAGTATCCTGACATGACTCAAACACTGTAGCTAGCTAGCAAGCGAGTATGTTAGACAAGTCTTTTCATTTGAAGTTAAAGGTCATTGAAGTTGGTAGTTACTACTTCAAAATAAAATAAATTGAAGTTGAAAATGTAACAATTATATTTTTTGGGAAAAGTGAAATAATGAATGTTGAGATAAAAAATCGAAAGCAACATTATAGAATTCTAAACCCCAAAAATTATATCAAAAGCAAAAATAAAACCTGCAAGAAAATCATTTTAAAGCGAAAGAAAAACTCAAGAAACAGCTATTTAATAGTGTTCAGTTAAACCTTTCCAACAACAAAACCTATTCAATCCATTTCGCCTACGCTCAAGCCTGCTGTTACTGACTTTCGCTAGGTTACTCAGTACTTCGTTTTCACCATCTGTTTCTTTGTTTTCACAGCCAGTTTATTCGATTGCTAATTTTGGCACATTTGCCTGCAGCTACCACCTTTGGTTAGGTCCACCAGTTTTGGAGTGAAGGTTCATTCTAAACCAATCAAAAAGCAGGATACACAGAGGTATAGTGATGACGTCACAAGCCCTAAAAATGTAAACAAAACAAGAACTGATAACAAACAACATTTTAGAATGCTATTTACCCATTGAAATGTGCTGCAGCATGGTGGTTTTCACAGTCATTTAAAAATGTTTGGGATAAAACAGCATATTATTTACCTAAAACGCTAGCTATGTTAGCCCAGTCTCTAGCTTATCCAGGATCAGTGATACATAGTTTATGGTTGTTCTATCTACGAACACAGCTGCAATCTTTTTGCAAGCAAGATTGCTAAAATGAATAAAATAAAATTTACCTCATAATATATTACCTGTAATGTTCATCTCCTGCAGCCTAATTGTTATCTCCTTGTTTTCATACTGTACCCAAATTACAAGGGTTGGATTCGTACTAAACAATTGTATATGTCATGGTTCCTCCTGGCACCAGAGGGCGGCAGAGACTGCCCTAGAGACTATTATTGGACTCAGGTGTGTCTTATTATTTCATGATTGTGTCCCTGTTAAAAGAGGTGTGTTTTCTGCGGTCCTTTGCAGAAGCGTGCGTGCGCGCGCGCGTGCGTGTCTCTTAGTGTTTATTCTATTCAAGTGTACTCCGATCCTGCGGCTACCGTTTCACAGTAAAGCATTATGTTTATCCTTAACCACTGATTCCTCGTCTGGTCTCTTCTCTGCACCTGGGTCCAACCTTACCACGTCACAGCATATGCCAGCATTTAAAAGGCATGTATAAAATCTGGAGTATGGTTTGCCTCATACATTGTCTTCTGGTATCATTTTAAATTGAGAACATATAGCTCAACAATATGTGCGTTTAGCTATTCTCTGCTTCAGATGACAAGGGGTGCATTGCACCTGCCCATAAAGTCAGTAATGTCATGTAGGCCTATGGCAGCATTGGCGATGCATGCCATATGATAAAATGAAAAATACATTCACATGGCTGATATACTGAGAGAGACAAACAATCGAATAAAAAAGATTGGCGATCTTACAACTAAACAAAAAGGAAATGTTCAATTGAGAATACGACACAAACATTGCAGGATTGCAGGATTGTGATTAATCAATATTGACACTAGTTCAAAATGACTCAAGTAAAAGTGAAAGTCACCCAGTAAAATCCTACTTGAGTAAAAGTAAAAAAGTATTTGGTTTTCAATATACTTAAAAGTTAATGTAATTGCTAAAATATACTTAAGTATCAAAAGTAAAAAATCTTTTCAAATTCCTTATATTAAGCAAACCAGACGGCACGATTTTCTTGTTTTTTAAATTTACAGATAGCCAGGGGCACACTCCAACACAGACATAATTTACAAACAAAGCATTTATGTTTAGTGAGTCTGCCAGATCAGATGCAGGAGGGGTGACCATGGATTTTCTCTTTCAGTGTGTGAATTAGACCCTTTTCCTATCTTGCTAAGCATTCAAAATGTAACAAGTACTTTTGCGTGTTAGGGAAAATGTATGGAGTGGAAAGTACTTTATTTTCTTTAGGAATGTAGTGGAGTAAAAGTTGACATAAATATAAATAGTAAAGTACAGATACCCCAAAAAACGACTTAAGTATTTTTTACTTAAGTACTTTACACCACTGCATACGTATAGTCCATGGGATATAATATATACCCTTAGTCTCTTGAGACATTCATTGGAACCGATCTCTCTTAATCTGCAAACAGGCTTTCACAGCTTTCCATATCTGAGGACAGAAAACAAAACAAAGAAACAGGCTTTCATTATACTCAAATAAGACAGCACTGAATACTATGTTGCTATCTATAGTTTTTCCCTCTAGGGACTGGAACTGGAGAATATTTTCCTAATGTCCTCCACAAAATGACCTGCCCCATCCAGTACTAGCCTAAACTGTCTCTTTACTGACATCTGGAGCTGCAATTTCACTGTCATCTACAAATGCATTTGTAGCCTGTGTTTTTAATTAACAATGATTACATCAAGATAGCTAGCTAATAGGAAGTTAGCTAGTGGATGACAATTCACTAAACAGTGTGTAAAGTTAGCTAGCTAGCAGCTTAGTGGAGTTAGCCTACAAAGTGGCCTACTGTAGGTAGCTAGCTAGCTATTTAGCTAACAGTACATCATTTTTTTTTTTACATTTTCAAAATGTATTTACTTACATGAATAGGTTCTCCCATGGTATCCGTTTTTGGGGTTATTACTAAAACGAAAGGCCAATCTTCACAATTTTTTTCAGTGGTAGCAAAGCGCAGTCAGCAACCATGTGGACGAATGGAGACAAGGCAAAAAGTGTGTCTCAAGCGGTTGGGTTAGGATGAACCTCCACTCCAAAACTAGCGGACCTAACCAAAGTTAGTGTTAGAAAGAAAATGTATTGAACTTATTATGGTTGATTTATGAAAGATTTAGAAATGTATAGAAAATGCTTATTATTGTACAGGAATGTATGTAAACTGTTCATTATGTTAAATTTGTATATTAGAAGCCTTTTATGGATGCTATTGTGACACCTATAGTTTACCTGTAAAATACAGAATGAAGGGGTTAAGGGTAAAGATGTTGTCAGTAACTCATTAGGACAGGTGATTGCACCTGATGAAAGACGCCTAGTAGAGCTTCAGTTTTCTACTGTTTCTTTTGTTTGGATTTAATTTGCATACTGCTACCATTTCTTTTGGATTTAATTTGCATGTTGCTACTTATATTTTGTACTTTAGGATTTTACCTTTTGCCATTCAAATCACTTGAAACCTGTTTAACCTCATCTGGATTACAATGCTTTCTTTCACTACTTACCAACCTGGAATCTGTGTGACAAACAATGGACAATTATCTTGTGAGTATTAAATACATTTGAACTACATCAGCAACTCTCGTTTTATCTATGGAAATGCGTAAGGAACCAAACCTGTATTTACATGTTTATAGAAGTGGCCTTTTAGTATATGGAAGCTTAGCTATTACATGTAGTAACTGCAGGCAAGAGCATAGGTGAAAGGGATTCAATAGGGTTGGTTGTTGGTGCTCCCGAGTGGCGCAGTGGTCTAAGGTACTGCATCTCAGAATTACAGGCATCAACACCCTGGTTCAAATCCAGGCTGTATCACAACTGGCTGTCATTGGGCGGTGCAAAATTGGCCCAGCGTCATCTGGGTTTGGCTGGTGTAGGCCATCATTGTAAATAATTTGTTCTTAATTGACTTGCCTAGTTAAATAAAGGTTAAATAAAAATACAAATACATTTGAGAGGTGTACCTCTTTTTTCAAATCATTTGTTCTTGCTTTTAAATTAGTTTTGCTCTCTCTAAAATAACTTGCTTGCCAGTTTGTTTGTTTTGTTTTTGATATCATTCTTTTTGCTTACAATTCTATAAAAAAAATCCAGATTTTAACGTTTTTAAACTTAATATTTAATGTTTACAATACATTTTATTTTGAATTCAAATTGACCCAATAAGCCTGCACGTCGGCAATGAATTTGCCTCAATATATCCTACGAAAGGATATTTGCGTTATCCCAGCATCTCCCAGAAACAGAAATGCCCCATCCCAAAAACAAAGTAAAGTGCCTTCGGGAAAGTATTCAGACCCCTGGACTTTTTACACATTTTGTTTCGTTACAGCATTATTCTAAAATCTATTAAATAAAACGATTCTATCAGCAATCTACACACAATAGCCCATAATGACAAAGCAAAACAGGTTCAGACCCTTTGCTATGAGACTTGAAATTGAGCTCAGGTACATCGTGTTTCCATTGATCATCCTTGAGATGTTTCTACAACTTTCTTGGACTCCAACGGTGATAAATTCAATTGATTGGACATGATTTGAAAAAGCACGCTCCTGCCTATTCAAGGTCCCACAGTTGACAGTGCATGTCAAAGCAAAAACCAAGCCATGAGTTCGAAGGAATTGTCCATAGAGCTCTGAGGCACATATCTGGGGCAAGATACCAAAACATTTCTGCAGCATTCAAGGTCCCTAAGAACACAGTGGCCTCCATCATTATTAAATGAAATAAGTTTGGAACTCTTCCCAGAGCTGGCCACCCAACCAAACTGAGCAATCGGAGAAGGGCCTTGGTCAGGGAGATGACCAAGAACCCAATGGTCACTCTGACAGAGCTCTGCAGTTCCTCCGTGGAGAAGGGAGAACCTTCCAGAAGGACAACCATCTCTGCAGCACTCCACCAATTAGACCTTTATGGTAGTGGCCGGACGGAAGCCACTCCTCTGTAAAAGGCACATGACAGCCTGCTATGAGTTTGCCAAAAGCCACCCAACGACACTCAGACCATGAGAAACAAGATTCTCTGGTCTGATGAAACCAATATTGAACTCTTTGGCCTGAATGCCAAGCGTCACGTCTGGAGGAAACCTAGCACCATCCCTACAGTGAAGCATTGTGGTGGTAGCATAATGCAGTGGGGATGTTTTTCAGCGGCAACGACTGGGAGACAGGACAATGACTCTAAGCACATAGCCAAGAGAACGCAGGAGTGGCTTTGGGACCATTCTTTGAATGTCCTTGAGTGGCCCAGCCAGAGCCCGGACTTGAACCCGATCCAATATCGCTTGAGAGACCTGAAAATAACTGTGCAGCAACGCTCCCCATCCAACCTGACAGAGCATGAGAGGGTCTGCAGAAACTCCCCAAATACAGGTGTGCCAAGCTTGCAGCTTCATACCCAAGAAGACAAGGGTGTAATCGCTGCAAAAGGTGCTTCAACAAAGTAGAGTAAAGGGTCTGAATACTTATGTAAATCTGACATTTCAGTTTTTTTTTATACATTTGCTAAAAAATTGTAAAACCTGTTTTTGCTTTGTCATTATGGGGTATTCTGTGTAGATTGAGATAAAAAAAAAAAATTACAATAAGGCTGTAACGTAACGATATGTGGAAAAAGTCAAGGGGTTTTAATACTTTCCCAAGGCACTGTATGTTTAGCATATTAGCGCATGTGCTAATATGTATCTACTGGTATAGTGTGGCCGTCTTTGAATGCATCAATGTTATTTTCTCAAACTCTTTAGGGACTATTGTGATAATACCACATATGAAGGGAATCTGACTTTTAGTCCATGAGAATATTTTTTAAAACATTAGCATTACATAGTTAAAGTGAACTGTTAATAGTTTCCTTATTTTTTAAGATGTTAATGTCAAACTTAACATGGTTCATCATGGCAATGTCTTTGATGACCCTAAAAAGTTAAGTTGATAAACCGTTGTGAAGTGGATTTAAATGGACACGTAATATCTGATCTTCTGAGTTATCAGTAACTCAGCAATCGTAACCAAAGCTTCTCTCACACTAAGTTATAATATGTACCATGGGCCTACATACAGAATTTGGTTTTATTTCGACTTATGGTTCAAGAGAATACATTTTTCAAAAGTTTTAAAAAATGTCCAAGATGGAGGAAAATCTACCCTGATGGACCTTATGGATCCTAGAGGCAAATTTGTTCAGCATGGGGAAAGACGCCTACATTCAATCTCTAGGTCAAATGTGGCGGTGGATATGACTGTTTAAGTGATACTGCTTTTAACCTGTTAGGGCTAGGGGGCAGTATTTACACGGCCGGATAAAAAACGTACCCGATTTAATCTGGTTACTACTCCTGCCCAGTAACTAGAATATGCATAAAATTATTGGCTTCGGATAGAAAACACCCTAAAGTTTCTAAAACTGTTTGAATGGTGTCTGTGAGTATAACAGAACTCATATGGCAGGCAAAAACCTGAGAAGATTTCATGCAGGAAGTGGCCTGTCTGACAAGGTGTTGTTGTTCTTGCCTCTGTTTATTGAAGACTCAGGATCTTAGCTGTAACGTGACACTTCCTACGGCTCCCATAGGCTCTCAGAGCCCGGGAAAAAGCTGAACGATATCGAGGTAGCCTCTGGCTGAAACACATTATCGCCTTTGCCAAGTGGCCGATCAGAGGACAAAGGGCTTAGGCGCGTGCCCGAGTCGACACCATGCTTTATTTTCTTTCGTCTGTTTACCTAATTGCAGATTCCCGGTCGGAATATTATCGCTTTTTTACGAGAAAAATGGCATAAAAATTGATTTTAAACAGCGGTTGACATGCTTCGAAGTACGGTAATGAAATATTTAGAAATCTTTTGTCGCGAAATGCACCGTGCGCGTGACCCTTATTTACCATTCGGATAGTGTCTTGAACGCACGAACAAAACGCCGCTGTTGGAACATAACTATGGATTATTTTGGACCAAACCAACATTTGTTATTGAAGTAGAAGTCCTGGGAGTGCATTCTGACGAAGACCACCAAAGGTAATCAAACTTTTCTAATAGTAAATCGGAGTTTGGTGAAGGCTAAACTTGCTGGGTGTCTAAATAGCTAGCCCTGTGATGCCGGGCTATCTACTTAGAATATTGAAAAATGTGCTTTCACCAAAAAGCTATTTTAAAATCGGACATATCGAGTGCATAGAGGAGTTCTGTATCTATAATTCTTAAAATAATTGTTATGCTTTTTGTGAACGTTTATCGTGAGTAATTTAGTAAATTGTTAGTAAATTTGCCGGAAGTTTGCGGGGGGTATGCTAGTTCTGAACGTCACATGCTAATGTAAAAAGCTGGTTTTTGATATAAATATGAACTTGATTGAACAAAACATGCATGTATTGTATAACATAATGTCCTAGGTGTGTCATCAGATGAAGATCATCAAAGGTTAGTGCTGCATTTAGCTGTCTTCTGGGTTTTTGTGACATTATATGCTAGCTTGAAAAATGGATGTCTGATTATTTCTGGCTGGGTACTCTGCTGACATAATCTAATGTTTTGCTTTCGTTGTAAAGCCTTTTTGAAATCGGACAGTGTGGTTAGATTAACGAGAGTCTTGTCTTTAAAATGCTGTAAAATAGTCATATGTTTGAGAAATTGAAGTAATAGCATTTCTAAGGTATTTGAATATCGCGCCACAGGATTCAACTGGCTGTTACGTAGGTGGGACGATTTGGTGCCACCTGCCCTAGAGAGGATAACAGTGCCACCTATATCCCAGTCGACGGCATTTTTTTTACCAAGTTACTCATGGCCTCTTTATCTGTGCCATACTAGAAAAAAGTTACAAATCTATGCTTGAGTTTTGACCATGTGAAGGTAAACCCCTAATTATATCAAAAAACGAAAAGAGAAATTGGACGTTCAGGGGATTTGGGAACTGACACAATACATGACGACCAAAATAGTACAATTCAGTTAACGATAGACTTGTTTTCTCACAGAATCTTTACAGAAATAACATACATGGCACATTCTCCTTTTCTTCTGAAGTTTTAAATGCTAATAGGGAATTTTCATAGTTAGGTTAGATGCAGAGCTGAAGTATGGACAGTGTGATGAAGGCAATTACTGTACATATTAGTTTAGACGTTTTTTCTCGCCAGCTGACCTGAACTTTCAAATGAATCTCTTCCCAGTGGCCAATGTGACATTTTCTCCAGAAAAGCTTCTGAGAGGGCCCTCATAATTACTACTGCCACACAGCAGGCTGGACCACACTTACAGCTCGGAGAAAATGGCCAAACCTTATTCGCCTTTCGCTGAAGTGTTTTGGAAAATTATTTACAGTAATTTGTTTTGGAGCTAAAATGGAATCCATTTGGAGAAGAGCAATTGGCATCCACTCATGGTCATTACTGCTGTATCTGGGTGGGTGTCTAAGAACCTTGTAAACAGAGCCATAATACGTTGGTGGATTCAGATTACACTGAATTGAAGTGTTCGCAACCCACCTCTAATGTTGTATTCTTAGATGTGACTCTTAAGTGCACTATGGTTTTATGCTGAAGTATTTGTCGATATGTTGCACTTTACATGAATATGGTCATCCAGTATTGTAAAGACAGTGAGAATGACAAACCAGCTGTTAAACCAATAGCTGCCTGGCTAATTATTATGTGGGGACCAATGGAGGACACAAAGCAGACTTTAAAGGAGATAACCTTTAAAGAAAACAGAACAGCACACAAAAATGTGACATTAAGTGCAAATTAAACTCCAGACAATGGTAACACCATGCATGTAAATTAGGGTAATAGGAGTGGAACAGAGGGAAGAGAGACCAGAGAGAAAACAGGCTAGGACTGACAGGAATTACAGACCGGGATTTCTGAAAAACTTCTGAGGAACTTTGGGAATTTTGCAATCTTATTAGTAGGTCCTGCTTGACTCACTGAAACCATTGAGGTCCTGGCTGCTGGTGGAGAAAGGGTCGTCCTTGTGCAGAGTGCTGACTTTGGTGGTGCTCTTGTCAGCCGTGCCCACCGGTCCCATCTCCCGCTGGGTGCTGCTGTTGGCTGTCTCCTTCTGTTTTTTGGCCAGTTTCCTTAAGCCGCCACCCAAAACAAACAGTGTCACTCAGAGACCAGATAATGGTGTAGTAGAACTACACAGAAATCATACAACAAACTTGCACTACTACATAAAGGTAAAGGAGTAAAAAGTCAAGAGTGGCCATGTTATGCACTGTTGAGTATCTAGTATTTTGTAGCTAAATAATTTGGGCTATTTGGTGCGTTTAAGGCAAAATTTGTGTTCTGTTCCATAATCTGCAATGATTTATTCCATGAGGTGAAATCACTATTTACTGGGCTGTGATTGTGGAATAGAACCCTTCCTGACCATTGCAGGCCTCATAGTCATAGTGACTGAAAGCAGATTTGGCCAATCATTCGTTTGGATGAAAAAGATTAGTTTTCCGATGTCTCAATGATATTATGAAGAAACTTGTGGATTTCAAAGTCAGAAGCTTGCCATGTGGAACAAAGCAAATCAGGCACTTAATTGGACTGTTCTAAAGGAATAAAAAACAACAGTAACCTACCATTTTACTTGAGCTCAAAGGGCTATATTCTAACAAATACTTCACTGTTAGTCTGCTTCGAAGATGAGTTGAGACTACAGTATATAATCATTGTTACCTCTATAATGACCTTCAACAGACTCCACGGTGGTGGGATTGACTAATAACTGCAGTGTAGTTTAATACTCCTCGATTTGCTTCCGAAGTTGAACAGACAGACAAGGCTTGTGTTATTACAAAGGTTTAGGTCTCTATAAGGCCTGTTGATGAGTGTTGCATAAATAAATATCCCATGAAAATCAGTTGGAAGGACACTTTAGCTCTTGCAGATAAAGGCATTCAACAGAATTCCTTTAGGAAATTCAGTCATTTATGAGCCGTCTTTAAACAGGACAGGCCTTGTGGAATATGGAAGCATGATAGTCAGTACAGTTTCCATTTGCAAACAAATGCGATCCTTCGCTTCCTCAGCAGCTGGGGTTAAGGACAGAGGCAAACGCTGCATCAGCAAAACCTCAGAGTCAAGAAGTAATAACAGGATGGTCATATCTGTAGGCACCTTTTTTCCCCACATAAGTTTCCAGGTCTTAATATAGTGGCAATATGGAGCTGTGTCTGAATGTGCATGAGTGTGCGAGCGAGCATGAGTGTGGGTGTTTGTATGTGAAGTAAGTGTGGGTGTGTGTGAATGGTGGTGGACATGTGATGTGTTTTTACTTTGATGTCACAGAGGGAGCCCTCTGAAATATTTATTCTGTAATCATTTTGCTATCATCATTTCAGGCAGACCTTTCCTACAATCTACAATGTACTTGTACAGCTGTGCTTCAAATTTCAAGTATTGGATTGGTGGCTATATTGGCTACTTTGCTATTCTTACTTTGAAAGTGGGCAGAGGAAGAATATTAGTGGTGGGGCAGAAAGAAGAGTAGGAGAGATTTGGACACGGGGTTCTACTATAAAAGAGAGAGTGAATGACAGAGGCGGAAGGAAGAAAGATTTTCTGTACATAGTCTAAAAGGCTGACAGATAGGGGGAGAGGGAGATGCTAGTTTTATGTAGGGAGTGAAGTAGAGAGGGAATAGAACGTGTAGTGAGGTAGAGAGAAGGGAGAAAAAGAAAGCCGTCAGTAAAGCCACATATCAGCTTTAATACAGTATGCCCTTCTCTCTAGTGTGACATACCAATTTTTCCTCTGTGTATATATCCACTTAACTTATCTCTGCACTGTCTGTCTGGCCTTCTATTGTCTCTACAAATGACTGCTCCGCCACATTTTATTAGGCTAGTACAATATTTGTATCTAATCTTGAAATATTGTACTAGCCCAATAAAATGTCTGTAGTGGAGCTACAAAGTTAGATCATCCATTCAAACTCTGGCTTCCACTTGACTGCTTATGACAAATCAGGGACGGGGAATTCCAGTCCTAGTGGACCTGATTGGTGTCCCACTTTGTGTCCATCCCTAGCCAACACAGCTGACTAATCAAATTGTATTCTAAACTGAAGATCATGATTAGGTGATTATTGGAGTCAGGTGTGTTAGCTGGGGCAAAACTGTGACACCAATCAGGCCCCTGAGGACTGGAGTTACCCATCCCTGATTTAAACAGTTGTCATAAGCAGTCAAGTGGTAGCCAGAGTTTGAATGGATGATCTAAATTTGTGACACCTGTGATAAAGGTCAGGCAATTAAGCTAATCATGTTTATCCCACATGTTAAAGCATGTGGTAGTAGGCTACATGACACTGTTATATCATTGCTCATACACAAATATCCGATCTTATCTGCTTCTGACATCTGCCACATCATGCTAACGATGTGAATCCTGTTGATTCAAATCGATAACTTTCCGTTATATCACGGGAAAGCGGTTACGTTATTACCTTTGTCTCATCATGCATACAGAGGACACAACGAATGCTCACCAAGAAACATATCAAACTCGGTTTTGCAAATGTTCATTACAAAAGTCCTTTGCGAGACAGTGAGTAAGCAGCCAGCCGTGTGGGTGAGGTGAGTGTCAGCATGCGCTTTAGCAGGATGGGTATGTTACAGCATGGTCAACATGCAACACTCACTTAGCCGCGCACACACACACACACACAAAAGGAGAGGGGGACAGGTCTGAAGGAATGCCTTTCGGAAAGAGTTAGTGTGTGAATTAAGTCCTCAGTTTTCTTGTGTTGTAGCTTATCTCATGGCATTGGATAGTAAGACTGACTTGGTGATTCAAAACGTTTTTGCTGTTTTCAAGCAAAATAATAGATTATTTAATTAAGATTAGAGTAGAGATTGAGGCTAGTGTGGTTGCTTCTGCGAAACGCTGTAGGACCCCAAAGATAAGACTCAAATTAGCGAAAGCCTTAATTGCACTGACATTGAAACAGTATTAACAGGGGACGAAAAGAAACAAGTGGCCTACAGTGCATCCTCATATAGGTAATGTGAGTAGGGAAATGTTGTTTGAACTACACACCCGGGTAGTGTATCTGTGTTGTGCCCTGTACTAGCCTGTGGGTCTTCTACTCAACCTGCATGACAGCTGCTCAAGAGTAAGCTCCAGGCAATGACCACTGGGAGTCAACAACCAACTTTCATCTAAAGTTCAAGAGTTTTGAGGAAAAGGGAAAAATACATACAGCTGCAGAAGCAGAACTGTGGATTCTGAAACACTTTAAATCCTTTACATTCCTGGTAAACATCCCAGAGCCACGCTTCTGCACACTCGGTACTAAGCAAATTAAACAATTCATCCAGTGTGAAATACATTGTAATAGCCATCAATTGAATTGCATAGATTAAGATTAAAGAAGTAATTTCTTTGAGGTCAAAGATCTCAGGCAGTTTTAAGTCTTCATGATGCCTGTTCTGCTATGTTAGGAACTGAACATTTAGATCTGTCTAATGCAGTCTAGCATTTTCACTGAAGATAGGAAAGTAGGCTTTGCGAAATGGGGACAAGAAGTTACAATAGGTTTACATTAACATTAGACATGGGTGAATACATAACCACGGAAAAATATTTTATTGGGGCTATGCATGAATGCTATTTTTGTAGGTGTTGAGATGCTTTGTCCATCATGGCATGTCTGATTGAGAAAATACTTGGTATTGAAATAATACTTTTTCTTGCAGCACTGACCATGAAAAAGCCCTTACAGTTAAATAATCTAAACCTAATTCTCTAGTTGTAGAGTTTGCTGTATTCAATTGTTTCATAAACAGTAACTGGACAATTGCATGTCTATAGGGCTTAATTAAAATAGGTTTTCAGTGGTTTAGTAATACAAGAACATGAGAAACAAGAAACAAAATAAGTGAGGATAATAAAAAAAGAGAAACATCACATTGGAAAAGGGTCTTTCCTTAATGCTACTTACAGGTAATAAGAGTAGGAATATGCATTTCTTCTGAAGCATGAAGGTAGACCAGTGGGACAAAATTTAGCACCCAAAAAAGGACAAACAGATTGCATTAGTTAGTTCTTTAATACCCACGTCTAGGAGAGCTGATGGAGAAAATGTCAAGAACGGGTTAAAGACATTGATGTGCTGCTGGCCTGGGTCTGTCTGTCTACAGTACAGTTAAACCAACACTCCCATTGAGCTCTGCAAGTGCCTACGGACCACCTGTCTATAGTAAAGGCTGGACTGGTGCTCCTATATAGTTGCAATAGTACTCTACTCAAACTCCTGCTGCCATTTTATAAATAAATATACCCAAAACAATACATATTTAAATAATTCATTAATAATTCACCCAAATTTAAAGAATAAATAGCACATCTGGCTCCCCATCAAATTGAAACTCCTTGAGAGAGATGGAATTGTCTGAATAGACAATGAGTCTGGGAGAACAGAGAAATAGGAGAGTGGGGATGGAAGGAGCAGTGAGAGTAAAAGAGGGGGAGGGGATGTTTTAATGACATACTGTTCTGCCATTCTGTTTAGTGAGATGGAGAGAAAAAGCAATGCTATCGTTGACACCTTGACTACTATAGGAAGGATATCAAACCTGAGCGTGGAAATTAGAGTATGTGTGGTGTGTGAGTGTCTTTTGAGAGGTAGACCATTTACAAATGACATGCAGAGAGCGTTGAAGGAATTGGCAAGCAGAGATTTGTGACTGAAAAGCAGATGGTATCTGTTGTTTCTTTTAAGGGTTTGTAGTTCCTAAACATGTTGACATTGAAAATATCAAAATGAGTAAATGTGTGTGACAAATACCTACAACATTGAAAACAACTCTTCACTAGTCTGTTCATGATAAGCAGTGATGTGTTTAGCGTAGTCTTTTTTGGTACAATTGATACCCACTTACTACACTAAAGGGGAATTTCAGGATTTTACAACTTGATATTAGATGGTTCCTCAATTTAAAATGTAGTCTATGGGCTAGGAGAAATTGTAATCTATGGTTCGGTTTCCTTTAGACAGGCATAAACGTCAGCTAACTTTATCCAACGCTAAACTAGCGAACAATCAATGGAAGTCATAGGGGGAATTGTGACATTTTCTTCAAATGGCCAAATCACCTTTAAGTAACATTAAACCAAATATTGAGTTGATTTGGCCATGGCATTTTGACAATTGCATGATTTCCCCTATCACTATGAAGAAACAAGGATTAAGCCATCTAGATATCCAAGATGTCTTAATGGAATCAACATTATACACCTACAGTATGTGCTGCAGTCAGATATAATATTGGATTCAATGGAACATTTCTCTTCAATCCTGTCCTCTGTTTGATAGTCCTGGAAGCCCTTTCCTGCAGTCAAAGTGCCTGGTTGCCTCATGGGTGGAATGTTATTAATATGTTTCATAATTTCATAATTAATAAAAAATGAATAAAAACATCCGACTATCCGGTGTTCCTATGTCAAACGGTTTTGTTATATTTCAGTCTTCTGGGATGTATATAAAGTGTAATATTGGGACGCAAACTAAACATTTAATACATTTCAACTCTATATCTGACATGGTACAGGTGTCAAACACTGTGTAACCATGATTTAGCCCACTGCTGTAAATGGTTTACTGATGTTTTCACTATGAGCTCATGTGAGGCGGGATTAAGACCTCGTACAATATGAGAAGTAGTGGTGGAATTAGATTACAGATATCTCCAACATTTTAATCCACTACACAGGACACATGACATGTCTGGTATGCAGATCCTGTATGTCTGGACCAGAGAACTTAGGGTTTTTCCTCCTTTTTCCTCAAAACAATCTTAACTTGTGAGTGTCTATCTAATCGAAAAACCTGAGCCAAATGGTGTGAAGGCAGACTCAACCATTACAGGCCTAAACCATCTCAGATGTAATTGATTAACTGTAAGAGGAAACAACACTTCTATCTAGAAAGAGGGAGAAGATAACACCTTTTAAGTTGTGTTCTTCCCAAACTCTTGTTTTAAATAAAAAATACAGATAGCAGCTGTCTGAATTGGATGTGATGGTTGTAAAATGGCGATTTAATAAGAGGGCTTCCTTATAGAGCTGTGTCAATCTTCTACTTTGGGAACAGTCAATACTGCCAGCCACCATCTACCCCTCCTGCTATCTTATTTCAATGGCCTTTTAAAAGAGCTGCTGACATTGTTCTTATGATATTAATAAAGAGAAGTGAGAGCTAGAGCTGTGGCAGTCAAAGATAGCAATAAATATTATTGTCGTAAAACTACACAATGCATCTCAATTATTTTGGGCTCCAAATACCTGATTATAAATTTGTTATGAAATGTATTCTGTGTATATGTGGAGGAATACAATATCTACAATGACATTGATTTAACCCTTACCCACCTATAGACATTAGGAACACCTTCATAATATTGAGCTGCACCCCCTCTTTTCCCTCAGAACAGCCATAATCCATTGGGGCATTGACTGAACAACATTTTGACTCCAATGCTTTCCACAGTTGTGTCAAGTTGGCTGGATGTCCTTTGGGTGGTGCACCATTCTTGATACACATGAGAAACTGTTGTGTGAAAACTCAGCAGCGTTGCAGTTCTTGACACAAACCGGTGTGCCTTGCACCTACTACCATACCCGGTTCAAAGGCACTTAATAATTTTGTCTTGCCAATTCACCCTCTGGCACACATACATAATATGTCTCAATTGTCTTCCCCCCTTCACCTACATTGATTGAAGTGGATTTAACAAGTGGCATCAATAACGGATCATATCTTTCACCTGGATTCACCTGGTCAGTCTATGTCATGGAAAGTGTAGGTGTTCTTAATGTTTTGTATTCTCGGTGTAAGTTCACGCAAAAAAACTCAGCTTTAAAGGTTAACGTGAACGAATTACTGTATCTGGCGTATCCCTGGTAATCCATTATGAACGGTGGTTGCTGTCAAATAGGAGTAACAACTTTAAAGGTTATACTATGTAAACATGACACTCAAATACCATTGCTGAATAAACACACGCACACAAGCAAACACGCACACACTACGCATCCATATTAATTGTAAACATGTTTCATTATACAACACACACATACGTTATACGTACACATGCAAACACATTCATGTAAATTAAAGGCATGCACAGACACATTCAGATGGATGAGCAAAATCCAATGACAAAAGCATAAACCAGATTAACAATCTTTCACTAAACACAGAATAAATCTCAGTAAAAGACTAAACTCTTATATTTGATATGGTGTTGTACCAAATACCTCTCTCTGTACCTCCTGTAGATTTACAGCACACTGCATGATCTTATTTCATGTCTTTCATCTACACTGATACTTTGTACAGATATTAGATCGACCATTGGCTATGATGCATTGGTAGTCTAACATTAGGGATTTCAATGACCTCTGTCAGCTATGTCCACTGTGGTCCATTCTCCTCCCCCATCACCCCACCATCCGTTTGTGCAAACACTCCAGCTCTCACGTTTGTGTGTGGGAATGTCATTCTCTCTGCATGGCCATCCCAGCACACAGACTGAGGAGTAATGGTCAGGAACACATTACACGCACGTACACACACACACACACACACACACACACACACACACACATGCGCTCACACACACACACACAAATGCACGCACATACACACACACGCACACACACACACGGAGATAAGGCTGTTGAGACCCCTGGAAGACAACAGCTGCTTGGCCTGAAGGCAGACAGTGTGTGTGTCATACATGTTTGTGTATGTCTGTCTGTGTGTGTGTTCATGTCCCCACTGACAACTATTAGCTGACACCACAGCCATGTGTGGACCATCATCAGATGTTTACCCTTCTGCCAGTCAATTATTTATAAAGGGGTCCACATGTCACAACTCAGGAAGGGGCTCAACCTTGCATCAGTAGACAAGGGCGAGGTTCGCTGCTGCTACAAGAACACTGCATGAATGGGCAATGAGTGGCTAATGGACTGGGACTGGCTGCAACTGAATGGACACTTAACTCACTCAGCCCAAGACTGGATGGACTTGCGGGGAGTTCATCATGTTAACAGCCTTTGCTGCACCCGGGCACCAATAAATTACTAATTGTCTTTGGTTACCTCGTCTTAATGCTCTGAAAGGTACATTGTCTGAACTGAAGTGGTATTAAAAGAGAATTCGATATCGGAACAAATGATTAATAGTAAAGCGATGAGATCTGCTAAAGGAAACGTGGCTGCTGAAGTTTGTTTTGGAAATGAGTTGGCATGGGGCTATTTTAAGATACATTTTGTTTATTGAGAGATATTACAGTAAGGAACATTTTCTTACTTCTGTGATTTGGCAGCCGTTGCAAATGCTGTATATCTGTGTATCATTTACTTTTTTGTCATGATTCAATTGATAGCTTTAGATTATTAGAGGATAGACTCACTGTACCATACAGCTTCTAGTTGAACCACAAAGACACAGACCATAGTTATGTGAATAGCGTGTGTTTGTGTATAGCTTACAGTAATGAACACAACCCAATCAGGAAACAAACGTGCTGTGGCGGTGAATGCTTAATGAATCTGAATTAGTGCACCACTCAAAAGAGGTAGTGGCATTTTTTGTGGAAAATAATTACTCATTTGACATGGAACTGAGTTTTAAGCCCTCCACTTGTTGGGTAAGTGCAGGTAAAGAGTAGCTGCAAGAGTGGTTCATTGTTGCGCCAGGAAGATTTATGGAAATCAAACAATAAAAACCTTATTGAAAGGTGTACTTACAATGCAAGGCATACAATTCACTTTGATAATTAACATTTAATATGATAATGCAATGCTCTAAGTTCATCCTATGGCTGGTCAATTTAATCCTTTTATGGAATATCTCATTGCAGATAATGTATCTAATACTCAACTGACAATGCATGAGGCAAGATACAAATAAATCAACGAATAAGACTGTACAAAATACCACTTAATGTCAATCACAGTAACGCAGACAAAATATAGAAATCCTAATGGTGCAACCGACAGTGACGGTCAGAGTATCGAAAAGTAATGGCCTCGTGAATTTTCGTGCATGTGTCGGAAATGAATTACATATCTGATCACAGATGGGTAAAAAAAACAATGGTGAGGCACGATCTTAAGATGCGTAGCTAAAAATAAACATACAATACCCCACACTCAGAGTTCTCCATGTGTGTATCTCTCTAGCAGGCGCAGGCCAAAAGAGGAAGAGGAAGAAGATAAGAGACATGGGCGTGAGACTAGTATTAGAAAAAAGGGCAGACAACAGTGATGGATGTGAACATGTAGACTACTGGCACAGATTATTTTAAGAAAATTTGTTCTACGAACATTCAGTGGTGTCGGAAATTATTGACACCCTTGATAAAGATGAGCAAAAAATTACTGATATCCTTGATATCCTTAGTCTGCACTTATGGATTCCCTCTTCAATTCAAACCACAGTCCGGAGACTGAGATGGTCATTGCAAAATGTTTATTTTGTGGCTAATTAACCATTTCTTTGTCAATTTTGATATGTGCTTGGGGTTATTGTCTTGTTGAACGATCCACTTGAAGCCAAGTTTTAGCGTCCTGGCAGAGGCAGACAGGTTTTTGGCAAAAATGTCCTGGGTCAACACGTGTACCTGTCCAAACGGAGATTAGGATTGTGCTCTAGCAGGGGTTGGTCTGGCTCTCAATCACTGATTGCACATGAAGGGTATCTGTATATGTGAGCATACACCATCACACCACTGCAATGTGCTGGTTTGATGGTGTATGTTGTGATCCATTAGTCTAATAAACCTCTACTTTATAATCCTAAATGCCTGATGTTCCTCAAGAAAAAAAGCTTTGGAGCAAAAAACCCCCGCAATAAATGCCAAGAGAAAAAGCTTTCAGTTTCCATAATTCTCTGAAATACTGTTGAGAAGCACTGTGGAGTTCTACAGCTCCAATCTTGTTACAGAAACAGTAGACTTGATAACAATTAAAATAGACAGTGACTCCCCCACTACCTTGCAAGTCGTATTCTCAGCACAGATACAAAATGCTACAATTTTGTGAGTTTACCATTAATTATTTAAGGGTTTTTATCTTGGACTTTTTGAAAAGCACATTTGACAGCGCTGTAAGAGTCCTAAGGGCTTAAGCTACAGGGCAGGAAAACATAAAATCACCATTAAGTATTTGCCTGTCCATTCAATTCATTCGTATGTTATTAGTACAAAAAACTAAGTCCATTTGGAAATCTCTAAAACATGTGTAACACTACTTTGAAAGATTAAATGGACAGTGTACTCGCTTCCAACAGGTTTTCACCACAAATAATTGATAGTGGCTAAAAGCCATGTAAAACACTGCAATTTAAAAAACATTGCCCCCGAACTATCTAGGTTGCAAGAATGAAATATAGATGACCCAGCATGCCAGGCGTCTTAGGATATTGAAGCCTAAGCACTTCTTCTCCCTCTCCAATCTATATCCTCCACGGGTGGCTTGGCTGCCTATCGGTCTTAACTATTTATGGGAGAATTGGTTTCCAGTTGTCCATTTAGCATAGTTAGCATAGTTAACCTGTAACACCCACAGTTTTGTCTCCAGATTGGTTGCCAATTCATACATGCCTTGTTTATAAATGTTAAATATTAAAATATGATTTATTTATGATTACATGTATTAATAGTTGATAAAGTTTATTAATTTGAATTCATGAAATTATCATACATTTCTACCCTGTTTATTTTCAAGAACAGTGGTGATTGTGACATGCAATTTTGTCTCAACAGCATAGCATATGACAAATTAATGGTCATGAAGTACAGTAGTAAGATATTTCAAAGTTTAATTCCTCTCTGTATATGTGGATAATTAGGCGGCACATTTTGAAAGTATAGATTTTTTTAAAACTGTGGGTCCTAGCATAGCAAAATGGCATGGGCAGTATGTGATTAGGGTAGTTTAGGAAAGCAAGAGACAAAGGAAGGAGACAGAGATGTGATGGAAGTAAGCCAGTGTGCATGTTAACAAGACATAGAAAGCTGTGTGTGTCCGTAGACCCCCTAAAAACATACCTTCCTCCTTATGAGTTAGTCCCAATGGTATTTCAGCTCAACTGAGGCCTTAGAAGTATTCTAGTCATATTGCGGATGGGACATTGGGTCACACTATGGTGTGAGGCTACTAGTACTATAGTAGCTGACATATTTCCACTTGCAGCATCGGGGACACACTAGGAGTTTCTCGACCACTCTTTACCTGCGTTTGAAGGTGAGAACCACTCCTAGTAGGATGATGACGAACATGAGGATGCCTGCGATGACACCAGCCATTTTGACGTTGCTGTCCACCTGCTTTTCGGGCTCCACAGCGTCCGAGTCCTGGGTGGACGCGCCTACAAACAGGCACAGACACATCACAGAGAGGAGGAGGGAGTTTACCCTGGGGCAACCATCCTCCATACACACACAAACACATACACAAAACGCACTCACACACACATACGCAATAATACACACACATATGCAAGTATATACACATCTGCACACACACATTTGCACACATGTTGTAGACAGTGCACACACACACACAAACACTCTAACCACACACTTACACACTCACATACACGTATATGTGCACAAAAACCTATTCACACAAAAACACTTATGCGAGTACACGCACACACGCTCATACATACAGACGGACAAATAGATGCAAACACATACAAACAAACATTCACAGTAAAGAGAGAACCTTTCTTTTGTTTAAATACAAGATCACAAAGTCATGCAAAGAAATGGCAGGGTCATTAATACTAATGCAAGGGAGACATTAATTTTGGTGAAAAGTGAAAAGATGATTAGGTATAGTGTTGCTGTTACAGGTATTGGCGGAAATGTTAGCTATATCCTGATCGATAAACTCCAAATGATTACAAGATAAAGTTCAATTAAGATTTAGTAAACTTGTGATAGGGTGCTTCTCACACAGGACAGATGAATGGTGAAAATCAACGTCTGGGAATACACATGTTAGAGTAAGGTCATGTTCTCTTGCATCAAAGGATTTGTGGTTGAGTTAATACGTATGAGTTGTTATTTTCAACAGGCTTTTCATCTTACAGAGCAGTTGCACCACACTAAAACACAGAGGACATACAGTGCACTAATGTTGAACAACCAATGATTTGAGAAAGACATGCAGGAAAATGTTAGCATGGGTTGTTGAAGAAGCTTGGACATACAGTGAGGGAGAGAATGGATAGGTTGAGCGAGTTTATAGTACCGCTAGCTACTCCCAGCTTCTTCCATAGCTTACAAAAGTAACCACAACTGAAAATGCTTCCTTTGAACAATACAAAGACTGTAGGAAGTACACCCTAGTATTGCTGTCTGTTTGGAGACATTGGGTAACACAACATGCTGCTTCTACTGTATGTTCAACCTCTATAGATGTTACTTTTACTCAAGGTAGTTTTTTCAGGAGGTGCATTGAGGTCTGATATAAATACGTTTATTAGATATTTTTTTAACAAACAAACACCAGAAATGAATGTTAAGTAGACCTATACAGTACCAGTCAAAAGTTTGGACACACCTACGCATTCAAGGGTTTTTCTTTATATTTACTATTTTCTACATTGTAGAATAATATTGAAGACATCAAAACTATGAAATAACACATGGAATCATGTAGTAACCAAAAAAGTGTTAAACAATTCTAAATATATTTTAGATTCTTCAAAGTAGCCAACCTTTGCCTTGATGACAGCTTTGCACACTCTTGGCATTCTCTCAACCAGCTTACCAACAACGACGAGATGGCCTACAGGGAGGAGGTGAGGGCTCTCGGAGTGTGGTGTCAGGAAAATAACCTCACACTCAAGGTCAACAAAACAAAGGAGATGATTGTGGACTTCAGGAAACAGCAGAGGGAGCACCCCCCATCCACATCAACGGGACAGTAGTGGAGAAGGTGGAAAGTTTTAAGTTCCTCGGCGTACACATCACAGATAAACTGAAATGGTCCACCCACAGACAGCGTGGTGAAGAAGGCGCCACAGCGCCTCTTCAACCTCAGGAGGCTGAAAAGATTTGACTTGTCACCGAAAACACTCACACTTTTACAGATGCACAATCGAGAACATCCTGTCGGGCTGTATCACCACCGGGTACGGCAACTGCTCCGCCCAAAACCGTAAGGCTCTCCAGAGGGTAGTGAGGTCTGCACAACGCCTCACAGGGGAAAAACTACTACCTGCCCTCCAGGACACCTACACCACCCGATGTCACAGGAAGGCCAAAAAGATCATAAAGGACAACAACCACCCGAGCCACTGCCTGTTCACCCCACTATCATCTAGAAGGTGAGGTCAGTACAGGTGCATCAAAGCTGGGACCGAGAGACTGAAAAACAGCTTCTATCTCAAGGCCATCAGACTGTTAAACAGCCATCACTAACATTGAGTAGCTGCTGATAACATACTGACTCAAATCTCTAGCCACTTTAATAATACAAAATTGGATGTAATAAATGTATCACTAGTCACTTTAAACAATGCCACTTTATATAATGTTTACATACCCTACATTACTCATCTCATATGTATATACTGTACTCTATACCATCTACTGCATCTTGCCTATGCCGCACGGCCATCGCTCATCCATATATTTATATGTACATATTCTTATTAATTCCTTTACACTTGTGTGTATAAGGTAGTTGTGAAATTGTTAGGTTACTTGTTAGATATTACTGCACGGTCGGAACTAGAAGCACAAGCATTTCGCTACACTCGCATTAACATCTGCTAACCATGTGTATGTGACCAATACAATTTGACTTGATTTGATTTTGATGAGGAATGCTTTTTCAACACTCTTGAAGGAGTTCCCACATATGCTGAGCACTTGTTGGCTGCTTTTCCTTCACTCTGTGGTCCAACTCATCTCAAACCATCTCAATTGGATTGAGGTCAGGTGATGGTGGAGCCCAGGTCATCTGATGCAGCACTCTATCACTCTGCTTGGTCAAATAGCCTTACATACATGAAGGGACGTCACGTGCGCCATCCGTATGGTTAGTGAGAAAGTCCATATTGCAAATGTACGCTCCCTTACTAGACGTCCGACCACGTCCGATAAATCCGCGGACGGCGTCGGGCCGCTCACAGGGGCCGGATCTTCCAGGAAGTCATCGAACGGAGTCTCTCGGACCTTCCGTTTCCGTTTAATAAAATTTTCAAATTTTGGTCATTTCCTTGCAGTCCCGGATTATTCCACGAGAGGGCGTATGGAATCATATTGCAAATGTAACATATATCACCAATCGCGACACGGCTTTTTCTCCTAAACGGAAGATAATTCGAAGACGAAACTCGGTCTGCGTGGGTTTGGCATAATGGGCAGTTGGCCCCGAACAGGATGGAGTTGAGGCCTCGACGCTTTTCGAGTTAAGGCTATTTTTCTGGGATTGAAAGTCAAACAGGAAAATAGAGTGCTGATTTGACCGCTTCACATCAAACTACATGAGCCTACGGTGTCAGGAGAAAAGGAACCATGCATTTACCAATGTTCATTTCAGAGAAATTGTACAATGACACATTGGTGATATTCAACAACAAGAGGTTTTTTTTTCAAAAAAGTTACATATCCAGTTGCAGCGTGTTCAGATGAGTCCGTTAAGGCAGGTTTCGGAGCTCTGCGAGATTTCTGTGATTTTCTGAAACAACACACACTTGTTCAACCCTCTGTAAATAAGTCAGTTCTTAACAGAAACACTTAAAACTCAATATTCTATAAGAGCCTAACGTTCAGATTCCTGTGTCAACCAGAAATGCCTTATAATGGTGTCATAGGGGCTGTTTTGAAGGGTTAAAAAGGTCAGATCTTTCCACAACTTCATATGTGTGACTAGGCAACCCTCATGAACTGTAAATCAGTCATTTATCCCATCAGATGTCAAAGAAAAGCTCTCTCAAACACACACACAGAGAGGACGGAGTGACACAGTGCGGTGCTTAAAGACACAAAGAGCCTGCAATGGCATTACCATTATCTCTAGGCTGAGACGAGTTCAATGAGACGCCCCGCTTGACCGTAGCTTGCTCGGTATGAGCGCAGCGACCGTGAGAAAACTAGGCCCAAAATGAGGCCTGCACCAATATGTAAAGTGCTTATGGGTGACAGTGAGAGAACCATTAGGGTTAGAAGCACAATTCAACCTCAGGAGCGTTCCTGAGGTCCTCCCGATCTGTGCAAGCCTAACCATGACCCTGTGGCATTAACCCTTCACAGTGAAAAGAAGGTGTTTAGATCAAACTGTGTGCAATGACTTCTCTCCCCATAGGAATACATTGACAATTCTCCTAAATTCAACCTGAAGTCTATGTGGGTTATGAATGCCTTATGAACCTGTCTTCTATAACAATCCATCAGGCTACTGTGAGGTCTACCTGTGTCGATTCTAAGGTTCCTGGAGCAACCGGAAAATGTTAAAATCACCCTAGAGCTATTGTCATATAAGCAACCTGCAGATAGTGAAAATCATGCAACTCAACCATCTGTCATTCAGTCAATTCTTAAGGTAGAGACTTCATATTCAGGATTCTGTTTATGTCTACCCCAAAGACAACGTGTGTGAAGCAAGAGCTTCCTGTGACAACCGGAAGTTGTTAAAAACAGCCAAGAGCTATTGTCATATGGTCAACCTGCATATAGTGAAAATCACGCAACTCAACCATCTGTTATTCAGTCAATTCTTAAGGTAGAGACTTCATATTCAGGACTCTGTTTATGTCTAACCCAAAGACAACGTGTGTTGAGTAAGAGCTTCCTGTGACAACCGGAAGTGGTTAAAAACACCCAAGAGCTATTGTCATATAACCTGCACATAGTGAAAATCACGCAACTCAACCCTATGTCATCCAGCCAATTCTTTAGATAGAGACTTCATATTGAGGATTCTGTATATGCCTACCCCAAAGACAATGTGTGTCTATTCTTTTTGCAAAAAAACAAAAACACACACACACAATTTGGCCATAGGGACATAGTGTGGGGCTTAGAGTCTTATACCGCCTTCAATAGTTACTTTCGTTCAAACGATTCAAGAACCGTCAGACCTAGAGCTCCGAAATTTTAGAAACCTGTTCTAGAGCTCAAGTCGATAGTGCACAGTCATTTATGGGGCTCTAGAAGGTTCTCAGACCGAGAAACCGCCTCGTGCATTTGCAATATGTTCAATTCATTTTGAATATCACGGATATTCATGTAGAAATGTCCCAGAGTCGCAAGACTAGGTGCATTGAAACCAGCTCGGCCCATAGAGACGGACCCCAATATCTCTGTCCAATAGCTCATTCAGGGACCCCGTAGTAACGCCCTGAAAAAGTGGATTTTCAGCACCAATTAAGGCCATTGCTCGGGCACCGAATGACCTATCAAGCCGAAACTTGGGATTCGGGGTCGCCTCACATAGGCCTACACATAATGTCAGAGCTGGACCCGCAGCTATAACGTAACTATGTGTTTTATGTTTTTTTATGGTTAAAATTGAAAGCACTGTGAATTATGGGCCTTCTCTGACATATGTGATAGTTGGCTTCTATACGAGTTGGAAAAAGTGGATTTGGTGTCAGATGCTATCAGTTTGGTGTCAGATTGACATCTAATTGACTGATGGACGCTGACTGCTGGGTGACGAGCAATGGAGAGGAACCACAGTCACTGCCCGGCCATCCCGAGTTCATCGGGCCAGTCAATTATGCATTTCTGCAGTATTTTTGAGCATGCCTAAATTTGTGATGCTAAATGCCCATTAAATCATATTGCAAACGTAACGCTCTATATTGCAAACGTAACGTGCGTTTGCAATATGATTCAACAGCAAAAAATATCACCAAAGTTGACATGATGAAATCAACACAATGAGCGACAGAGAGGAACCACAGTCACTGCCCGGCCATCCCCAGTTCATCGGGACAGTAGATTATGCATTTCTGCAGTGTTTTTGAGCATGCCAAATACGTGATGTTGAGATCCATTGAAACATATTGCAAATGCGCATCAGTGCACATGGTGACCCGAAATGGGTTACCAGGAGTATTTTTTTAGAAGGGTTTTAAATGCCTTTAGGGTGGTGCAAGGGGTGCACGGTTGGGTAGGGAGCACCTTCCATCAGTGCCCATCCAGTATAAGGCGCCCCTAGTCATTTTGGACATTTTTCAAAAAATCGCTAAAAATTGACAGTCCCACTTCTCTCATGACACCATCAAGTCATGGAGAGGAACCACAGTCACTGCCCGGCCATCCCCAGTTCATCGGGACAGTCAATTTTGCATATCTTTAGTGTTTTTGAGCATGCCAAATTCGTGATGTTGAGGCCCATTGAATCATATTGCAAATGCGCATCCGTGGACATGGTGACCCGAAATGGGTTACCAGGAGTAATTTTTTAGAAGGGTTTTAAATGCCTTTAGGGTGGTGCAAGGGGTCCACGGTTGGGTAGGGAGCACCTTCCATCAGTGCCCATCCAGTATGGGGCGCCCCTAGTCATTTTGGACATTTTTCAAAAAAATCGCTAAAAAACGACAATCCCACTTCTCTCATGTCATCATCAAGCCATGGAGAGGAACCACAGTCACTGCCCGGCCATCACCAGTTCATCGGGACAGTTAATTTTGCATTTCTGCAGTGTTTTTGAGCATGCCAAATTCGTGATGTTGAGGCCCATTGAATCATATTGCAAATGCGCATCAGTGCACATGGTGACCCGAAATGGGTTACCAGGAGTAATTTTTTAGAAGGGTTTTAAATGCCTTTAGGGTGGTGCAAGGGGTCCACGGTTGGGTAGGGAGCACCTTCCATCAGTGCCCATCCAGTATGGGGCGCACCTAGTCATTTTGGACATTTTTCAAAAAATCACAAAAAAACTCACCATCAAGCCATGGAGAGGAACCACAGTCACTGCACGGCCATCCCCAGTTCATCGGGACAGTCAATTATGCATTTCTGCAGTGGTTTTGAGCATGCCAAATTTGTGATGCTAAATGCCCATTGAATCATATTGCAAATGCGCATCCGTGTATTTGTAATATGATTCAACAGCAAAAAATGTCACCAAAGTTGACATGATGAAATCAACACAACGAGCGATGGAGAGGAACCACAGTCACTGCACGGCCATCCCCAGTTCATCGGGACAGTCAATTATGCATTTCTGCAGTGGTTTTGAGCATGCCAAAGTTGTGATGCTAAATGCCAATTGAATCATATTGCAAATGCGCATCCGTGTATTTGTAATATGATTCAACATCAAAAAATATCACCAAAGGTGACATGATGAAATCAACACAACGAGCGATGGAGAGGAACCAGAAGCGTTCCTGAGGTCCTCCCGATCTGTGCAAGCCAACCTTGACCCTGTGGCATTAACCCTTCACAGTGAAAAGAAGGTGTTTAGATCAAACTGTGTGCAATGACTTCTCTCCCCATTGGAACACATAGACTATTCTCCAAAATTCAACCTGAAGCCTATGTGGGTTATGAATGCCTTATGAACCTGTCTTCTAAAACAATCCATCAGGCTACTGTGAGGTCTACCTGTGTCGATTCTAAGGTTCCTGTGACAACTGGAAGTGGTTAAAAACACCCAAGAGCTATTGTCATATAACCTGCACATAGTGAAAATCACGCAACTCAACCATCTGTCATTCAGTCAATTCTTAAGGTAGAGGCTTCTTATTCAGGATTCTGTTTATGTCTACCCCAAAGACAACGTGTGTGAAGCAAGAGCTTCCTGTGACAACCGGAAGTGGTTAAAAACAACCAAGAGCTATTGTCATATTACGTGCGCATAGTGAAAATTACGCAACTCAACCATCTGTTACTCAGTCAATTCTTAAGGTAGAGACTTATTATTCAGGATTCTGTTTATGTCTACCCCAAAGACAACGTGTGTTGAGTAAGAACTTCCTGTGACAACCGGAAGTGGTTAAAACCACCCAAGAGCTATTGTCATATAACCAGCACATAGTGAAAATCACGCAACTCAACCATCTGTTACTCAGTCAATTCTTAAGGTAGAGACTTCTTATTCAGGATTCTGTTTATGTCTACCTCAAAGACAACGTGTGTGAAGCAAGAGCTTCCTGTGACAACCGGAAGTGGTTAAAAATAGCCTAGAGCTATTGTCATATTGCCACCTGGAGATAGTGAAAATCACGCAACTCAACCATCTGTTACTCAGTCAATTCTTAAGGTAGAGACTTCTTATTCAGGATTCTGTTTATGTCTACCCCAAAGACAACGTGTGTGAAGCAAGAGCTTCCTGTGACAACCGGAAGTGGTTAAAAATAGCCTAGAGCTATTGTCATATTGCCACCTGCAGATAGTGAAAATCACGCAACTCAACCATCTGTTACTCAGTCAATTCTTAAGGTAGAGACTTCTTATTCAGGATTCTGTTTATGTCTACCCCAAAGACAACGTGTGTGAAGCAAGAGCTTCCTGTGACAACCGGAAGTGGTTAAAAATAGCCTAGAGCTATTGTCATATTGCCACCTGCAGATAGTGAAAATCACGCAACTCAACCATCTGTTACTCAGTCAATTCTTAAGGTAGAGACTTCTTATTCAGGATTCTGTTTATGTCTACCCCAAAGACAACGTGTGTGAAGCAAGAGCTTCCTGTGACAACCGGAAGTGGTTAAAAATAGCCTAGAGCTATTGTCATATTGCCACCTGGAGATAGTGAAAATCACGCAACTCAACCATCTGTTACTCAGTCAATTCTTAAGGTAGAGACTTCTTATTCAGGATTCTGTTTATGTCTACCCCAAAGACAACGTGTGTGAAGCAAGAGCTTCCTGTGACAACCGGAAGTGGTTAAAAATAGCCTAGAGCTATTGTCATATTGCCACCTGCAGATAGTGAAAATCACGCAAATCAACCATCTGTTACTCAGTCAATTCTTAAGGTAGAGACTTCTTATTCAGGATTCTGTTTATGTCTACCCCAAAGACAACGTGTGTGAAGCAAGAGCTTCCTGTGACAATCGGAAGTGGTTAAAAATAGCCTAGAGCTATTGTCATATTGCCACCTGCAGATAGTGAAATCACGCAAATCAACCATCTGTTACTCAGTCAATTCTTAAGGTAGAGACTTCTTATTCAGGATTCTGTTTATGTCTACCCCAAAGACAACGTGTGTTGAGTAAGAACTTCCTGTGACAACCGGAAGTGGTTAAAACCACCCAAGAGCTATTGTCATATAACCAGCACATAGTGAAAATCACGCAACTCAACCATCTGTTACTCAGTCAATTCTTAAGGTAGAGACTTCTTATTCAGGATTCTGTTTATGTCTACCTCAAAGACAACGTGTGTGAAGCAAGAGCTTCCTGTGACAACCGGAAGTGGTTAAAAATAGCCTAGAGCTATTGTCATATTGCCACCTGGAGATAGTGAAAATCACGCAACTCAACCATCTGTTACTCAGTCAATTCTTAAGGTAGAGACTTCTTATTCAGGATTCTGTTTATGTCTACCCCAAAGACAACGTGTGTGAAGCAAGAGCTTCCTGTGACAACCGGAAGTGGTTAAAAATAGCCTAGAGCTATTGTCATATTGCCACCTGCAGATAATGAAAATCACGCAACTCAACCATCTGTTACTCAGTCAATTCTTAAGGTAGAGACTTCTTATTCAGGATTCTGTTTATGTCTACCCCAAAGACAACGTGTGTGAAGCAAGAGCTTCCTGTGACAACCGGAAGTGGTTAAAAATAGCCTAGAGCTATTGTCATATTGCCACCTGCAGATAGTGAAAATCACGCAACTCAACCATCTGTTACTCAGTCAATTCTTAAGGTAGAGACTTCTTATTCAGGATTCTGTTTATGTCTACCCCAAAGACAACATGTGTGAAGCAAGAGCTTCCTGTGACAACCGGAAGTGGTTAAAAATAGCCTAGAGCTATTGTCATATTGCCACCTGCAGATAGTGAAAATCACGCAACTCAACCATCTGTTACTCAGTCAATTCTTAAGGTAGAGACTTCTTATTCAGGATTCTGTTTATGTCTACCCCAAAGACAACGTGTGTGAAGCAAGAGCTTCCTGTGACAATCGGAAGTGGTTAAAAATAGCCTAGAGCTATTGTCATATTGCCACCTGCAGATAGTGAAAATCACGCAACTCAACCATCTGTCATTCAGTCAATTCTTAAGGTAGAGGCTTCTTATTCAGGATTCTGTTTAAGTCTACCCCAAAGACAACGTGTGTGAAGCAAGAGCTTCCTGTGACAACCGGAAGTGGTTAAAAACAACCAAGAGCTATTGTCATATTACGTGCGCATAGTGAAAATCACGCAACTCAACCATCTGTTACTCAGTCAATTCTTAAGGTAGAGACTTCTTATTCAGGATTCTGTTTATGTCTACCCCAAAGACAACGTGTGTTGAGTAAGAACTTCCTGTGACAACCGGAAGTGGTTAAAACCACCCAAGAGCTATTGTCATATAACCAGCACATAGTGAAAATCACGCAACTCAACCATCTGTTACTCAGTCAATTCTTAAGGTAGAGACTTCTTATTCAGGATTCTGTTTATGTCTACCCCAAAGACAACGTGTGTGAAGCAAGAGCTTCCTGTGACAACCGGAAGTGGTTAAAAATAGCCTAGAGCTATTGTCATATTGCCACCTGCAGATAGTGAAAATAACGCAACTCAACCATCTGTTACTAAGTCATTTCTTAAGGTAGAGACTTCTTATTCAGGATTCTGTTTATGTCTACCCCAAAGACAACGTGTGTGAAGCAAAAGCTTCCTGTGACAACCGGAAGTGGTTAAAAATAGCCTAGAGCTATTGTCATATTGCCACCTGCAGATAGTGAAAATCACGCAACTCAACCATCTGTTACTCAGTCATTTCTTAAGGTAGAGACTTCTTATTCAGGATTCTGTTTATGTCTACCCCAAAGACATCGTGTGTTGAGTAAGAACTTCCTGTGACAACCGGAAGTGGTTAAAACCACCCAAGAGCTATTGTCATATAACCAGCACATAGTGAAAATCACGCAACTCAACCATCTGTTACTCAGTCAATTCTTAAGGTAGAGACTTCTTATTCAGGATTCTGTTTATGTCTACCCCAAAGACAACGTGTGTGAAGCAAGAGCTTCCTGTGACAACCGGAAGTGGTTAAAAATAGCCTAGAGCTATTGTCATATTGCCACCTGCAGATAGTGAAAATCAAGCAACTCAACCATCTGTTACTCAGTCAATTCTTAAGGTAGAGACTTCTTATTCAGGATTCTGTTTATGTCTACCCCAAAGACAACGTGTGTGAAGCAAGAGCTTCCTGTGACAACCGGAAGTGGTTAAAAATAGCCTAGAGCTATTGTCATATTGCCACCTGCAGATAGTGAAAATCACGCAACTCAACCATCTGTTACTCAGTCAATTCTTAAGGTAGAGACTTCTTATTCAGGATTCTGTTTATGTCTACCCCAAAGACAACGTGTGTGAAGCAAGAGCTTCCTGTGACAACCGGAAGTGGTTAAAAATAGCCTAGAGCTATTGTCATATTGCTACCTGCAGATAGTGAAAATCACGCAACTCAACCATCTGTTACTCAGTCAATTCTTAAGGTAGAGACTTCTTATTCAGGATTCTGTTTATGTCTACCCCAAAGACAACGTGTGTGAAGCAAGAGCTTCCTGTGACAACCGGAAGTGGTTAAAATCACCCAAGAGCTATTGTCATATTACGTGCGCATAGTGAAAATCACGCAACTCAACCATCTGTTTCTCAGTCAATTCTTAAGGTAGAGACTTCTTATTCAGGATTCTGTTTATGTCTACCCCAAAGACAACGTGTGTTGAGTAAGAACTTCCTGTGACAACGGGAAGTGGTTAAAACAGCCTAGAGCTATTGTCATATGGTCAACCTGCATATAGTGAAAATCACGCAACTCAACCATCTGTTACTCAGTCAATTCTTAAGGTAGAGACTTCTTATTCAGGATTCTGTTTATGTCTACCCCAAAGACAACGTGTGTGAAGCAAGAGCTTCCTGTGACAACCGGAAGTGGTTAAAATCACCCAAGAGCTATTGTCATATTACGTGCGCATAGTGAAAATCACGCAACTCAACCATCTGTTACTCAGTCAATTCTTAAGGTAGAGACTTCTTATTCAGGATTCTGTTTATGTCTACCCCAAAGACAACGTGTGTGAAGCAAGAGCTTCCTGTGACAACCGGAAGTGGTTAAAAACACCCAAGAGCTATTGTCATATTGCCACCTGCAGATAGTGAAAATCACGCAACTCAACCATCTGTTACTCAGTCAATTCTTAAGGTAGAGACTTCTTATTCAGGATTCTGTTTATGTCTACCCCAAAGACAACGTGTGTGAAGCAAGAGCTTCCTGTGACAACCGGAAGTGGTTAAAAATAGCCTAGAGCTATTGTCATATTGCCACCTGCAGATAGTGAAAATCACGCAACTCAACCATCTGTTACTCAGTCAATTCTTAAGGTAGAGACTTCTTATTCAGGATTCTGTTTATGTCTACCCCAAAGACAACGTGTGTGAAGCAAGAGCTTCCTGTGACAACCGGAAGTGGTTAAAAATAGCCTAGAGCTATTGTCATATTGCCACCTGCAGATAGTGAAAATCACGCAAATCAACCATCTGTTACTCAGTCAATTCTTAAGGTAGAGACTTCTTATTCAGGATTCTGTTTATGTCTACCCCAAAGACAACGTGTGTGAAGCAAGAGCTTCCTGTGACAATCGGAAGTGGTTAAAAATAGCCTAGAGCTATTGTCATATTGCCACCTGCAGATAGTGAAAATCACGCAACTCAACCATCTGTCATTCAGTCAATTCTTAAGGTAGAGGCTTCTTATTCAGGATTCTGTTTATGTCTACCCCAAAGACAACGTGTGTGAAGCAAGAGCTTCCTGTGACAACCGGAAGTGGTTAAAAACAACCAAGAGCTATTGTCATATTACGTGCGCATAGTGAAAATCACGCAACTCAACCATCTGTTACTCAGTCAATTCTTAAGGTAGAGACTTCTTATTCAGGATTCTGTTTATGTCTACCCCAAAGACAACGTGTGTTGAGTAAGAACTTCCTGTGACAACCGGAAGTGGTTAAAACCACCCAAGAGCTATTGTCATATAACCTGCACATAGTGAAAATCACGCAACTCAACCATCTGTTACTCAGTCAATTCTTAAGGTAGAGACTTCTTATTCAGGATTCTGTTTATGTCTACCCCAAAGACAACGTGTGTGAAGCAAGAGCTTCCTGTGACAACCGGAAGTGGTTAAAAATAGCCTAGAGCTATTGTCATATTGCCACCTGCAGATAGTGAAAATCACGCAACTCAACCATCTGTTACTAAGTCATTTCTTAAGGTAGAGACTTCTTATTCAGGATTCTGTTTATGTCTACCCCAAAGACAACGTGTGTGAAGCAAAAGCTTCCTGTGACAACCGGAAGTGGTTAAAAATAGCCTAGAGCTATTGTCATATTGCCACCTGCAGATAGTGAAAATCACGCAACTCAACCATCTGTTACTCAGTCATTTCTTAAGGTAGAGACTTCTTATTCAGGATTCTGTTTATGTCTACCCCAAAGACATCGTGTGTTGAGTAAGAACTTCCTGTGACAACCGGAAGTGGTTAAAACCACCCAAGAGCTATTGTCATATAACCAGCACATAGTGAAAATCACGCAACTCAACCATCTGTTACTCAGTCAATTCTTAAGGTAGAGACTTCTTATTCAGGATTCTGTTTATGTCTACCCCAAAGACAACGTGTGTGAAGCAAGAGCTTCCTGTGACAACCGGAAGTGGTTAAAAATAGCCTAGAGCTATTGTCATATTGCCACCTGCAGATAGTGAAAATCAAGCAACTCAACCATCTGTTACTCAGTCAATTCTTAAGGTAGAGACTTCTTATTCAGGA
The DNA here is from genome assembly GCF_901001165.1 of Salmo trutta. NCBI lineage: Eukaryota > Metazoa > Chordata > Actinopteri > Salmoniformes > Salmonidae > Salmo > Salmo trutta. The sequence continues at coordinate 59,318,594 of NC_042972.1, forward strand.
TTCTGTTTATGTCTACCCCAAAGACAACGTGTGTGAAGCAAGAGCTTCCTGTGACAACCGGAAGTGGTTAAAAATAGCCTAGAGCTATTGTCATATTGCCACCTGCAGATAGTGAAAATCACGCAACTCAACCATCTGTTACTCAGTCAATTCTTAAGGTAGAGACTTCTTATTCAGGATTCTGTTTATGTCTACCCCAAAGACAACGTGTGTGAAGCAAGAGCTTCCTGTGACAACCGGAAGTGGTTAAAAATAGCCTAGAGCTATTGTCATATTGCCACCTGCAGATAGTGAAAATCACGCAACTCAACCATCTGTTACTCAGTCAATTCTTAAGGTAGAGACTTCTTATTCAGGATTCTGTTTATGTCTACCCCAAAGACAACGTGTGTTGAGTAAGAACTTCCTGTGACAACCGGAAGTGGTTAAAACCACCCAAGAGCTATTGTCATATAACCAGCACATAGTGAAAATCACGCAACTCAACCATCTGTTACTCAGTCAATTCTTAAGGTAGAGACTTCTTATTCAGGATTCTGTTTATGTCTACCCCAAAGACAACGTGTGTGAAGCAAGAGCTTCCTGTGACAACCGGAAGTGGTTAAAAATAGCCTAGAGCTATTGTCATATTGCCACCTGCAGATAGTGAAAATCACGCAACTCAACCATCTGTTACTAAGTCATTTCTTAAGGTAGAGACTTCTTATTCAGGATTCTGTTTATGTCTACCCCAAAGACAACGTGTGTGAAGCAAAAGCTTCCTGTGACAACCGGAAGTGGTTAAAAATAGCCTAGAGCTATTGTCATATTGCCACCTGCAGATAGTGAAAATCACGCAACTCAACCATCTGTTACTCAGTCATTTCTTAAGGTAGAGACTTCTTATTCAGGATTCTGTTTATGTCTACCCCAAAGACATCGTGTGTTGAGTAAGAACTTCCTGTGACAACCGGAAGTGGTTAAAACCACCCAAGAGCTATTGTCATATAACCAGCACATAGTGAAAATCACGCAACTCAACCATCTGTTACTCAGTCAATTCTTAAGGTAGAGACTTCTTATTCAGGATTCTGTTTATGTCTACCCCAAAGACAACGTGTGTGAAGCAAGAGCTTCCTGTGACAACCGGAAGTGGTTAAAAATAGCCTAGAGCTATTGTCATATTGCCACCTGCAGATAGTGAAAATCAAGCAACTCAACCATCTGTTACTCAGTCAATTCTTAAGGTAGAGACTTCTTATTCAGGATTCTGTTTATGTCTACCCCAAAGACAACGTGTGTGAAGCAAGAGCTTCCTGTGACAACCGGAAGTGGTTAAAAATAGCCTAGAGCTATTGTCATATTGCCACCTGCAGATAGTGAAAATCACGCAACTCAACCATCTGTTACTCAGTCAATTCTTAAGGTAGAGACTTCTTATTCAGGATTCTGTTTATGTCTACCCCAAAGACAACGTGTGTGAAGCAAGAGCTTCCTGTGACAACCGGAAGTGGTTAAAAATAGCCTAGAGCTATTGTCATATTGCTACCTGCAGATAGTGAAAATCACGCAACTCAACCATCTGTTACTCAGTCAATTCTTAAGGTAGAGACTTCTTATTCAGGATTCTGTTTATGTCTACCCCAAAGACAACGTGTGTTGAGTAAGAACTTCCTGTGACAACCGGAAGTGGTTAAAACCACCCAAGAGCTATTGTCATATAACCAGCACATAGTGAAAATCACGCAACTCAACCATCTGTTACTCAGTCAATTCTTAAGGTAGAGACTTCTTATTCAGGATTCTGTTTATGTCTACCCCAAAGACAACGTGTGTGAAGCAAGAGCTTCCTGTGACAACCGGAAGTGGTTAAAAATAGCCTAGAGCTATTGTCATATTGCCACCTGCAGATAGTGAAAATCACGCAACTCAACCATCTGTTACTAAGTCATTTCTTAAGGTAGAGACTTCTTATTCAGGATTCTGTTTATGTCTACCCCAAAGACAACGTGTGTGAAGCAAAAGCTTCCTGTGACAACCGGAAGTGGTTAAAAATAGCCTAGAGCTATTGTCATATTGCCACCTGCAGATAGTGAAAATCAAGCAACTCAACCATCTGTTACTCAGTCAATTCTTAAGGTAGAGACTTCTTATTCAGGATTCTGTTTATGTCTACCCCAAAGACAACGTGTGTGAAGCAAGAGCTTCCTGTGACAACCGGAAGTGGTTAAAAATAGCCTAGAGCTATTGTCATATTGCCACCTGCAGATAGTGAAAATCACGCAACTCAACCATCTGTTACTCAGTCAATTCTTAAGGTAGAGACTTCTTATTCAGGATTCTGTTTATGTCTACCCCAAAGACAACGTGTGTGAAGCAAGAGCTTCCTGTGACAACCGGAAGTGGTTAAAAATAGCCTAGAGCTATTGTCATATTGCCACCTGCAGATAGTGAAAATCAAGCAACTCAACCATCTGTTACTCAGTCAATTCTTAAGGTAGAGACTTCTTATTCAGGATTCTGTTTATGTCTACCCCAAAGACAACGTGTGTGAAGCAAGAGCTTCCTGTGACAACCGGAAGTGGTTAAAAATAGCCTAGAGCTATTGTCATATTGCCACCTGCAGATAGTGAAAATCACGCAACTCAACCATCTGTTACTCAGTCAATTCTTAAGGTAGAGACTTCTTATTCAGGATTCTGTTTATGTCTACCCCAAAGACAACGTGTGTGAAGCAAGAGCTTCCTGTGACAACCGGAAGTGGTTAAAAATAGCCTAGAGCTATTGTCATATTGCTACCTGCAGATAGTGAAAATCACGCAACTCAACCATCTGTTACTCAGTCAATTCTTAAGGTAGAGACTTCTTATTCAGGATTCTGTTTATGTCTACCCCAAAGACAACGTGTGTGAAGCAAGAGCTTCCTGTGACAACCGAAAGTGGTTAAAATCACCCAAGAGCTATTGTCATATTACGTGCGCATAGTGAAAATCACGCAACTCAACCATCTGTTTCTCAGTCAATTCTTAAGGTAGAGACTTCTTATTCAGGATTCTGTTTATGTCTACCCCAAAGACAACGTGTGTTGAGTAAGAACTTCCTGTGACAACGGGAAGTGGTTAAAACAGCCTAGAGCTATTGTCATATGGTCAACCTGCATATAGTGAAAATCACGCAACTCAACCATCTGTTACTCAGTCAATTCTTAAGGTAGAGACTTCTTATTCAGGATTCTGTTTATGTCTACCCCAAAGACAACGTGTGTGAAGCAAGAGCTTCCTGTGACAACCGGAAGTGGTTAAAAACAACCAAGAGCTATTGTCATATTACGTGCGCATAGTGAAAATCACGCAACTCAACCATCTGTTACTCAGTCAATTCTTAAGGTAGAGACTTCTTATTCAGGATTCTGTTTATGTCTACCCCAAAGACAACGTGTGTGAAGCAAGAGCTTGCTGTGACAACCGGAAGTGGTTAAAAACACCCAAGAGCTATTGTCATATTGCCACCTGCAGATAGTGAAAATCACGCAACTCAACCATCTGTTACTCAGTCAATTCTTAAGGTAGAGACTTCTTATTCAGGATTCTGTTTATGTCTACCCCAAAGACATCGTGTGTTGAGTAAGAACTTCCTGTGACAACCGGAAGTGGTTAAAACCACCCAAGAGCTATTGTCATATAACCAGCACATAGTGAAAATCACGCAACTCAACCATCTGTTACTCAGTCAATTCTTAAGGTAGAGACTTCTTATTCAGGATTCTGTTTATGTCTACCCCAAAGACAACGTGTGTGAAGCAAGAGCTTCCTGTGACAACCGGAAGTGGTTAAAAATAGCCTAGAGCTATTGTCATATTGCCACCTGCAGATAGTGAAAATCAAGCAACTCAACCATCTGTTACTCAGTCAATTCTTAAGGTAGAGACTTCTTATTCAGGATTCTGTTTATGTCTACCCCAAAGACAACGTGTGTGAAGCAAGAGCTTCCTGTGACAACCGGAAGTGGTTAAAAATAGCCTAGAGCTATTGTCATATTGCCACCTGCAGATAGTGAAAATCACGCAACTCAACCATCTGTTACTCAGTCAATTCTTAAGGTAGAGACTTCTTATTCAGGATTCTGTTTATGTCTACCCCAAAGACAACGTGTGTGAAGCAAGAGCTTCCTGTGACAACCGGAAGTGGTTAAAAATAGCCTAGAGCTATTGTCATATTGCTACCTGCAGATAGTGAAAATCACGCAACTCAACCATCTGTTACTCAGTCAATTCTTAAGGTAGAGACTTCTTATTCAGGATTCTGTTTATGTCTACCCCAAAGACAACGTGTGTGAAGCAAGAGCTTCCTGTGACAACCGAAAGTGGTTAAAATCACCCAAGAGCTATTGTCATATTACGTGCGCATAGTGAAAATCACGCAACTCAACCATCTGTTTCTCAGTCAATTCTTAAGGTAGAGACTTCTTATTCAGGATTCTGTTTATGTCTACCCCAAAGACAACGTGTGTTGAGTAAGAACTTCCTGTGACAACGGGAAGTGGTTAAAACAGCCTAGAGCTATTGTCATATGGTCAACCTGCATATAGTGAAAATCACGCAACTCAACCATCTGTTACTCAGTCAATTCTTAAGGTAGAGACTTCTTATTCAGGATTCTGTTTATGTCTACCCCAAAGACAACGTGTGTGAAGCAAGAGCTTCCTGTGACAACCGGAAGTGGTTAAAAACAACCAAGAGCTATTGTCATATTACGTGCGCATAGTGAAAATCACGCAACTCAACCATCTGTTACTCAGTCAATTCTTAAGGTAGAGACTTCTTATTCAGGATTCTGTTTATGTCTACCCCAAAGACAACGTGTGTGAAGCAAGAGCTTGCTGTGACAACCGGAAGTGGTTAAAAACACCCAAGAGCTATTGTCATATTGCCACCTGCAGATAGTGAAAATCACGCAACTCAACCATCTGTTACTCAGTCAATTCTTAAGGTAGAGACTTCTTATTCAGGATTCTGTTTATGTCTACCCCAAAGACAACGTGTGTGAAGCAAGAGCTTCCTGTGACAACCGGAAGTGGTTAAAAATAGCCTAGAGCTATTGTCATATTACGTGCGCATAGTGAAAATCACGCAACTCAACCATCTGTTACTCAGTCAATTCTTAAGGTAGAGACTTCTTATTCAGGATTCTGTTTATGTCTACCCCAAAGACAACGTGTGTGAAGCAAGAGCTTCCTGTGACAACCGAAAGTGGTTAAAATCACCCAAGAGCTATTGTCATATTACGTGCGCATAGTGAAAATCACGCAACTCAACCATCTGTTTCTCAGTCAATTCTTAAGGTAGAGACTTCTTATTCAGGATTCTGTTTATGTCTACCCCAAAGACAACGTGTGTTGAGTAAGAACTTCCTGTGACAACGGGAAGTGGTTAAAACAGCCTAGAGCTATTGTCATATGGTCAACCTGCATATAGTGAAAATCACGCAACTCAACCATCTGTTACTCAGTCAATTCTTAAGGTAGAGACTTCTTATTCAGGATTCTGTTTATGTCTACCCCAAAGACAACGTGTGTGAAGCAAGAGCTTCCTGTGACAACCGGAAGTGGTTAAAATCACCCAAGAGCTATTGTCATATTACGTGCGCATAGTGAAAATCACGCAACTCAACCATCTGTTACTCAGTCAATTCTTAAGGTAGAGACTTCTTATTCAGGATTCTGTTTATGTCTACCCCAAAGACAACGTGTGTGAAGCAAGAGCTTGCTGTGACAACCGGAAGTGGTTAAAAACACCCAAGAGCTATTGTCATATTGCCACCTGCAGATAGTGAAAATCACGCAACTCAACCATCTGTTACTCAGTCAATTCTTAAGGTAGAGACTTCTTATTCAGGATTCTGTTTATGTCTACCCCAAAGACAACGTGTGTGAAGCAAGAGCTTCCTGTGACAACCGGAAGTGGTTAAAAACACCCATGAGCTATTGTCATATTGCCACCTGCAGATAGTGAAAATCACACAACTCAACCATGTGTCATTCAGTCAATTCTTAAGGTAGAGACTTCATATTCAGGATTCTGTATATGCCTACCCCAAAGACAACGTGTGTCTATTCTTTTTGCAAAAAAAACAAAAACACACACACACAATTTGGCCATAGGTACATAGTGTGGGGCTTAGAGGCTTATACCGCCTTCAATAGTTACTTTCGTTCAAACGATTCAAGAACCGTCAGACCTAGAGCTCCGAAATGTTAGAAACCTGTTCTAGAGCTCAAGTCGATAGTGCACGGTGATTTATGGGGCTCTAGACGGTTCTCTGACCGAGAAACCGCCTCGTACATTTGCAGTATTTTCAATTCATTTTGAATATCACGGACATGGCGACATGTAGAAATGTCCCAGAGTCGCAAGACTAGGTGCATTGAAACCGCCTCGGCCCATAGAGACGGACCCCAATGTCTCTGTCCGATAGCTCATTCAGGGACCCCGTAGTAACGCCCTGAAAAAGTGGATTTTCAGCACCAATTAAGGCCATTGCTCGGGCACCGAATGACCTATTGAGCCGAAACTTGGGATTCGGGGTCGCCTCACATAGGCCTACACATAATGTCAGAGCTGGACCCGCAGCTATAACGTAACTATGTGTTTTATGTTTTTTTATGGTTAAAATTGAAAGCACTGTGAATTATGGGCCTTCTCTGACATATGTGATAGTTGGCTTCTATACGAGTTGGAAAAAGTGGATTTGGTGTCAGATGCTATCAGTTTGGTGTCAAAATGACATCTAATTGACTGATGGACGCTGACTGCTGGGTGACGAGCAATGGAGAGGAACCACAGTCACTGCCCGGCCATCCCGAGTTCATCGAGCCAGTCAATAATGCATTTCTGCAGTATTTTTGAGCATGCCTAAATTCGTGATGCTAAATGCCCATTGAATCATATTGCAAACGTAACGCGCAATATTGCAAATGTAACGCCCCTTTGCAATATGATTCAACAGCAAAAAATATCACCAAAGTTGACATGATGAAATCAACACAACGAGCGATGGAGAGGAACCACAGTCACTGCACGGCCATCCCGAGATCATCGGGCCAGTCAATTATGCATTCTGAGCATGTCAAATTCGTTAAAAATGTTAAAAGCAACAGAGTCCCACTTCTCCCTCATCATACATGACAAGTAGACCATCTGCGTTGATTCATGGCTTAACATAGGGATATATATCATTTGGGCAGTATAAATGCCATTTGGACCATGGTTCACTGACTTTTGGGTTTGGAAACCGACTTCCTATGATCGTACATGGCAAACGGACAAACATACTGATTTGGCACATTCAATACTTTCATACATGTATAATTGACAAAAAAAGAATTGGACATTTCATTTGCACATTTCTAATGGCATTTGGCAAAAAATATAAATATGTCACTTTTGACTTCCTATGAAATCATATTCCAAATGCACAAATCATATGCCTTATGCACAAGCAAATATGTCACTTTTGACTTCCTATGAAATCATATTCTAAATGCACAAAACATATGCCTTATGCACAAGCAAAAACAACCCAAAAAATTATGTCAATAAAATATGTCAAAAGTATGTCCATACAGCTCTTATACATGTGTAATTGACATAAAAATCAATTTTTTTTCGAAAAACGGTCCAGAAACCACTTTTTAAGGGTTGAAAAGTTTTCAAAAAATCTGTCATTTTTTCAAAATTTGACTCTTGGGACTTTGTGTTACATTTGCAATATGAAAATTCACTGCGGAGAGCTCTAGCTATCTATTGGATATTTCCTGTGATTTGGCACATGCAATACTTTCACAATTGACAAAAAAAAGCATTGGATATGTCATTTTGCATAAAAAAAGAAAAAAAATGTCACTTTTTTCCTATGAAATCATATTCAAAATGCACAAAACATATGGCTTGTGCACAAGCAAAAGCAACCCAAAAAACGACGTCAATAAAAAACTTCAGAAGCATGTTCATACAGCTCTTATACATGTGTAATTGACATAACAATCGAAAAAAATTCGAAAAACGGTCCAGAAACCACTTTTTTACAAGGTGCTAAGTTTTCAAAAAAAAAATAATTTTATCAAAATCTGAGACTTGGGTAAGAATAGGGTATCATTTGCTGTATGAAAATCCAAGGTGGAGCACGCTCGCCATCTAAAGGAAATTTGGGGTGTTACAATTGGCAATTGCCATCGGAAAATTGCCATATGATTGGCCCGGAGATGGGCCGCTTTGGGTGGTTTTTGCAATCGTGTGTATGATTCGTGCTATGCCAATATGTTGCCATGTTATTTTGTCCAAATCAGGGGGGTATTCCCTTACACAGCCTGGAGGTGTGTTAAGAGTCATTGTCCTGTTGAAAAATAAATGATAGTCCCACTAAGCGCAAACCAGATGGGATGGCGTATCGCTGCAGAATGCTGTGGTAGCCATGCTGGTTAAGTGTGCCTTGAATTCTAAATAAATCACTGACAGTGTCACCAGCAAAGCACCTCCACACAGTCACACCTCCTCCTCCATGTTTCATGGTGGGAACCACACATGCAGAGATCATCCGTTCGCCTACTCTGTCTCACAAAGACATCCTCTCGCTTCTAGCCTAACATTTGATTTGCAACAATGGGGGTTTCTACAAACATTCTTGTCTGCCTCTCCGACCGTTGCAACATTGTTTCATTTTGAGTTGCGATCTCTGTCCCATAAAATAGACTAAGAAAATTAACATTTCTATCAGGATGAGACCGACAGATTTTCTGATACTAGCGAAATCATGCATCAACAATATGTTTATGTATATATTCAAAGAAATTTCAATAGAAAAACAAGTAAAACTCCAGCAAACAAACAGGAACATTAAAACGTGATGTTAACCTAAAGACCAATAGAGGACGTTCAGTACAGGTCACAGTTTCCTCACAGTATAACATTATAATAAGGTATTTTGATAAATGTTCCAATTTGGTTCTGACAGGACGTTATCCATGGGCCAGTCAATGACCACAAGCGGACATTTTATAATGGTCAAGAGGACATCACATGATGGTCCCAAGGGAAAGATCTCTGGGGGACCATTGTCTGGTCCTGTGTAAGTTTCCAGGACGTCACTGAGGACCATGTCAGGACTTTTTTAGGACATTCTCAGGACTTTTACTAGTCCTTAGGATGTCGCGTGATAGTCTCAAGGGAACGTTCATTGTCTAGTTCCCTCTAAGTTACTAGGACATCACTTAGTCTATTAACATGCTTTAATTGTTCATCAAAGTTGCTCATTAATTTTGGCATGTGTACATCTATTAAAAGCTTTTCAGTGGAATAGCTCAAATGTTCCCGGAAGAGTCCTTTCATTGGATTTGAAAGGTTCTCTTTGTGTTATGTGACATTGTTTTTAATCCTATTTTCTCTTTTATGCTTTATTTCTGAGCACCCTTCACAATTAAGAACCATAATTGTTTTAAACTTCAACATAGCCAATATTAAAGCAATTGTACATGACAGGATTACTTTTTTATCACAACTGTGCTGCGGCAGTAGGTACATGGAACACCGAGTACAGTAGATCAGCACAGCTGTGCTAAAAAATAAGTTTAACACACCCTCTCATGTACAATTGCTTTAATATTGACTATATTGAAGTTCAATCTTAATTGTGAAGGGTGCTCAGAAATAAAGCATAAAAACAGTCACAAAGCACTTTCCAATTTGATAAATGCAAACTTCCAATGTCACATAACGAAAAGAGAACCTTTCAAATCCAATGAAATAACTCTTCCTGGAACATTTGAGCTATTCCACTGAAGCTATTCCCCATGTTTTATGTAAGATGGTGCCGGAGAAGAAGGCTGACGTTTTACTTGTTCCTAACCAATTATGTTTTTTTTGTTTGTTTCTTTGCTTTGTTTGTAACTTAATTTTTTGCTTATTTTGTACATAATGTTCCTGCTACCATATCTTATGACCGAAAATAACTTCTGGACATCAGAACTGTGTTTACTCACCCCGAACTGGCAAAATAAATGTTTTCCTTCAAAACTGTGAATGACATACTGCTTTCCCGGGAACAGGCCCAGATCCCCGTCATTTGCGTGAAGAGGAGACAGAGAAAAAGGGGCCAGAGAGTGGGCTGTAGTCTGAAAATTCGTAGGCGATCGAATAAACCCCCAATTCTCTCCATTCTGCTAGCAAACGTGTAATCTTTGGGAAATAAAATGGATGACCTACGAGGAAGATTAAACTACCAACAGGACGTGGCTGAACGACAACATTATCATCATACAACTGGCTGGTTATACAGTGGGGGAAAAAAGTATTTGATCCCCTACTGATTTTGTACCTGTGCCCACTTACAAAAAAATGATCAGTCTATAATTTGAATGGTAGGTTTATTTGAACAATGAGAGACAGAATAACAACAACAAAGAAATCCAGAAAAACGCATGTCAAAAATTTTATAAAATGATTTGCATTTTAATAAGGGAAATAAGTATTTGACATCTCTGCAAAACATGACTTAGTACTTGGTGGCAAAACCCTTGTTGGCAATGAGAGGTCTGCACCTCTTGTTTGCACACACCTCTTTGCAGATCTTCTCCAAGTCATTAAGGTTTTGAGGCTGACGTTTGGCAACTCGAACCTTCAGCTCCCTCCACCGATTTTCTATGGGATTAAGGTCTGGAGACTGGCTAGACCACTCCAGGACCTTAATGTGCTTCTTCTTGAGCCACTCCTTTGTTGCCTAGACCGTGTGTTTAGGGTCAATGTCATGCTGGAATACCCATCCACAACCCATTTTCAATGCCCTGGCTGAGGGATGGATGTTCTCACCCAAGATTTGACGATACATGGCCCCGTCCATCGTCCCTTTGCGGTGAAGTTGTCCTGTCCCCTTAGCAGAAAAACACACCCAAACATAATGTTTCCACCTCCATGTTTGATGTTGGAGATGGTGTTCTTGGGGTCATAGGCAGCATTCCTCCTCCTCCAAACACGGCGAGTTGAGTTGATGCCAAAGAGCTCCATTTTGGTCTCATCTGACCACAACACTTTCACCAGTTGTCCTCTGAATCATTCAGATGTTCATTGGCAAACTTCAGACGGGCATGTATATGTATTCTTGAGCAGGGGGACCTTGCGGGCGCTGCAGGATTTCAGTCCTTCACGGCATAGTGTGTTACCAATTGTTTTCTTGGTGACTATGATCCCAGCTGCTTTGAGATCATTGACAAGATCCTCCCGTGTAGTTCTGGGCTGATTCCTCACAGTTCTCATGATCATTGCAACCCCACGAGGTGAGATCTTGCATGGAGCCACAGGCCGAGGGATATTGACAGTGCTTTTGTGTTTCTTCCATTTGCGAATAATCGCACCAAATGTTGTCAACTTCTCACCAAGCTGCTTGGCGATGGTCTTGTAGCCCATTCCAGCCTTGTGTAGGTGTACAACCTTGTCCCTGACATCCTTGGAGAGCTCTTTGGTCTTGGCCTTGGTGGAGTGTTTGGAATCTGATTGATTGATTGCTTCTGTGGACAGGTGTCTTTTTTACAGGTAACAAGCTGCGGTTAAGAGCACTCCCTTTAAGAGTGTGCTCCTAATCTCAGCTCGTTACCTGTATAAAATACACCTGGGAGCCAGAAATCTTTCTGATTGAGAGGGGGTCAAATACTTATTTCCCTTATTAAAATGCAAATCAATTCATAACATTTTTGACATGCGTTTTTCTGGATATTTTTGTTGTTATTCTGTCTCTCACTGTTCAAATAAACCTACCATTAAAATTATAGACTGATCCTTTATTTATCAGTGGGAAAACATACGAAATCAGCAGGGGATCAAATACTTTTTTCCCCCACTGTATGCTGTGTCGGCAGGATAGAACAGCGGCGTCTGGTAAGACAAGGGGCGGTGGACTAAGTATTTTTGTAAATAACAGCTGGTGCACGATATCAAAGGAAGTCTCTAGGTGCTGGCCTGAGGTAGAGTATCTCATGACAAGCTGTAGACCACACTATCTACATAGTTTTCATCTGTATTTTTTGTAGCTGTCTACATACCACCACCGACTGATGCTGGCACTAAGACCGCACTCAATGAGCTGTATTCCACCACAAGAAAACAGGAAAACGCTCACCCAGAGGTGGTGTTCCTAGTTTCCGGCGATGTTAATGCAGGGAAAATAAAATCCGTCTAACCAAATTTCTATCAGCATGTTAAATGTGCAACCAGAGGGAAAAAAAACTCTGGACCACCTTTACTCTACACACAGATCTGACCATAATTATATCCAACGCTTGTCGAATGTGGCAGGGCATGCAAACCATTACAGACAACAAAGGGAAGCACAGCCGAGAGCTGCCCATTGACACGAGCCTACTAGACGAGCTAAACTACTTCTATGCTCACATCGAGGCAAATAACACTGAAACATGCATGAGAGCACCAGCTGCTCCGGGAAAGACTGTGTGACCACGCTCTCCACCAGCCGATGTGAGTAAGACCTTTAAACAGATAAACATTCACAAGTCCGCAGGGCCAGATGGATTACCAGGACGTGTACTGCAAGCATCAACTGACCAACTGGCAAGTGTCTTCACTGACATTTTCAACCTCTCCCTGTTCGAGTCCGTAATACCAACATGTTTAAGCAGACCATCATAGTCCCTGTGCCCAAGAACACTAAAGTAACCTGCCTAAATGACTACTGACCAGTAGTACTCACGTCTGTAGCCATGAAGTGCTTTGAAAGGCTGGTCATGGCTCACATCAACACCATCATCCCAGAAACCCTAGACCCACTCCAATTTGCATACCACAGATGATGCAATCTCTATTGCACTCCACACTGCCCTTTCCCACCTGGACAAAAGGAATACCTATTGAAGATTGCTATTCATTGACTACAGCTCAGTGTTCAACACCATAGTTCCCTCAAAGCTCATCACTAAGCTAAGGACCCTGGGAGTAAACACCTCCCTCTGCAACTGGATCGTGGACTTCCTGGTAGGCCGCCCCCAGGTGGTAAGGGTAGGTAACAACAGATCCACCACGCTGATCCTCAACACAGGGGCCCCTCAGGGGTGCGTGCTCAGTCCCCTCCTGTACTCCCTGTTCACTCATGACTGCACATATGCATACGGCCCAGTACATCACTGGGGCCAAGCTTCCTGCCATCCAGGACCTCTATACCAGGCGGTGTCACAGGAAGGCCCTAAAAATTCAAGACTCAAATCCAAGACTTCAGCCACCCTAGTCATAGACTTCTTCTCTCTGCTACCGCACTGTAAGTGGTACCAGAGCACCAAGTTTAGGTCCAAGAGGCTTCTAAACAGCTTCTACTCCCAAGCCAAAAGACTCCAGAACATCTAATCAAATGGCTACCCAGACTATTTGCATTGCCCCCCCCCTTTTACACCGCTGCTACTCTCTGTTGATATCATCTATGCATAGTCACTTTAATAACTCTACCTACATGTACCTATTACCTCAATTACCACGACTAACCAGTGCCCCCACACATTGACTCTGTACCGGTACCCCCCTGTATATAGTCCCATTATTGTTATTTTACTACTGCTTTTTAATTACTTGTTACTTTTATTTCTCATTCTATTCATATATTTTTTTTTTTAAGTACATTGTTGGTTAGGGGCTCGTAGGTAAGCATTTCACTGTAAGGTCTGTAACCTGTTGTATTCGGCGCATGTAACTAATACCATTTTATTTGATTTGAAAGGCTTTTGTACACATGCCGAAATAAATTCACAACCTTGATAAACAAATAAACAATTAAAGCACAGCAATAGACTCATTCTAATGTGTGGGTGTCATATTTCTAGCCTCTCTTTTACATATCCCTTTGTACAAAATATCCTTTGAGCCAACAGATTAAGAATATAACCTTGGCATGTCTTGGACTTCAATTTACTGAACTATTGATTGAAAAAATGTCCTTTTGACACATAAGGTTTAAACAGTTTGAGGTATATATTTCCATCTTTCTTTATTTCTACACACAGCTATACTGAACATTGTACTATCCTAAGATCAATGACTTACTGTAGCTCACATAAACCCTTAACTTTGCAGGATCTGGTGTTAGGAATTTAGGTTGTTCAGGTGTGGAAATGCTGGATTCAAAGGATAAAGCCAACCACGAATGTATTTTGAATGTTTATTAAAGACATTGTGCACACACAGGTGTAGACAGCAATGTTATCCAAAGAGTCAGTAACACTCACCAAAGACTCAAGGTCTGAGCCCTCATTATATCCCCCAAACTCGGATCAGGCGTCACAGAGGTTGAGCATCCTTATCTGATCGTTCTCTCAGTGCTAGGCCATAACATTACTCAATGCCATAAACCATCTGTGTGGACTCTCTAAGCCCTACTGTAGCATTACCTTTCCAGACAAATATATTTACAGCCGGTGAACCTTAACCTCAGGAGAGTCACTTAAGTGGCTAAGTTGTGCATAAGGGGTACACTTACTAACATACGTTTTAAATTACTTTGAATGTAAACTACATAGACTTAACCTAAAAATGGGAAAAACACACAATTCAGTTTACCGTATACAATAAAGACGACTATATTTGTGTGTATCGAAGAGCTTAATGGCATATGGTATGCGTCCTTCCTCAAGTGATTCTGTTAAAATGGCCTATGTGTCTCTGTCATATTACTCTGCAACCTGATTCGCCGTCAACCTGCCAAAATCTGATTGGGTTCAAAAGTTCATAATGTAACAATAGAGTGCCCTGTTCTAGCCCATTTTCTGATTTGATACCACCAGAGCTGTCCAACAATCAGACGTACTTACTTAACAGGGCCCTGACCGACCAATCATCTCCTCTATACTCATGGGAATATTATGTCATAGACATAGTTTGTATGTTTTCACATGAACAATATAAACAATATACAGTATATCTAGGCCCATTATGCCTGCAGTTCCCACGGACAAAACAAGGGATGCAATGAAAATTATCACAATCTACAATGAAGCCCTTTTGATACACATCTTGAGTTGTATTTTATGAGCATATCTGTTGTTCTAAAGAATATTGCAAAACTGACTTTTTAATTGCAGGGTTCCCGTAAGACTTGAGTCATTTGGTACCAAATACAGAACCCCTTGATCCATCATCATCAAAATTGTAATCTTTCCCTGATTAAATTCTCCCTGTGCATTCCTGCACGCCCACAGACTTGGATGTTTGGCTAAAAAGAAATATGTAAAGCTTTTTACTTTGGGCTGAGGTAAAAATTAAGTGTCAAATAGGAATTATGACTAAAACCCATGATATTAAAACTTAAGCTCATCCATAGAGGGATAGATTGATTCCACAGCCTGCCACAGTAATTGCTCACATTTCGTGAGATCCCCTGTAATGTATCAAAATGGAAAGAGCATGTCAAACTTTATTAACAGCGCATCTGTGGGTTGATGGATTACGTAAGCGCGGCAGAGATGAGTGACACCGGTGGCAGCGGTGGGATTTCAGAGGAAACAGCGCTGCATGGGGGGCTATTGTCTGGCAGAACACGCAGCAGCCCTGTGAGATTAGAGCCGCAATGCTGAGTGCCTCTAACGGGATTACAATCTGAGCACTGCAGCGTTGTGTCAGATGGACTCAGATTAATGTGATTTATCGGCACTGTAAACAATGCATAATGCTATTGGTACCAAGACTAGGCTTCGGGAAACAAAATGTCATCACTAATGTTTAGGTCAGAAGGACACGCAGTACTTTAAAGGCTTTAAAAGCCATTATCTGGCATATTTCTTTTCCAGTTTGGATAAAAAGAACATGCCCTACATTTATCTGCTTTGTTTACAATGTACATACATACATACATACATACATACATACATACATACATACATACATACATACATACATACATACATACATACAGTTGAAGTCGGAAGTTTGTATGTCACCTCCTTGCTCTCAGGACGGGCTCTGGCCTGGGCCACGGCCATATGGGACCAACAATCAGATATATTTTAATTGGCAAAGCTTCAGCCAGGAGATGAACAGGGTTTTTGATCACCCCATCAGTGGCAGGAATGCTGCCCAAAGACTCATTGCGCTTCGGCAGGGCAGCGGAGTGTAGCTGATTACGCCATTGACTTTCGGACGCTCGCCGCTGAGAGCGGTTGGACTACTGAGGCACATCACTCAGCCTTTCTGAACAGACTCAGCGAGGTTCTCAAGGCTGAACTGACTTCCTGGCACTCTGGATGAGTTTATCGTTCTGGCCATTCGGATTGACAACCGGCTTCGGGAACGTCATCGGGAGAGGACAGAGGAGTTCCGTGTTGGTTCCAGTTTTTCAGGTTCTGCCGAGGGAGTCGATTCTTCATTGGTTCCAACGCATTATGCTGCGCATGCTTGTTCTGTACCCTGTCGGGGTTCTCAATTTCATATACTTCAGAGTCGTTGATGCAATTGGGACGCACAAGACTGTCTGCTCTGGAGGGAAGGCGCAGGAATAACGTTCAAAGTTGTCTTTACTGTGGACAGTCTGAACATTTCCGTGCCTCCTGTCCCGAGCTGACGGGAAACGGGGTGATTCATCAGTAGATGGGAGAATACTGGCGAGTCAGATACAGTCTCCAGCTGCCGACACGGTATGCACCTTGCTTCCGGCCAACCTGCGGTGGGACAATGGGCAGTTGGACATACCTGCTTTCATAGACTCTGGGGCTACCGGCTGGTTTCTAGATTGCACATTAGCTCGCCAACAGGGGCTGCCTCTCACTAAGCTGGACATTCCATTGTTGGTCACTGCGCTGGATGGTGTTAAGAGAATTATGTTCTCAATGTTAACTTCAATTAAAATACTCAGTCTGCCATCCAGAATGTGTAAGATTCTGATTTAATAACACAGACAGAGGACCAGCTTACAAGAATCAGAATTGTTTATTCAGGAGAGCGCTTTACAGTTCATACACAAAACATCTATTATATACCAGGCTCCTCATTTACACACACACATTACACACTAACACTAAGGGAATTTAATTGTTCTTCCCCAGAACTCTCAACACCGTAAATTCTTACCCAGCCGACAGTTTCATATCTCTGAGATTAGGGAAACCTAGAGGGTTCAAGCTAGGTCAGGTCAACCACAGTTTAACAGTTCTTGATGTTTACTTAAACACACAGACACCCATTCCTCTCCTATCCTAGTCAATCTCATGAGACTTATGCTCAACCCTTTAGTTACTTATTCTAAAGGCTATATAGACCATATCCCTAAATTCAGGGTAGAATTATTTAATCATTTACACTCAAGCAGGAATTCCTTTAACAATGGTCAACCCCTAGGGTCTGGGAAGGTGAAGCAATTCACCATGCCTATTCAGCCATGAGTTCTGGATTACCATGTGGAGCTTAACTAGTGACATCTGGTGGAATCCCCACGGGAAGAGTTCTGGGATGGAATCCTTCATGCCGGTTCACCTGCCAGCAACTCTCCACCCCTTTCCGGCCCTGCTCATCTGGAGGCGTCGGACTCTCCTGTTCCTCCGACTGGGGATGACAAGCCTGATCTTTCTTGCGTACCTCGGGATTACTGGGATTTGGGTCAGGTCTTCAGCAAACGAAGGGCCAGCGAACTACCTCCTCACAGGCTATACGATTGTGCCATCAACCTTGTCTCTCAGGTCCAGAGACTGCAGCCATGAACCATTATCTTAAGGAGGCGCTGGCGGCTGATTTTATTTGGCCGTCCACTTCACCTGCAGGAGCATCAGACAGGGAGACGAGTGGAAGACAGCGTCTAACACCCCTAATGGACATTATGAGTACCGAGTCATGCCGTTTGGACTTACTAATGCTCCTGCAATTTTTCCAGGCCCTGGTTAATGATGTGCTGTGCGACTTCCTTCACCAGTCCGTGTTTGTGTACCTGGATGACATCCTCATCTTACCAGGTCCGTTGTTAAACACGTCCAACATGTTCGCCAGGTCCTTCAAAGACTCCTCTCTCAACACTTAGTATGAGTTTCACGTTCCTCAGATATCTTTCCGGAGGTACATCGTGTCTCAAGGATGTGTAAGGATGGACTCCCAAAAGGTAGAAGCGGTGGTCAACTGGTCGCGGCCCAGCACTGTCATTGACAGCGGCGCACCAAGGGCTTGGCTGGGCATGTATGCTGGACCTCTGCTGCTGAGAAGGCTTTCCAGGACTTAAAACGTTGGTTTTCTTCTGCACCCATTCTTTTTCATGCGGATTCTTCTCTTCCCTTCGTGGTAGAGGTGGATGCCTCTGACGTTGGTGTGGGGGTGGTTATGTCTCAGCGCTCAGCTAAAGACCAAAAGCTTCATCCATGTGCCTTCTTCTCCAGGCGTCTCTTTCCAGCGGAGAGGAACTATGATATTGGAAATCGGGAGCTTCTTGCGGTCAAACTGCCTTTGGAGGAGTGGCTGCACTGGTTGGAGGGTTCGGAACACCCCTTTACGGTTTGGACTGACCACAAGAACCTAGCCTACATCCAGGAGGCTAAACGCCTCAGTACCCGGCAGGCTCGTTGGGCTCTCTTCTTCACTCGGTTCAGATCCACGTTATCTTACCGTCCGTGAACGTGAAGCCACATGCCCTCTCTCGCCAGTATCCCAGCTCCAGTGAGGATCGGCCACTTGAATCCATCATCCCCAGGTCGCTCATCCTCACGCCGGTGTCCTGGGGTATAGAGATTGTAGTGAGGGAGGCGAATGGTAGGGAGACAGTTCCAGACAGCTGTCCACCTAACATACTTTCTGTCCCTATTGGGGCACGGTACTTCAGTGGGCTCACTCGTCACTTCTCACCTCTCATCCGGGAGGGCAGCGAACGCTAGAGTTTTTGAGGAGGAGGTCTTGGTGGCCCTTGGCGGAGGCGGACACTTGGACCTTCGTGGCTGCTTGTCTGACCTGTGCCCGGAACAAGACTCCTCGTCAGCAGCCTCTGGGGCTTCTTCATCCGCTGCCAACACCTTCTTGAACCTGGTCTCATCTCTCTACGGCTTTCATCATGGGCCTTCCATCCTCAGGGTTATCCTGGTCGTTGTGGACCGCTTTTCCAAGGCGGCACATTTCATTACACTGCCTAAGCTTCCATCTGCCCGTGAGACTGCTCAGCTAGTCATTCAGCATGTTTTCCGCCTTCACGGACTTCCTCTGGACAAAGTCTCCGACCGGGGCCCCCAGTTTGCCTCCAGATTCTGGAGGGCATTCTGTACTCTTTCTGGGGTCATCAGCCAGTCTGTCCTTGGGATATCACCCTCAGTCCAACGGTCAAATGGAGCGGGTGAACCAGGATCTGGAGACCGCCTTAACGGTGCTGTGTGTCCGCCAACCCCGCCACTTGGAGTCAGCATCTTCCCTGGGTGGAGTACGCACACAACACTCTCCAGTGTTCCTCCACCGGCCTGTCACCATTCCAGGTGTTGTACGGTTATCAGCTCCCCCGTTTCCAGATCAGGAGATTGAAGTGGCGGTCCCTTCCACTCAACACCATCCCTCATTTAGCGCTCCTGAGGTCCTCAGCTCGGGTTCAATGACAAGCCAACCGTCATTGCTGCGCAAGTCTCCTCCTGCATCCAGGCCAGATGGTCTGGTTGTCTACGAGGGATCTGCCTCTACGCGTGGAATCTAGGAAGTTGGCTCCCCTGGTACGTTGGGCTATTCAAGGTTCTTAGGCGGATCAATCCAGTGGCCCATCGTCTTCCCCGGTCCATGAGGGTTTATCCCACCTTAAACATCTCCCGACTCAAGCCTGTGGTATTCAGTCCTCTGGTTCCGGCCACTCGGCCTCAACCTCCGCCTCGCATGATATCGGCCAGCCTACACGGTGTGACGCATCCTCTCAGGTCGTTAGTTCCAGCGTGGGACTCAGTATCTCGTGGACTGGGAAGGGTTATGGTCCTGAGGAATGATCCTGGGTTCCGGCTCGAGACAATCTGGACCTCGGACCCATTCGGGACTTACATACGATGTTCAGCCACCCCTGGTGGAACGTCAGGAGCCATTCCATGGGGGGGGGGGGGTCTTGTCACAGTTTTTGAGTGTGCTCCCTTATGTTTGTACTTTGTTTTTAGTGTCCAGGTTCCCCTGATTGTTATTATTGGTTTCACCAGTGGTTGATTGCCCTCTCGGTTCACCTGTTGCCTGGCTATTTAGGTTCCTCTGTGGGCAGGGATCTTTGCTTAGGTCTCATGTTTTGATTAGTGTGCTCATGTGCTATTGCTTTGTTTTTTCTGTGTTTCTCTGCACCTGAGTCTGAGTTTGAACTAGCATTATTGTAACAGGCATAGGCTATCAGATCCTCAAAAAGTTCTACAGCTGCACCATTGAGAGCATCTTGACTGGCTGCATCACATTGCTACTGCTTACAACATATTATTATTTTTATTAAGACCTTTCACTCAATACTTTGTTGAAGCACCTTTGGCTGCGATTACAGCCTTGAGTCTTCTTGGGTATGACACCTGTATTTGGGGAGTTCCTCCCATTCTTCTCTGCAGATCTTCTCAAGCTCTGTCAGGTTGGATGGGGAGCGTCGCTGCACAGCTATTTTCAGGTCTCTTCAGAGATGTTGGATCGGGTTCAAGTCAAGGGCTCTGGCTGGGCCACGCAAGGACATTCAGAGACTTGTCACGAAGCCACTCCTGCATTGTTTTGTGTGCTTAGGGTTGTTGTCCAGTTTGAAGATGAACCTTTTCCCCAGTCTGAGGTTCTGAGCATTCTGGAGCAGGTTTTCATCAAGGTTCTCTCTGTACTTTGCTCTGTTCCTCTTTCCCCCGATCCTCACTAGTCTCCCAGTCCCCGCCGCTGAAAAGCATCCCCACAGCATGATGCTGCAACCACTCTACCATAAAGGCCTGATTGGTGGAGTGCTGCAAAGATGGTTGTCCTTCTAGAACAGGTATTCCCAAACTGGGTATGCCGTCGGGGGTACGCCAAATAGAAATGTGATTCACATTTTGTGTGTGTATATATATATATATATATATATATATATATACACATATACACACCCAGTACCGGTCAAAAGTTTTAGAACACCCACTCATTCAAGGGTTTATCTTTATTTTTACTATTTTCTACATTGTAGAATTATGGTGAAGACATCAAAACTATGAAAAAAAGTGTTAAACAAATAAAAAAAATGTTATATTTGAGATTCTTCAAATAGCCACTCTTTGCCCTGATGACAGCTTTGCACACTCTTGGTATTCTCTGAACCAGCTCCATGAGGTAATCACCTGGAATGCGTTTCAATTAATAGGTGTGCCTTCTTAAAAGTTAATTTGTGTAATTTCTTAATGCGTTTGAGCCAATCAGTGTTGTGACAAGGTATACAAAAGATTTGTTTAAAAAAAGAAGTCCCTATTATGGCAAGAATAGTTCAAATAAGCAGAGAAACAATATTCCATCATTACTTTAAGACATGAAGGCCAGTCAATATGAAACATTTCAAGAACTAAAACCCATCAAGCACTATGATGAAACTGGCTCATGAGGTCCGCCACAGGAATGGAAGACCCAGAGTTACCTCTGCTGCAGAGGATAAGTTCATTACAGTTACCAGCCACAAAAATTGCAGCCCAAATAAATTATACAGAGTTTAAGTGACAAACACATCTCCTGTTTAGCGGAGACTGTGAATCAGGCCTTCATTTTTTATTTATTTAACCTGTATTTAACAAAGCAAGTCAGTTAAGAACAAAAATTCTTATTTACAATGACGGCCTACCAGCAAACAGTGTTAAAACCTCTTGGGGATAGGGGGCAGTATTGAGAATTTTGAAAAAAATATGTGTCCATTTTTAACTGCCTCCTACACCAACTCAGAAGCTAGAATATGCATATTATTGTTCAGGTTTGGATAGAAAACACTCTGAATTTTCTAAAACTGTTTGAATGGTGTCTGTAAGTATAACAGAACTCATATGGTAGTCAAAACCCTGAGACAAATTCTGACAGGAAGTGGATACCTGATGTGTTGAATTACCTTTAAGCCTATGCCATTGAAACACACAGGGGCTTATTAATCGTTGAGCACTTCCTATGGCTTCCACTAGATGTCACCAGTCTTTACAAAGTTGTTTGAGTCTTCTACTGTGAGAACTGAACGAACAAGAGCCTTGGAACGGTGGTGGCCGACAAGACTCTGGAGCGCGAGTTCATGTTGGGTACTCTTGTTCCAATACGTTTTAAAAGAGAATGCAATCGTCCGCCTTGAATATTATTCATGTTCTGGTTGAAAAAGGCACTAATGATTTATGCTATACAACGTTTGACATGTTTGAACGAAGGTAAATATTTTTTTTCCCCTCTTTCATGAAGAGAAGTCCGGCGGGCTTAGATCATGTGCTAACAACACGGAGCTTTTTGGACATAAATTATGAGCTTTTTCGAACAAAACTACATTTGTTATGGACATGGGATTCCTGGAAGTGACATCTGATGAAGAGAATCAAAGGTAATGGATTATTTACATAGTATTTTCGATTTTAGATCTCTCCAACATGGCGGTTAGTCTGTATCGCAAAGCGTATTTTTCTGGGCGCAGTGCTCAGATTATTGCAAAGTGTGATTTCCCAGTAAGGTTATTTTTAAATCTGGCAATCCGGTTGCGTTCAAGAGATGTAAGTCTATAATTCTTTGAATGACAATATAATATTTTACCAATGTTTTCGAATAGTAATTATTTAATTTGTTGTGCTGATTTGACTGGCGGTATTGGAGGGAAAAGATTTCCTCAACATCAACGCCATAGTAAAACGCTGTTTTTGGATATAAATATGAACTTGATAGAACTAAAAATGCATGTATTGTCTAACATAATGTCCTAGGAGTGTCATCTGATGGAGATTGTCAAAGGTTAGTGCATAATTTTAGCTGGTTTTCTGCTTTTGGTGACGCGTGTCTTTGCATTGACAAAACATTACACACAGCTATTTTCAATGTACTGTCCAAACATAATCTAACTTTATGCTTTCGCCGTAAAGCCTTTTTGAAATCGGACAACGTGGTTAGATTAAGGAGATGTTTATCTTTCAAAGGGTGTAAGATAGTTGTATGTTTGAGAAATTTGAATTATGACATTTAATTGTTTTCAAATTTGGCGCTCTTGATATTTCACCTGTTGTTGATAGGGTGTACCAGGGGTGGGACGCTTGCGTCCCACATAGCCCATAGAGGTTAAATGCCTTGTTCAGGGGTAGAATATTTTTTTTTTACCTTGTCAGCTCAGGGATTTGATCCAGCAACCTTTCGGTTACTGGCCCACCGATCTAACCACTAGGCTACCTGCTATGCTAATGATCAAATCGCTGCAAAGAAACCACTACTAAAGGACACCAATAATAATAAGAGACTTGCTTGGGCCAAGAAACACGAGCAATGGACATTAGACCGGTGGATATTTGTCCTTTGGTCTGGTTCCAAATTTGACATTTTTGGTTCCAACTGCCGTGTCTTTGTGAGACGCTGTGTGGGTTAACGGATGATCTCCACATGTGTATTTCCCACCGTAAAGCATGGAGGAAGAAGTGTTATGGTGTGGGGGTGCTTTGCTGGTGACACTGTCTGTGATTTATTTTGAATTCAATGCACACTTAACCAATATGGCTACCACAGCAATCTGCAGCGATACGCCATCCCATCTGGTTTGCACTTAGTGGGACTATAATTTGTTTTCAACAGGACAATGTCCCAACACACCTCCAGGCTGTGTAAGGGCTATTTGACCAAGAAGGAGAGTGATGGAGTGCTGCATCAGATGTCCTGGCCTCCACAATCACCCAACCTCAACCCAATTTGAGATGCTTTAGGATGAGTTGGACCGCAATGATGGAAAAGCAGCCAACAAATGCTCAGCATATGTGGGAACTCCTTCAAGCATTCCAAGGGGAGCTGGTTGAGAAAATGCCAAGAGTGTGCAAAGCTGTCATCAAGGCAGTGTGGCTACTTTAAAGAAATATATTTTGATTTGTTTAACACATTTTTTGTTACTACATGACTCCATATGTGTTTTTTCGTAGTTTTGATGTCTTCCCTATTATTCTACAATGTAGAAAACAGTAAAAATAAAGAAAAACCCTTGAATGAGAATGTGTGTCTAAACTTTGGACTGATAATGTATACATATGAATTTATTATTGTTTATTTATTATTTTTCTTTACATTATTGGAAAGTGCCTGTAAGTACTGTAAGCATTTCACTGTTAGTCTACACTTGTTTACAAAACAAATACAATTTGATTAGAATTTTGATTCGTTCACAAAGTTGCCTAGTCACTTCACCCCTACATGTACATATCTACCTCAATTACCTCGTACTCTGCACATCAACTGGTATCCAGTGTACAGTGGGGGAAAAAAGTATTTGATCCCCTGCTGATTTTGTACATTTGCCCACTGATAAAGAAAGGATCAGTCTATAATTTTAATGTTAGGTTTATTTGAACAGTGAGAGACAGAATAACAACAAAAATATCGTGAAAAATGCATGCCAAAAATGTTATAAATTGATTTGCATTTTAATGAGGGAAATAAGTATTTGACCCCCTCTCAATCAGAAAGATTTCTGGCTCCCAGGTGTCTTTTATACAGGTAACGAGCTGAGATTAGGAGCACACTTAAAGGGAGTGCTCCTAACCGCAGCTTGTTACCTGTAAAAAAAGACACCTGTCCACAGAAGCAATCAATCAGATTCCAAACTCTCCACCATGGCCAAAACCAAAGAGCTCTCCAAGGATGTCAGGGACAAGGTTGTACACCTACACAAGGCTGGAATGGGCTACAAGACCATCGCCAAGCAGCTTGGTGAGAAGGTGACAACAGTTGGTGCGATTATTTGCAAATGGAAGAAACACAATGATCTCAAGGCAGCTGGGACCATAGTCACCAAGAAAGCAATTGGTAACACACTACGCCGTAAAGGACTGAAATCCTGCAGCGCCCGCAAGGTCCCCCTGCTCAAGAATACATATACATGCCCGTCTGAAGTTTGCCAATAA
The DNA here is from genome assembly GCF_901001165.1 of Salmo trutta. Lineage (NCBI taxonomy): Eukaryota > Metazoa > Chordata > Actinopteri > Salmoniformes > Salmonidae > Salmo > Salmo trutta. The sequence continues at coordinate 59,343,623 of NC_042972.1, forward strand.
ACATCTGAATGACTCAGAGGACAACTGGGTGAAAGTGTTGTGGTCAGATGAGACCAAAATGGAGCTCTTTGGCATCAACTCAACTCGCCGTGTTTGGAGGAGAAGGAATGCTGCCTATGACCCCAAGAACACCGTCAAACATGGAGGTGGAAACACTATGCTTTGGAGGTGTTTTTCTGCTAAGGGGACAGGACAACTTCACTGCATCATTTGGGTGAGAACCTCCGCATCATTTGGGTGAGAACCTCCTTCCCTCAGCCAGGGCATTGAAAATGGGTCGTGGATGGGTATTCCAGCATGACAGTGACCCAAAACACACGGCCAAGGCAACAAAGGAGTGGCTCAAGAAGAAGCACATTAAGGTCCTGGAGTGGCCTAGCCAGTCTCCAGACCTTAATCCCATAGAAAATATGTTGAGGGAGCTCAAGGTTCGAGTTGCCAAACGTCAGCCTCGAAACCTTTATGACTTGGAGAAGATCTGCAAAGAGGAGTGGGACAAAATCCCTCCTGAGATGTGTGCAAACCTGAGGGGTCAAATACTTATTTCCCTCATCAAAATGCAAATCATTTTATAACATTTTTGACATGTGTTTTTCTGGATTTTTTTGTTGTTATTCTGTCTCTCACTGTTCAAATAAAACTACCATTAAAATTATAGACTGATCATTTCTTTGTAAGTGGGCAAACGTACAAAATCAGCAGGGGATCAAATACTTTTTTCACAATCCTGACATTTAATCCTAGTAAAAATTCCCTGTCTTAGGTCATCTAGGATCACCACTTTATGTTAAGAATGTGAAATGTCAGAATAATAGTAGAGAGAATGATTTATTTCAGATTTTATTTCTTTCATCACATTCCCAGTGGGTCAGAAGTTTACATACACTCAATTAGCATTTCTTTAACTTGGGTCAAACGTTTCAGGTAGCCTTCCACAAGCTCCCCACAATAAATTGGGTGAATTTTGGCCCATTCCTCCTGACAGAGCAGGTGTAACTGAGTCAGGTTTGTAGGCCGCCTTGCTCGCACATGCTTTTTCAGTTCTGCTCACAAATTTTCTATAGGATTGAGGTCAGGACTTTGTGATGGACACTCCAATACCTTGACTTTGTTCTCCTTAAGCCATTTTGAAACAACTTTGGAAGTATGCTTGGGGTCATTGTCCTTTTGGAAGACCCATTTGCAACCAAGCTTTAACTTCCTGACTGATGTCTTGAGATGTTGCTTCAATATTTCCACATAATTGTCCTGCCTCATGATGCCATCTATTTTGTTTAGTTTACCAGTCCCTCCTGCAGCAAAGCACCCCCACAACATGATGCTGCCACCCCTGTGCTTCACGGTTGGGGATGGTGTTTTTCGGCTCGCAAGCCTCCCCCTTTTCCTCCAAACATAACGATGGTCATTATGGCCAAACAGTTCTATTTATGTTTCATCAGACCAGAGGACATTTATCCAAAAAGTACGATCTTTGTCCCCATGTGCAGTTGCAAACTGTAGTCTGTCTTTTTTATGGCGGTTCTGGAGCAGTGGCTTCTTCCTTGCTGAGCGGCCTTTCAGTTTATGTCAATATAGGGCTCGTTTTACTGTGGATATAGATACATTTGTACCTGTTTCCACCAGCATCTTCACAAGGTCCTTTGCTGTTGTTCTGGGATTGATTTACACTGTTCGCACCAAAGTACGTTCATCTCTAGGAGACAGAACGCGTCTCCATCCTGAGCGGTATGACAGCTGCGTGGTCCCATGGTGTTTATACTTGCGTACTATTGTTTGTACAGACGAACGTGGTGCCGTCAGGCGTTTAGAAATTGCTCCCAAGGATGAACCAGACTTGTGGAGGTCTACATTTTTTTTCAGAGGTCTTGGCTGATTTCTTTTGATTTTCCCATGATGTCAAGCAAAGAGGCACTGAGTTTGAAGGTAGGCCTTGAAATACATCCACAGGAACACTTCCAATTGACTCAAATTATGTCAATTAGCCTATCAGAATCTTCTAAAGCCATGACATCATTTTCTGGAATTTTCCAAGCTGTTTAAAGGCAGAGTCAACTTAGTGTATGTAAACTTACTGTGAATTATAAGTGAAATAATCTGTCTATAAACAATATTTGGAAAAATGACTTGTGTCATGCACAAAGTAAATGTCCTTACCGACATGCCAAAACTATAGTTTGTTAACAAGAAATGTGTGGAGTGGTTGAAAAACTAGATTTAATGACTCCGACCTAAGTGTATGTAATCTTCCGACTTCAACTGTATGTAGTTACGTCCGTGTGCTGTACTTGTCTATTAATGTTATGTATTATGTCATGCTTTATGTTTTGTGTGGACCCCAGGAAGAGTAGCTGCTGCTTTAGCAGTAGCTAATAGGGATCCTAATAAAATACTAATGACTAGTAAAATTAAAGTCCTGAGAACGTCCTAAACAGGTCCTGACATGATGTCCTGGTAACTTACAGCGAACTAGCCAATGGTCCCCCGAGAACTTTCCCTTGGGAGCATCATGCGACCTCCCCTTGACCATCATGAAACGTCCCTTGTGGTCATTGGATGTCCCACATCTTATCAGAACCAAATAGGAATCTTTCATAACATTCCCTAATCGACATCAAAATACCTTATTATAATGTTAAACTGCAACCAACTGGGACCTGTGCTGAACGTACTGTTATGGTCCCTAGGATAATGTCATTTTCCTAGAACATTCTTAGAATGTCATTGGGATAACGTCTCGCCGAAACCCTTAAAGGGACCTAATGAGAACGTTGCCGAATGTCCTTAGGATGACCCTGTTTACTGGGTGTGCTCAAAGGTAAATACCAAATAGATGTCAATAAAATGTATTCTCTACAATTAAAATTGTCTGTTCATTCGCCACATTGTCTTTATTGTCAACTTGTTCATCTAACCTAGATGTTCTTTTCCCTTGACACCAGAAAGTGACTTCCAGCAACCGTTTTCCGATTTAAGTCAGGGCCATTGAACAGTTTGTCACTACACATCAAGGTAGATGGAAATTCATCGAGGTGTATAAGGGCAAATTTAGCATAAGACAATACCGACTAGATACCAGGTTGGGCTGTCTGCATACACTATATGCAGTGTATGCAGTCAGATCTCCATGTACCAAGGCAAAGCTCCAATGCTAAGGAAAGCAACACCAAACACAGTGCCACAAAGCAACACATATATAAATGGGCACCAGCCCCATTGGAGAAAACAGCATTTCCTCTGAATCAAGAGCAAGCAAGCTGTACTCTGTGATAAGGTTTGGAGTTATGGAGAGGGGAGAGGTGGGGAAGGAGGTATTGTACCTCATCCTTTTGAAGTGCACACACACATGGCAAGCAACTCATATTTCCTCACAACACAGCATGACACAAGAAGCAAAAACTCTACATACACAATCTGTATGTTAAATGTATAAATCTGTATGGTAGATCTAAATGGTAATTGACATTCACAGACAATATATGGATGAACAAGGTTAGAACATGATTCCTTGTGGTATATGGCATAGATGTGTAGAAATGGGGTATATAGACATTACAACCACAGGTCATTGGTCTCTATCTAGCCAGACAGGAGAGTAGCCACCTCTAACTGGTATGATGTTCCATTCAGTGGGTTAGCGCACCGGTGACAAACAGTGAGGGTGTAGCATAGGCAGGTTGCACAACAGTTGCATGGAGGATGCTTGGGGGAGTAAATGCAGACTCAATTTGGAAAGGAAGGGAGGGGGTTGACATAATGTGTCAAGCTTTTGGATGTTTTGCTCAGAGACATATTAGAGCTTATCTTGACTCATCCCAATTGTAACGCAATAATTACACTGTATGCGTTCCTTGTTGTAAGTCAGACCTAAATATTTGAAAATAAAGTTCAGACATTGCAATATTTGGCATGATAACTGAATAACTTAATTTACGGTCTTGCTTTACAGTTATAGTGAACAATTTTTGCATATGGCACTTGGATGATAGAAAGTACAAAATAATGTTCTTGCCTCAAGAAAAGAAAAATGACAATCATAAAGAGATCGTGGGAGATGCAAATAACCAAATATTTGTCAGATATTTGTGTTTAAGCCATGTCTATATCTGTTTTTCTACCAAATGTATAATGGAAAAATAGATACATATTCAATACAGCCTAAAAGATTAATAAGTCCATGAGCAAAACTACAAGACAACTATCGGTCAAACGAATGTCAGGGTTTTTTAAATAAACAAACAATGACAATAATAAGAGGGATGATAACCATACATACTTAGGGCACCAAGCTACAGTAGTCTCAATGGAATCAATGACAGCCAGCTACACTTTTGTGGACCAGACATGCAAACAAATACATTAAGATGAGGAAAGAGAGAAAATAAAAATACAAACAGAAGAAGTAGGAGGAAACAACCAAAGTAATGTATATAAAATAACAGAAGAAAGAAATCTGTCTATCGAGCAATAATCACCTTCACTGGGGATGACAAGTATGTACGGCGTGGTATTTTGTCCCCTACCTATTACCACTAAGAAAAAGGTTTATAATTCCCGGTCAGCATGCATGAGAGAAAAAAGAAACAAAGAAAATGTTTCTAAAAAAGTTGCCTTCATCGTTTCAATTTCACATTTAGCACAGTAGTAGGAAAAAAAATCAAGTACTATTGCTAAAACACCTTGAAGAAAACTATGGGCAGTATGATTATACAGTATATATAGATGGTTGAATATATACTGCTCAAAAAAATAAAGGGAACAATTAAACAACACATCCTAGATCTGAATGAAAGAAATAATCTTATTAAATACTTTTTCTTTACATAGTTGAATGTGCTGACAACAAAATCACACAAAAATAATCAATGGAAATCCAATTTATCAACCCATGTAGGTCTGGATTTGGAGTCACACTCAAAATTAAAGTGGAAAACCACACTACAGGCTAATCCAACTTTGATGTAATGTCATTAAAACAAGTCAAAATGAGGCTCAGTAGTGTGTGTGGCCTCCACGTGCCTCTATGACCTCCCTACAACGCCTGGGCATGCTCCTGATAAGGTGGCGGATGGTCTCCCGAGGGATCTCCTCCCAGACCTGGACTAAAGCATCCGCCAACTCCTGGACAGTCTGTGGTGCAACGTGGCATTGGTGGATGGAGCGAAACATGATGTCCCAGATGTGCTCAATTGGATTCAGGTCTGGGGAACGGGCGGGCCAGTCCATAGCATCAATGCCTTCCTCTTGCAGGAACTGCTGACACACTCCAGCCACATGAGGTCTAGCATTGTCTTGCATTAGGAGGAACCCAGGGCCAACCGCACCAGCATATGGTCTCACAAGGGGTCTGAGGATCTCATCTCGGTACCTAATGGCAGTCAGGCTACCTCTGGCGAGCACATGGAGGGCTGTGCGGCTCCCCAAAGAAATGCCACCCCACACCATGACTGACCCACCGCCAAACCGGTCATGCTGGAGGATGTTGCAGGCAGCAGAACGTTCTCCACGGCGTCTCCAGACTCTATCACATCTGTCACGTGCTCAGTGTGAACCTGCTTTCATCTGTGAAGAGCACAGGGCGCCAGTGGCGAATTTGCCAATCTTGGTGTTCTCTGGCAAATGCCAAACGTCCTGCACGGTGTTGGGCTGTAAGCACAACCCCCACCTGTGGACGTAGGGCCCTCATACCACCCTCATGGAGTCTGTTTCTGACCGTTTGAGCAGACACATGCACATTTGTGGCCTGCTGGAGGTCATTTTGCAGGGCTCTGGCAGTGCTTCTCCTGCTCCTCCTTGCACAAAGGCGGAGGTAGCGGTCCTGCTGCTGGGTTGTTGCCCTCCTACGGCCTCCTCCACGTCTCCTGATGTACTGGCCTGTCTCCTGGTAGCGCCTCCATGCTCTGGACACTACGCTGACAGACACAGCAAACCTTCTTGCTATAGCTCGCATTGATGTGCCATCCTGGATGAGCTTCACTACCTGAGCCACTTGCGTGGGTTGTAGACTCCGTCTCATGCTACCACTAGAGTGAAAGCACCGCCACCATTCAAAAGTGACCAAAACATCAACCAGGAAGCATAGGAACTGAGAAGTGGCCTGTGCTCCCCACCTGCAGAACCACTCCTTAATTGGGGGTGTCTTGCTAATTGCCTATAATTTCCACCTGTTGTCTATTCCATTTGCACAACAGCATGTGAAATTTATTGTCAATCAGTGTTGCTTCCTAAGTGGACAGTTTGATTTCACAGAAGTGTGATTGACTTGGAGTTACATTGTGTTGTTTAAGTGTTCCCTTTATTTTTTTGAGCAGTGTATTAATTTCAACAAGCGTCTGATAGCTTCCATTAAATGAAAAAGGCCAAGTAGTAGAAGTGCTTCTAATAGCATATTGGATCTAAAAATCTACTTCAGAGGAATATTTTAGAGGTTTGATTCTCAGTGCATGTGAATGGGACATTGGAATGCAAACATTGGTATTAACCGTTGATTCTGACTGGAAGAAGGATAAAAGGAGATGGAGTAAAAAATGGAAAAGAACACAAAATATGTTTGAACCTTGTGGCAGTTTCGATCCAAAATTGGACCTCAACTTTTATGGTGTCCATATTAGGACAGCGTCAATCTCAGCAACATTTCCTTGGTTTAGCGAACAAGAAGCTCAAGAATCCCATGTTAACAATTATTATTATTCGATTCTATACAGTATAAAACTATAAAATCCATTCATATTGAAATAATCAAGCCGTGCATTTGTACTTGAACAGATGAAGGGTCACAAGGTTTAAAATGCATGTATTTTCCAAAGCAGACACACAATCAGTGTGTCTACAAGTATAGACTCCAATCACTGTAAAGAGCTCAATTCATAACAGAAGGATGGTAAGAGAAAAGAAAAGGAAAGAGCCCACTGATGAGGATAAATGTTTGACACAGACAAAAGAAAACAGGAAAATGAACAACTAAATAAGAAGATTATCGTCAATGCACAAATGTATGTATGTCTAAAAAGATAAGCAGCAACTTAAAAAGAAAATGGGAGGAAATCAAACAGAATAATTAAATAGTATGAAATGGGTGAACCATTTTTAGTTTTTGTCACCATCCATCACATTAATGGAGGTTGTCCTACGATACTACTGATCCTTAATGTGTTCTTTTATAAAGATGGTTCGGAGAAAAAATAATAATAATTGGAATGAAGAGTAAAGGAAAAGCTGCACAGAATCGTGGACTGTATAGACCAAAACCATGCAGGTTCAACACTGAAAAGATTGTGGGGCTTGTGGTCACGTATGCCTTTAAAATAGGGAAAGTCTACCTCTATGCAGGTGTACGTATACCACTCTCAAAACAATTAGCATTCATTGGGCCAAGTCGTTGTTAAACATGTATATCTCTGATTTCATTGCATCAAGTAATTTACTTCCTACGCATGGAAAATATAAGAAGAGTTCTCATACCTTTAGTAGCCAGTCTCACACAGTTGATTTTGGTTTCCTGAGAAGACAGAGACAGACATAGTTGTTCAATTATATTGTCCCAACACAGTGATGTCCATTACTCTTGTCACGTTCCACTTGGGGCTGAAATATAAAAAGATGGCACTAGAGAAGAATGGGAATGGGGAAAGGGTTCAGAAATACAGACATTTCAGTCATAGTAATGTGTACACTTAAAAACTGCTGACCCCTAAAGCAGTAAGGGCATTTGTGCTCCAAATGGCATCCACAAGATCAGTTGTGGGTCTCAACCTTTTTTGGTTACCATACCCCGTAAGTACCCCCTCATGTGCATTTTACCAGTAGTCCTACTGTATGTTCTTATAGCACCATTATAGCATTTGATTGAATAAAGCTATTTCTCTCCATCAACTTTAAACTCGGATTTCACATGAAGTTAGGAAAACCTAGCCCTATATCTAGGTGGATGGCTCGACGTCCCAGACTTCGTGTGGAGAAAAGCTATTAGCGAAACACTAAACCAACCACTGAAACGACATCTATCATTGAGAGAAATAATTGTCATATCTGTGTGTGCTGCGCTCAGGGCTGGCTGTCAGTCTGTTATTAGCAAAAGGGTCTGTAAAAGGATCTATACAGAGCCAACATGGCAGCTCAGGGCCTGTCACACAGATGCTACCATCGTTCATCACCCTCTCTGCTTCTCTTCCTCCGTCTCTTTCTCTCTTTACCTCCCCCTATCTCAATATCCCCCCATCCCTTTATTTCCAGTCCTCGGCCACCTCTAAAATAGGTCCCCAAATGGACCTCAGAGTGAGGAGATTAGCTACCCTGGCAACAATAATCTTGGCAAATCATTTTTCACTGCAAATGGCCATGTTAAATAAACTTTGAGGAAACCATCCTAGCAGACAGGGATGTCCTGAGGACATTCGGCGACGTTCCTAATAGGTCCCTTGAGGGTTTTCGCATGATGTTATCCCTCTGACATTCCGAGAACGTCCCATAACGGTCCCAAAGGAACGTTCTCTAGGGGACCTTGTCTAGTTCCCTGTAAATTCCCAGGACGTCACTGAGGATCATGTCAGGACCTTTTTAGGACGTTCCAGGACTTTCATTTTACTAGTTCACAGGACGTCATGTGATGGTCCCTCTGGGAACGTTCTCAAGGGGACCCTGGAAGTTTTTGTCTAGTTCCTGGTTTGTCCCGGGGACGTCACCTGATGGTCTCAAAGAAATGTTCTCCCCAAGGCACGTGGTCCATCAAGGCCCTGATTGGTGAACCAATGATCAATTCACAGCTCTTTGTCTTTTGGTAATGGTACAGTGGTTGCTCCACTAAAAGTTTTGCGATTATGCTGCGGTACTTTGTGGTTTTGTACGGTACCCTGCATCAACACTTCATTGCTCCAGACCAGCTCAGAGGGAGTTAGAGCACTGATTATGCTTTTGGGTCCAACTGTGTCTCTAACTGACAATGAGTGGGTAGCATAAACCTAAATAGAAACTGATAATTGTGCATGACTTCAGTATTACTTACTAAAACTGTTGCTACACTAAGGTTTTTTGTATTTTATTTTGTTAGGATTATTTTGCTCTTACTGTAGTAGTGTAGCCCACTCCCGACCGGTCACGTTGTACTGCATAGCACGTTACCTTTCGGATAGTGACCTGAACGCACGAACAAAACTGAGGTATTTGGATATAACTATGGATTATTTGGAACCAAAACAACATTTGTTGTTGAAGTAGAAGTCCTGAGAGTGCATTCTGACGAAGAACAGCAAAGGTAATCCAATTTTTCTAATAGTAGTTTAGGTGACCCCGAAGTTGGCGGATGTCAAAATAGCTAGCTGTGATGGCCGAGCTATGTACTCAGAATATTGCAAAATGTGCTTTCACCGAAAAGCTATTTTAAAATCGGACATAGCGTTTGCATGAAGGAGTTCTGTATCTATAATTCTTTAAAAAGTTATGTATTTTGTCAACGTTTATCATGAGTAATTTAGTAAATTCACCGGAAGTTTTCGGTGGGTATGCTTGTTCTGAACATCACATGCTAATGTAAAAAGCTGTTTTTTGTATATAAAAATGAACTTGATTGAACAAAACATGCATGTATTGTATAACATAATGTCCTAGGAGTGTCATCTGATGAAGATCAAAGGTTAGTGCTGCATTTAGCTGTGGTTTGGGTTTATGTGACATATATGGTTGCTTGGAAAATGGCTGTGTGATTATTTGTGCCTATGTACTCTCCTAACATATTCTAATGTTTTGCTTTCGCTGTGAAGCCTTTTGGAAATCGGACAACGTGGTTCGATTCAGGAGAAGTGTATCTATAAAATGGTGTAAAATAGTCCTATGTTTGAGAACTTTGAATTATGACATTGTGGTTTTAAATTTGGCGCTCTGATTTTTCACTGGCTGTTGAATAGTGTGGGACGATTTCGTCCCACCTCCCCTAGAGAGGTTAACTAGGCAAGTCAGATAAGAACAAATTCTCATTTACAAGGACAGCCTACTCCTTCCTCCCCATCGGGGAATTGAACCCTGTACTCCCGACCGTCATGTTGTACAGCGCCATATTTTCCGTTCCATCCTAACGAAACCCAGAGGGTTTTTCATGGAATAGAAACACCATAATATTAATCAAATTAATTAAGCAACATTTCTTAAAATCAGTCCCATATACTATCCTCTTGACAGGCTCGTCCCGTAAGCGGGACGGACATCCAGCGAAAAAATGCTATCACCATTAGCATAACGAAATTTTAGATTTACTTTTTTCAAATATAGGACTATGTTATATCGTTTTATAGATACACCTCTCCTGAATCGAACCACGTTGTCCGATTTCAAAAAGGCTTTACAGCAAAAGCAAAACATTAGATTATGTTACAGGAGTATATCGTAAAAGTAGCCACATAGCCATTTTCCGACCAACCACATGCATCACAAATAACCAAAAAACAGCTAAATGCAGCACTAACCTTTTACAAACTTCATCAGATGACACTCCTAGGACATCATGTTACACAATACATGCATTCTTTTGTTCGATAAAGTTCATATTTATATATAAAAACAGCATTTTACATCGGCGCGTAACGTTGACTAACTATTTTCCCTCAAATGCATCCGGTGAAACAGCGCTACAATTTACTAAATTACTATTCGAAAACATTTTTAAAATGTAATATTGTTATTCTAAGATTTATAGATGAATATCTCTTGAAAGCACCTGTAATGGCAGATTTAAAAATAACTTTACTGGGTAATCACACTTTGCGATAAAAGGGGATGCGATACTCAGAAAATGCGATGCGATACTCAGAAAAAAACGTTTCGAAAGGGGAGGGTAGCCAGGGGCGCCGGCCCTCCTCATGTGACCAATTTCCACAGCATCTCATTCATTAAGTTTTCACAGTAGAAGGCTCAAATCACTTTGTAAAGACTGGGGACATCTAGTGGAAGCAATGAACCATTACTCACTGTGTGAATTACAGGCAAAGATGTGAAGTTGAATCCACAATTCAGAATTCCACATCCTGTTACGATCGGTCTCAGGGGTTTTGACTGCCATATGAGTTCTGTTATACTCACAGACACCATTCAAACAGTTTTAGAAACTTTATGGTGTTTTCTATCCACAAGTATTAATTATATGCATATCCTAGATTCTGAGTTTGAGTAGGAGGCCGTTTAAAATGGGCACTAATTTTTTTCAAAAATCGCTGTAGCGCCCCCTATCCTAGGCGAACGACAAGAGGCTATGTTCTTAAAAAAAAGGTTTTAAATTCTCTAGTACAGCCACTATTGAAGGTTATCAAATGCTTCTCAAAGATACCCTTTTGTGGTCAAACCAGCACTAACTAGCATGGTACCAGAGGTTGGCACTTAAATAACGTGCCATAGAATCCTGCGGCACCACGTAAGCTGTGCTGCAGTAGGCGGCAACATTTAAAGCACAAACCACTGGAGGAACACCCACACAAACAAGCAGCACTCCTAAATATATAATGTACTTTTTACTCCATACATTTTCCCTGATACCCAAAAGTACTCATTACATTTTCAATCCTTAGCAGGACAGGAAAATTATCCAATTCACGTACTTATCAAGAGAACATCCCCGGTCATCCCTACTACCTCTGATCTGGCGGACTCACTAAACACACATGCTTCGTTTGTAAATGATGCCTGAGTGCTGCTATCCATAAAAAAAAATGTTTTTTTAATGAACGATGCCATCTGGTGTGATTAATTATGGATAGGGGGCAGTATTTTCACGTCCAGATGAAAAGCGTGCCCAGCGTAAACTGCCTGCTATTCAGGCCCAGAAGCTAGGATATGCATATTATTAGTATATTTGGATAGAAAACACTCTGGAGTTTCTAAAACTGTTTGAATGATGTCTGTGAGTATAACAAAACTCATTTGTCAGGCGAAAACCTGAGACAAATCCAACCAGGAAGTGGGAAATCTGAGGCTTGTAGTTTTTCAAGTGATTCCCTATCCAATATACAGTGTCTGTGGGGTCATATTGCACTTCCTAAGGCTTCCACTAGATGTCAACAGTCTTTAGAACATTATTTCAGGCTTCTACTGTGAATGGGGAGAGAATAAGAGCTGATGGAACTAGGTATCTGAAAAAAAGGCACGAGCTCAGTAACGCGCACAGCCTTGGGAGCGAGCTAAGTTCATCTTCATTCCTAAAGAAAAAGGAATTGTCCGGTTGGAATTTTATTGAAGATTTATGATAAAAAAAACATCCTAAAGATTGATTATATACATCGTTTGACATGTTTCTACAAACTGTAGTATAACTTTTTTTACTTTTTGTCTGGACTTAGTAAGCGCGCCCCTTGCATTTGGAATAGTGAACCTAACGCGAACAAAATTAAGGTATTTGGACATAAAGATGTACTTTATTGAACAAAACGAACATTTACTGTGGAACTGGGATTCCTGGGAGTGCATTCTGATGAAGATCAAAGGTATGTGAATATTTATAATGTTATTTCTGATTTCTGTTGACTCCAAAATGGCGGGTATCTGTATGGCTTGTTTTGATGTCTGAGCGCTGTACTCAGATTATTGCAAAGTGTGCTTTCGCCGTGAAGCTTTTTTGAAATCTGACACAGCGGTTGCATTAAGGAGAAGTGTATCTTTAATTCTGTGCATAACACTTGTATATTTTATCAAAGTTTATGACAAGTATTTCTGTAAATTGATGTGGCTCTCTGCAAAGTCACCAGGGGTTTTGGAGGCAAAACATTACTGAACATAACTCGCCAATGTAAACTGAGATTTTTGGATATAAATATGAACTTTATCGAACAAAACATACATGTATTGTGTAACATGAAGTCCTATGAGTGCCATCTGATGAAGATCATCATCAAAGGTTAGTGATTAATTTTAGCTGTATTTCTGTTTTTTGTGACGCCTTTCCTTGCTTGGAAAATGGCTGTGTGGTTTTTCTTGTCTAGGTGCTGTTCTAATATAATTTAATGCTATGCTTTTGCTTTAAAGCCTTTTTGAAATCGGACACTGTGGTTGGATTAACGAGAATCTTATCTTTAAAATGGTGTATAATACTTGTATGTTTGAGGAATTTTAATTTTGAGATTGTTGCTGTTCTGAATTTGGCGCCCTGCACTTTCACTGGCTGTTGTCAAATCGATCCCGCTAAAGGGATTTGATCCGTAAGAATTAATATAAGGAATTTGAAATTATTCATACTTTTACTTTTGATACTTAAGTATATTTTAGCAATTACATTTACTTTCAATATTTGACTGGGTGAATTTCACTTTTACTGAAGTATGACAATTGGGTATTTTTTCCACCACTTACAATTTGACATATGTTTATTCATACAGTAATTATTATTTAATTTAAGAGTGAGAAGTTTAGTTACCCCACCAACAATTATATTGGCAAATCATATTTCACTGCAAATGGCCATGTTAAATAACCTTTGAGGAAATCATCCCAACAAACGGGACGTCCTGAGGACATTCGGCAACTTTCCATTTAGGTCCCTTAAGGGTTTCAGCATGAAGTTATCCCTCTGACGTTCTGGGGTTTGAACCCACAACCTCTTGGTTCATGAGATTCCAATTTTCCTGATACACCACCATTTCTGTATCAATGACTGATTTCACCTGTAGGCCTATTCCTACACTTGGCACTTCAAAGTAAATCTCACCTCTGCTAAAAATACACTCAGGAATAACTATTATATTTATCATAGTGATTCAGCAGTAACATGAAAACAGAATAATATGCCCCACCAACATTAAACAACTACACTAAAAACCCAAACTCAAACAGCTGAAATAAGTAAATTAAATCAATGAGAGCATAGTCAGATTAACTAATCATTTCTGCAGATTTAGTGCAGATGGCACTCTTTTGTTAAGTGCAAATATGTATTATTGGTAATGAATGTGTAGTGGACTTCTGAAATTCTGCAGACTTTGTGGCACAGCAGAAAGAACAGAATACCTAAAATCCAGAGGTTGTACTTTCAAATACCAGGTCCATGTTGAAAAATGTGTACTAAGTGATCATGTCAAATATCATTGTCATTGTTTAGAGATTTTTACACTATTTTAGCTGAACAGTGTACTACTTACCTTAAAACCCCGATACCATTTCAGTACTTTACTTATAATGGTTTGGGTCCTGGGACAATCTGGTGAGATTCAGGGATTCATGACGCAACGTCCAACTAACTTCCTAAAGAAGTCCTTGGGGGAGTCCATGGGAGAAACCGGGAACCAGACAAAACCTCCAGGGGATCATGACACTGACTGAGTGTCCCAGGACAAGACAGACCCAACGTCAGACTGTCAATCATAACAATAACACTACTGAACTAACTCTTCCACAGCTCATTTACATTTTTTTACCTGTTTTTCTCATTTTCTTGCGCTGCAAAGAAAACTCAGATTGAACAGAGTCTTGGATAAATGAGCAGACAGACAGAAGAGAGGGGAGGTGACCAGTGCAAGGCTATATACCAGTGCAAGGCTATATATATACTCCAAGCTTTGTCAGGCAAGCTGACAAGGCTTAAATAACAGGAGTACATCACTTAAACAAAGTGACAGCTGAGCTTTGCCTTTTGCCCCTCTAGTCCAATAAGGCAGTGACAAACTGTCAAGCACTTTTTTAGGATGATTCCGGGCTAGCAGAGGAGGAGGAAAAAATATGTCACTCCAGGCAGTCCAATCCATTATTTGACCAATTCACTGAGTTTGAGTGACAAGCCTTCCGCTGGATTAGGACAAATTATTAAACCAAATAAGACAGGCATTAGACTATTTGCTTTTTCAAATAATCACATTGATTTAAAAAAAATCCTGTGAGTATTACATCTCGTTTTCACATTTTATCAGTCAGCTAAGGCTATGTGGAGTTGGAGGATTTATAAAATTATGTGTGAATTGAAAAGACTTAGTTATCCCTCATACTACCAACATATTTTACATGCATGGATCACCAACTGGGGTCATTTTAAAACTATTGGAAAAAGCAACAATCATAGCAAAATATCAATTTAATTCTCATCAAAACATCATAAGACATTTAAATAATGTTATCGGAAAAAAAAGAAATTATTTTAGCAAAATTACAGTTAATTACAGTTAAATAAAAATGTATGTCAAACCTACTAATCCCTTTGAAAACATGTATTCTTGGGTTTGGGTTTGGGTTGGGTTTGGGTTTGAATTACAAATAGCTCAAACCATCTTTGCCACCTTTTGCCCAAACACGGCATAAAGGCCAAGCTCCAAGTGCAAATCATCCTCTTTGAGACCGAGCGAACAGCCTTTTTCAGATTTTCCATGAATTAGCGTATTCAGTATCGTTTAAGTAGTGGCATAGTATCCACTAGATTTGAGTTAGATTATTATTGGAGTTAGTGTAGTAGTAGTAGTAGTAGTAGTCGTAGTAGTAGTAGTAGTAGTAGTAGTAGTAGTAGCAGCAGGCAGTGTTAGCGTGACCATGCCTTCGGTTCAAAAATGCATGCGAGGATCCACAGCTATCCATGGTTTGCATGGATTGTGTTTTGATGATTGAAATTGATCACTTTAAGTTTGTATTATTCTGTTTTTGTTCCCAGGGGGGAAGGCACCTTGGGAATGCTTAGGCAAGAGGCCTGCGGGCATACATATACCCGTAGAACGTACTCTGTCTATGCACACTAGGTAAGACCTGGGCGGACCACCCCCTGTATTTTGGTTAGCATGCCAGGTGGCGCTAAGAATAGGTGGGTAGGTAGGAGAGTGGTCTCTAACTTTTACTTTCTTTGCTATGGTTGCGTCCTGCCCCTTTTCCCCACGTTATCGTGTGAAGGAAATAAATTCCCTGTTAACGGTCAAATTCTCTGCCTCTGTCATCCTTACCAGCACCTACAATGCCATACCTCTTTCACTCCACAGGGAGTTGAGTTGTAGCGGGGTGTTGTATTCCCTCCACCAAGAGGTGTGCGTAAAACACAAGTGGTCATACCACTGACATACTTATGAGCTGTTTTGACTGCAACCAAGCAAATACAGTACGTAAGGTGATTTTGTACACAGTTATACCTTGTTATAAACAGTACATAAGGCGCTCCATCTCTCTGAAGTTGATCTGTCTATCTGGTCAATCTAATGCAGTTCCCCCTCCACCCTCTAAATTAATATTACGTCTCCAGAGAAACCTGGATTCAAATAAATAATTTTTTAGATTTGCCCTAGAATAACTAATTTTTTGAGGAATACTCAAACACAGCTTTCTGTGCATACCGGAGTTCTGTATTGCAGTTTTATCAAGTATTTATACCCTTGGCAGATTTTAAAATGCACGAAAATAGGGTAATTTTGGTTTTGTACATAGTCATATGATACGTGATATAGAAAAGTACAATCTTAGGCGAGTACATGGAGAGCTATATCTCTGTAGGTGATCTGTCTATCTGTTCAAAATCACTGCTACAGGTCCCCCTCCACCCTCTGGTAACTTGTTAGTATGTCTGCAGAGAAACCTTGATTCAAATAAAGGTCCTATTTATTAAATTACCCTAGGTGGAATTAGGTGTTTTTGGCTGGGATCCAAATTACCTCAAAGTGCATTTTGATACAGAAAAACGAAACAATGATTAAAATGTATTGAGAACAAGTTGATTGACAATGTCATGACACATTTGAAGAATTGAATGAACCACCTTTGGGCTATGATCAGAAATATGTCTCTAGGGTCAAAATTACCCCAGTCAGAGTGAGGGGTTATTCAAAATACGTTGGATAGCCAAGTCAGTTTTTCCCCCCCCATCCATCTGTTACAACGTTTACAGAGCTAACATCTGGTATTATCTGAGCACATAAAGGGAATGAAACAGATGTTAAACACAGATACACTACATGCTAAACTTGTCAATAAATGGAATGAAACTGGTCAATATTGGTGCCAAACACAATTAACTACTGTAAATACCCTAGATTTTGAGCCTATAAAATAATACTAAAAACATATACTGTGACAGACTGATCAGGAGAAGAAAATGGAGGTGAATTGGACACTCAAAAACACAATTAACGTAACAAGACAGGCAAAAGATTACAACTCACAACGAAATATAAAGCAGGGAAGACAAAAAACCAACTGGAGATGGTCCACTCTAAGAATTGAATGGAGTAAAAGTCATTGCCCAGAGAAGGGTGAGGTGAAGAGCTATGGTGAACGCTCTATACTCCAAAAGAAACCAAAGGGACTAAGTCAAGTTAGTCAGTGACAGACGTCTGAGTGTAATAATGACTTTCTTTGCTGAGGTCCGAAGAGATCCGCACTCCACACACAAGGCACAGGCATATACACTTCCAGCATATCATAACCCAGACACATCCACTGAACTTGGGGGAATTGAAATCGCACCTCAGAATCAGGCCAGCTTATAAAATAAAGGTGATAAAGATGGAAGAAAGGCCAAGAGCTGATAAAAACATGTAAAATAAATCATTGAGTTATTAGTACTCTTGTTCCATTTCTATGACCTGTTCGTGATGAGGGAGAGGGTACAGAGAGAAAGAGAGAGTACATTTGGAACAATCTAGGATTTGAGGGTCTAAAAGCATCTCTTAGATGATCCTGAGATAGAGCTCCTGATATGGCCTGTGTAAGAATCCCTGTGAGATTAACTTAAATAGGGATTGGAGAGTATTGAGGAGGTGTGGAAGAGGAAACAAGGATAATATGGATCGACTAACTTCAATCGAGAGGCAAGTAGTCGTGGCACTACTGTAATGTCTATAGAGTAAAGTTGGCAGGTGTTTATGGAACACTATCATCCTCAAAGAAATGAAAGGTGCTTGTCTCTTTCTTCTGTAACTTATTCCTACCCTAAGTGAATATTTAACAGAGAGACGGGGCACGTTTTTCTCTTTTTACTATGACTCTCCATATACATCTACATTGATTCTGGTATCTTCTTGCTGTGTTTTTTTCCCCCTCTCTAATTTACAGTGGCTAATAAGTACTCCTAAAAGTTTTTATTAACTACCTGCCTAGAGAGAGGGCTAGTTGGCCAAGGAACATGATAACTAGGAGCTTGACGAATGCAAACAAAGCATCACCGATGTCAACTGTGTTCATTGTTGATACACATGACCTTCACTTCAAAGCACCTGGTATTCCATTGAAAAAAGTCAATTTATAGTCTTTCCGATACTGGAAAGTTATTTACGGATTGTTGTTTAAAACCTCTACATCCCTATACCGGGACGGTTGAGCTAACGTGTGCTAATATGATTAGCATGACGTTGTAAGTAACAGCAAACTTTCCAGGACATAGACATGTCTTCTATAGGCAGAAAGCTTAAAATTCTTGTTAATCTAACTGCACTGTCCAATTTACAGTAGATATTACAGTGAAAAAATACCATGCTATTGTTTGAGGAGAGTGCACAACAGCAAAAAACATATCACGGCAACTGGTTTGATACATTCATCTCTGAAGGTAAATCATGTCATAATGTCATCCTGAGGGTCCCAGAGATAAAATGCAGCATAGTTTTGTTTGATAAAATACATTTTTATATTCAAATGTAGGAACTGGGTCTCTGGCTCCACACCCACCCCGCCCGGCCATCTAGATGTGTGAAAGTTAGTGTATAAGCTAATGATCCATCCTGTATGACAATCCTGGGAGTGTGTAAATGAAATGTTGTATTACCATATCATTTTTGTATGTTCTCTGTAGTTATGTACTTGAAAATGTATCAATTGACCAATTCGGCACATATTGTCCGGTATTGCAATGCTTCACTGGATCAATCTGAAACTTTGCACACACACTGTTTCCATCTAGTGGCCAACATCTAAATTGCGCCTAAACTGTAATATATTATGGCCTTTCTCTTCCATTTCAAAAATGATAAAACAAAATAGAAAACGCAGGTTTTATTGTTTGTATTATCTTTTACCAGATTTTATGTGTTATATTCTCACACATTAATTTCACATCTCAAACAACTACCTCTTCCCCTACTGTATTTATTTTACTCATTTGCACCCCATTATTTCTATTTCTACTTTGCACCTTCTTCCACTGCAAATCTACCATTCCAGTGTTTTACTTGCTATATTGTATTTACTTCACCACCATGGCCTTTTTAGCCTTTTACCTCCCTTATATCACCTCATTTGCTCACTTTGTATACAGACTTATCTTTTTTACTATATTATTGACTGTATGTTTGTTTTACTCCAAGTGTAACTCTGTGTTGTTGTATGTGTCAAACTGCTTGCTTTATCTTGGCCAGGTCGCAATTGTAAATGAGAACTTGTTCTCAACTTGCCTACCTGGTTAAATAAAGGTGAAATAAATAAATCAAATAAAAATATGCATATCCTTGCTGCAGGTTCTGAGCTACAGGCAGTTAGATTTGGGTATGTCATTTTAGGCAAAAATGTTAAAAAAGGGTCCGATCCTTAAGAGGATTTATTAATGCTGCTTGGCTGAGTTGCAGATGCCGGTCTCTAGTTGGCAGTTGGTACACATCTTGTGGCTAACAGCGCTAGCCTGAGCTGAATACCAAGTCCCTGTGGTGCAGCTGGTGGAACCATTGTAGAAGACACAGACAGCCCCTGAGTCCTAACACGCTCACATCACCAGTCTAAACTGTGGTCTGACATGTCATGCGACTTTCTAGGAACTAACACAAAAGATGAGCAGTGAAGCAAAATCTGGTACTTTTGTTGTTCTGAAATGATATGATAATTATGCCCCTTATAAACTGAACAAAAGCAAGTAAAAGACAGAATAAAAGCATTACTAAATAA
Source organism: Salmo trutta (assembly GCF_901001165.1). Taxonomy (NCBI): domain Eukaryota; kingdom Metazoa; phylum Chordata; class Actinopteri; order Salmoniformes; family Salmonidae; genus Salmo; species Salmo trutta. The sequence goes on from NC_042972.1 coordinate 59,363,420, forward strand.
ATAAATAAATAAATAAACAAATAAACAAGCAGACATGTTCACATAGCAAGAGACAACTTGGGCCTGACCTGAAAGGAATGGTACGTGACCGAACAATTTGTAACAGGATCTATGATAGGCTTGAAGGTGATTATCTTCAGATCCAGTCAGAACTGAAACAGCCCAATAAGTAAGTGTTAAAGAGGGGGCAAGGTGAGATGAGCACATTTAATTTTGACTCACTTTAACTACCTTTGGTGACGGGCCAAAGCATTGACATCATTACTGAGTGAGAGTCTGGGTAGTCTCAGACGCAGTCTGTCTGTCTGCCACGGGACAATGGGGTAAGGCACTCTGGTTTTTACAGGGAGTGCTCCTTCTGATGGATGCTCTTCCCGTTGTGTGCCGAGTACAGGGGAATCAAATCTGATTGACACCCACTGTCATACGAAAAACAACTCCTGCCCTCCACTTTGGGTGAACTGTGGTTAATTCGAGGCTGCATGGCCGATGTGAGCCTTTTTACCTGTCAAGGGGAAGGCTGAATTTGGAGGCCATTTTATCAAAGTGCCACCTGCTTTGTTCCATTTCTCTCCCATCTTCCTGTGTCACTGTTCAGGTTCAGCTCTTTGCTTTGTGCCACTTTGAAAGCACCTGAATACTGCTGCGTAAACATATAGTTTCTCTCTGTACCTCACCATGTTCAAAATTCTAGATGTTGGGCAAAAGCACACGGAAAATGTTCTTAATTTGCTCCTGTCTGGTTGGTACTACAGGAAATTGAGAGGGTGTGTTGTGTCTTAATTGTCAAGCCTTAACATCATATCCTGGGGGGAGCAAATCCTGACGCAAATATGACCAGTCAGTCAATATTGCCGCCCTCCTAGCCACTACTGTGTAGGACAAGCAGCCTGTACTCAAGAAAGAAGCCTGGGGGACTTGAGAGGCCAGAGAAGGGGTTGTTTCGAGCGCAATTGGCAGTGCCAGGAGAGTTGGCGACTGTAGTTGGCACCCACCCTGGCTGAGGAATCAGCAGACAGCTCGTCTGTATTGGGAGGAAAAGCCTCCCTCGACCCTCTTTTCTCTCACTATCTCTCCCCCCCTCCCTATTTCTCTTTCCAGACTTAAACTCTCCACCCCTAGGCAATGTATTTTCTTGTCTTTTATGTCGGGGGGCTTGGGTGGCATCGCATAGCTTTGGAAAAGCCTGCTCGGGCTCATTTGATGTGCATGCTTTCTAATTGGCACAATGAAAGAATGGCATCTTAGGGATGCCACCCGTGAAAGGAGACTTGATGAGCAAACTAGGGATCCAAGCTGTGCTGCCATCATGCACAACTCAAATCACATGGGTATTTCATGCTGTAGTAGCGGGTAAGGGAATATGCACAGTACCGTCAGTACGTACACTATGTAGTCTACTGAAAGATGGAGTATAAGTGAGTAGCAGCAGTTTACACTGAGCATTTACATATGTGACAATAGCTAAATGGAAAAACCATTAGATTAAATAATAATGATGGGCTGGCATACTTTAAAGCCACGGAGAAACAGTTAAGCCGAACTTGAATTTACATTTCAGGAGACTAACCTGAATGTAATGGGGGAAAATTTAAGTGAAAGATAAACAGATTAAGGAACGAGAGAGGTGAAATAAATGCCTTATTCTTGATGGCAGATCTAAACTACCAAGCTAAATCCATATTTTATGCAATAACTTTATCAAAAAGATTCTCACTGAGCCTAAAACTAAGATTGAATTGACTGAGATCCAATGAAATCATGAAGTCGATGTGACCACCGCTCAGGCACACTGAACCACATCATGGGAAAACTTGAGCGTTGGGAAGGCGCTGCTTATACCGCCAGCCGGTGCCAACGCCAAACAAAGTTACAGAGGTGGAAAATTATGGAACACCCTGTGGTTTTAAGCAATTTCGAAAAATATATTTTATAGTCTAACCTTTTACGAATAAGAAGAGCTAGAGTGCCATACATTTGCATGCCGTTTACGATTTGGCAAACAAAGAAGAACAGGCAAATGCTATTGGACATCCTGTCACGTCTGCTCCCGCTCTCCCTCCCCCTGGCGCTTGAAGGGGCCAGGCTGCCCTGCATCACGTACTCCTGCCATCTATTACGCACACCTGCGTTCCCTCGTCACGCGCATCAGTGATATTGGACTCACCTAGACTCAATCATCACCTGTTTATTTCCTCCCCTATATTTGTCTGTTCCCTTGCTCTGTTCCCTGCTGCTGCATTGATTGTTTTTCGTCTGTGTTTACTAGTTTGCTGACACTGTCACGTCCTGACCATAGTAAGATGTTATTTTCTATGGTAGATCAGGGCAGGGTGTGACAGGGGGTGTTTTTCTATGTTTTGTATTTCTATGTTCATGTTCTAATTTTGAATTTCTATGTTGGTTTTGTTTGGGATGGTCTCCAATTAGAGGTAGCTGGTCTTCGTTGTCTCTAATTGGAGATCATACTTAAGTAGGGTTTTTTTCCACCTGGGTTTGTGGGAGATTGTTTTTGAGTAGTGTATGTTTCACCTCTGTGTCACGGTTTGTTGTTTTTGTTAGTTCAGTTTATGGTTTATGTATTGCATAGTTTCACAGTGTTAATAAAATGTGGAATGACACATACGCTGCACTTTGGTCCGCTTCTCCTTACGACAACCGTGACGGACACTGTTCCTGTCTCGTTCCTTGTCCGTTCTTTATTAAATGTTTGACTCCCCGTACCTGCTTCATCTATCCAGCGTCATTCCATGTGACAGAATGCAGCAGCCACCACTCTACGAAGCGTCGGGGAGTACTGGTGTTCCGGTTGGTGGTGACATCGGCTCTGGGTCGCCGCTGATGGAACCGGGGGTGCCTAGTCAGCTCGTTGGGCTTCCACGCCCTAGTTGGCTCGAGGTTTCCTTGTCCCGGTTGGCTCGGATGGCGCCCATCCCAGCTGGATCGTCAGTTCTTGTTTGCCCAGCCGGTCCAGGATTTAAATGTATTTTGATTTTTGTTGGTGACGTCGGGGTGGATTCCGCCACAGATGGAACCGAGGGTGCCTAAGCCAGCCCGTCGGGTTTCCATTACCCTGGCTGGTTCGAGAGGTTTCCTCGCCTCAGTTGGCTCGGTGGGTTTCCATTCCACGTCACACTCCACAGGATCTTCGGGCTCCTTCTCTGCAGCGGGACCGACAGGCATCTTACCTCAGCCAGATCGTCGGGCTTCCATCCCTTAGCCGGCTCGCCAGGCTCCCACGGTCCTGTCGGTTCGTTGGGCTTCCACCCCCCAATCGGCTTGCCCAGCGCCCATGTCTCGGCCGGTTCGCCCAGGTGGGACGCCGCGTGGTGCCCCTAGAGGGGAGGGTGCTGTCACGTCTGATCACGCTCCCCCCTTGGCGCTTGAGGGCGCCAGGCTGCCCTGCATCACACACTCCTGCCATCTATTACGCACACCTGACTTCCCTTGTCACACGCATCAGCGATATTGGACTCACCTGAACTCATTCATCACCTGTTTATTTCCTCCCCTATATTTGTCAGTTCCCTTGATCTCCTTCCCTGCTACTGCATTGATTGTTTTTTTGTCTGTGTTTACTAGTTTGACGCTGTTCCTGTCTCGTTCCATATCCGTTCTTTATTAAATGTTTGACTCCCCGTACCTGCTTCGTCTCTCCAGCGTCATTCCATGTGACACATCCCTTTTGCAATTTTACTGTACATTCAATTGGCTGATAGGTATGTATTACTAGATCATAAATCAACTTAGTTGTACTTCAAATCAGAAATAAGAGGAGCATGCACCCCTTAGTAAATTACACCTACAAAAACTGATATGATTCAAGATGGCGGGGGAAAAATGTGGTCAATCATTATTCACTAAAAGGCTGAACAAAGACATTCCATTGAAAATCCCATCTGTATTAGGGTTGTCACAATACCATTATCATGATACTACAATACTAAATGTGTTATGGCAAAGAGGATAACACAAAGCAGACTAAACTCTTTTAAAAACCTGCTTTATGTAAATGTGTATAGCTTGGAAAATGACTCCAAATGACAGTAAGGCTGTTTGTTTCCAAAAGGACTGTTTTCTTCTCAAAATTAAGTCTGCTTCATGTTTTGTTTGCTTGTCATGATACTTCTGAGTATGGTGATACTGGTAGCGTGACAACCGTAATCTATATCTAGACAACATACGACAGCGATGGACATTGAACAGTGATGGATCTTAAAAGGAGGTATGACAGCTCACCCCATTGGCTTTGCTCAGGGCTTGGAAGTAAATGCTGTAGCTCTTGGACGAAGAGAGCGGGGGGTTCCAGTAGCCATTGTAGGTCTTGTTGTCGCCTACGGTGAAGGGCTGAACCACAGTCAGGTAGGTGGGCGGGAGCTCCGCCGCAAAGTAGTGGGGCGAATCCAAGATGGAGGCATTCTTGAAGCTGACGGGGACGGGGAAGCACTCCTGCGCGTCGGCTGCCCGCCGCACCTTCTGCTTGCGTTCCTCTTTCACCACCAGCTGGTAGACACTGGGGAGAAAGTATAGGGCAAAGGCCAAGGATCATCATCAGAGGTCTGACCAGTGCCTTCAGAAAGTATTCACTCCGCTTGACTTTTTCCACATTTTGTTGTGTTACATGGTGGGATTAACATTTATTTAATTGTCATTTTTTGACAACGATCTACACAAAATTCTCTGTAATGTGACAGTGGAAGAAAAATTCTAACATTTGGAAAAATGTAATAAAAAAAACAGGAATATATCTTGATTACATAGGTATTCAACCCCCTTTGTCAATACATGTTAGAATCGCCTTTGGCAGCGATTACAGCTGTGAGACTTTTTGGGGGAAGTCTATAAGAGCTTTGCACACCTGAATTGTACAATATTTGCACATTATTCAGCCATTTTCAAGTCTTGCCGTGGATTTTCAAGACATTTAATTTTACAAAACTGTAACTAGGCCACTCAGGAACATTCAATGTCGTCTTGGTATGCAACTCCAGTGTATATTTGGCCTTGTGTTTCAGGTTATTGTCCTGTTTAAAGGGGAATTTCTCTCCCAGTGTCTGTTGGAAAGCAAACTGAACCAGGTTTTCTGGGATTTTGCCTATGGTTAGCTCTATTCCGTTTCTTTTTATCCTAAGAAAAACGAGTCCTAACCCATGACGAGCATACCAACATGATGCAATCACAACCATGCTTGAAAATATGAAGAGTTGTACTCAGTGATATGTGGGGTTGGATTTGCCCCAAATATAACACTTTGTATTCAGGACACTGAGCGGTTTCCTTCCTCTCCAGCAACTGAGTTAGGAAGGACGCTTGTTGCTTTGTAGTGACTGGGTGTATTGATACACCATTCGAAGTGTAATTAATAACGTCACCATGCTCAAAAGGATATTCAATGTCTGCTTTTAACATTTTCACCCATCTTTGTGAGGCATTGGAAAACCTCCCTGGTTTTTGTTGTTGAATCTGTGTTTGAAATTCACTGCTCGAGTGAGGGACCTTACAGATAATTGTATGTGTGGGGTACAGAGATGAGTCATTAAAACATCTTCTTAAACACTATTATTGCACACAGTGCACCATTCAACTTATCAAGGCTCGCAATAACAAAAGGGTTGAATACTTATTGACTCAAGACATTTCATCTTTTCATTTTTAATTAATTTGTAAAAGTTACAAAAAACACAATTCCAATTTGACCTTGAAGGGTATTGTGTGTGTGACAAAATCTCAATTTAATACATTTTAAATTCAGGCTGTAACACAACAAAATGTGGAAAAAGTCAAGGGTGGTGGATACTTTCTGAAGGCACTGTATGAAGCGTCTCAGAGTAGACTGATCTAGGATCAGTTTGGTCTTTTAGATCACAATGAATAAGATTACATGGACATGGGGTACCTGATTCTGTGTTAGCACTCCTACCCTAAGACGATTGATACATACGGCCCTAAACTCAACCCCGAGTTCCATAAGAAATGGGTTAAATATTGATTTAAAAATTAATGAATAAAAACAATTGAATTTAATAAAGGAACTACCTAATGTCTGAATATATAGATAGTGTTTTACATACAGAATGGGTTTGTAGTCTGTGTCGGGTCAGTTTAAAACTATATACAAAGTTTATCTGAGCAGAAAGAGGAGTCTTATTGCTGCTCTCTCTTAACCTCCAATCAACTATTCATACCACTCCAAATTGACCACATGACTGTTTTGGAACTTTCAATTTGCTTTGCGATTAGTACGTTCATATCTCCAGCGTGAATTACATCACCTGCTGAAGATGGACTTTTAACCAAAAAATCTATCATGTTTGGTGACATTTTGGAAAATAATGGTAACTCCGTGGAAAATCACATGTTATTTACTTTAAATTTAGAATAGAAACTAACATAAATACAGACTTGTCTGGGGGGAGCACTTCTATTGGGCAGTCATTTCTGTGAGGGACCAGTAGAGGGAAATCTACCCCTAATTAGAAGTGAGGAGCCAGTGGGAGCGGTCTTTAAACTGGCCTTTTTTGAAAGGCCCTGTCAATGGAGAGGAAGATAATGAGTGGAGGGTTTGTTTCTGCTCTGGGGTTCATGAATGGATAAGGACTTCTTTTGAGCCCTGGGGCGCTATAGTGGTTGTCCGCAATTACGTCCATCTATGCCAAGAACACACACTTCACAATTATATGCAATTAGGGAAATGTATGTTTCTGTGAAGGACTAGGGCAAATTATCCTAGCCTCTAATTTGGCATCTTTCATATGGGATAATTGCTGATGACCAAAGGAGCGTGTACTTTTCTCTGACAGCAAATATAAATTTCAAACTAATGGCTTTCAGAGACCAAACAAGAGCATTGGAAAAATGGCTTGGTTGCATCCGTATGTGCAGGATGGATGTAACAACAGCCCGGCTGATCTTGCCATGAGCTTTTTTGGTAAACATTTTCATTAAAACAGAGCTTTTATGTTCTAGAGACCATTATACTTTTTAAAGCATTATCTGTACAGTATGTGAAATGTAGGCTATCGTTATTTACAAAGCAATGACTTGTTTTCAACATAAAACAGACTATCTGCACTAACCCTATCTTGCACTGACTCTGCACACTCACAAGACAATACATACACACTCACTCACATACTCTTATTATTATCTATCCTGATGCCTAGTCACTTTACCCTGCCTTCATGTACATATCTTCCTCAAATACCGTATTATTATCTATCCTGATGCCTAGTAACTTTACCCTGCGTTCATGTACATATCTACCTCAAAAAGCTTATTATGATCCATCCTGATGCCTAGTCACTTTACCCAGCCTTCATGTACATATCTACCTCAAATACTTCATACAGTGGGGGAAAAAAGTATTTGATCCCCTGCTGATTTTGTACGTTTGCCCACTGACAAAGAAATGATCAGTCTATAAATTTAATGGTAGGTTTATTTGAACAGTGAGAGACAGAATAACAACAAAAATATCCAGGAAAACGCATGTCAAAAATGTTATAAATTGATTTGCATTTTAATGAGGGAAATAAGTATTTGACCCCCTCTCAATCAGAAAGATTTCTGGCTCCCAGGTGTCTTTTATACAGGTAACGAGCTGAGATTAGAGCACACTCTTAAAGGGAGTGCTCCTAACCGCAGCTTGTTACCTGTAAAAAAGTCACCTGTCCACAGAAGCTATCAATCAGATTCCAAACTCTCCACCATGGCCAAGACCAAAGAGCTCTCCAAGGATGTCAGGGACAAGATTGTAGACCTACACAAGGCTGGAATGGGCTACAAGACCATTGCCAAGCAGCTTGGTGAGAAGGTGACAACAGTTGGTGTGATTGTTCGCAAATGGAAGAAACACAAAATAACTGTCAATATCCCTCGGCCTGGGGCTCCATGCAAGATCTCACCTCATGGAGTTGCAATGATCATGAGAACGGTGAGGAATCAGCCCAGAACTGCATGGGAGGATTTTGTCAATGATCAAGGCAGCTGGGGACATAGTCACCAAGAAAAAAATTGGTAACACACTACGCCATGAAGGACTGCAATCCAGCAGGGCCCACAAGGTCACCCTGCACAAGAAAGCACATGTTCATTGGCAAACTTCAGATGGGCATGTATATCTGAATGATTCAGAGGACAACTGGTGAAAGTGTTGTGGTCAGATGAGACCAAAATGGAGCTCTTTGGCATCAACTCAACGTGTTTGGAGGAGGAGGAATGCTGCCTATGACCCCAAGAACACCATCTCCACTGTCAAACATGGAGGTGTAAACATTATGCTTTGGGGGTGTTTTTCTGCTAGGGGGACAGGACAACTTCACCGCATCATTTGACGGGGCAATGTACCGTCAAATCTTGGGTGAGAACCTCCTTCCCTCAGCCAGGGCATTGAAAATGGGTCGTGGATGGGTATTCCAGCATGACAATGACCGAAAACACACGGCCAAGGCAACAAAGGAGTGGCTCAAGAAGAAGCACATTAAGGTCCTGGAGTGGCCTAGCCAGTCTCCAGACCTTAATCCCATAGAAAATCTGTGGAGGGAGCTGAAGGTTCGAGTTGCCAAACGTCAGTCTCGAAACCTTAATGACTTGGAGAAGATCTGCAAAGAGGAGTGGGACAAAATCCCTCCTGAGATGTGTGCAAACCTGGTGGCCAACTACAAGAAACGTCTGACCTCTGTGATTGCCAACAAGGGTTTTGCCACCAAGGACTAAGTCATGTTTTGCAGAGGGGTCAAATACTTATTTCCCTCATTAAAATGCAAATCATTTTATAACATTTTTGACATGCGTTTTTCTGGATTTTTTTGTTGTTATTCTGTCTCTCACTGTTCAAATAAACCTACCATTAAAATGATAGACTGATCATTTCTTTGTAAGTGGGCAAATGTACAAAATCAGCAGGGGATCAAATACTTTTTTCCCCCACTGTACCTCTCCATATTGATCTGGTACTGGTACTCCCTGTATATAGCTCCACATTGATCTGGTACTCCCAGTATATAGCTCCAAATTGATCTGGTACTCCCAGTATATAGCTCCACATTGATCTGGTACTGGTACTCCCTGTATATAGCTGCACATTGATCTGGTACTGGTACTCCCTGTATATAGCTGCACATTGATCTGGATCTGCTACTCCCTGTATATAGCTGCACATTGATCTGCTACTCCCTGTATATAGCTGCACATTGATCTGCTACTCCCTGTATATAGCTGCACATTGATCTGCTACTCCCTGTATATAGCTGCACATTGATCTGCTACTCCCTGTATATAGCTGCACATTGATCTGCTACTCCCTGTATATAGCTGCACATTGATCTGCTACTCCCTGTATATAGCTGCACATTGATCTGCTACTCCCTGTATATAGCTGCCCATTGATCTGCTATTCCCTGTATATAGCTCCACATTGATCTGGTACTGGTACTCCCTGTATATAGCTGCACATTGATCTGCTATTCCCTGTATATAGCTGCACATTGATCTGCTACTCCCTGTATATAGCTCCATTCTTGTGTATTTTATTCCTCTTCTGTTACTATTTTTCTTTTAAGTATCATTTTTTAACTCTGCATCGTTGTGAAGAGCTCATAAGCAAGCATTTCACGGTTAAGTCAACACCCATTGAATTCGGTGTATGTGACAAATAAAATGTGATTTGATTTGACATGTGGCAATGAACCTTATGCACTTAGGGGCATATTTGAAGTCTTTAAGATAGGATTTAGTAGTTGATGAATCAGAAAATGTAATATAGCATGTATATTATATTATAGAATACTGTAAATACCCACTTTGATTTAATTTCCTATTTAGCAATTTCACAAGTGTATTATTCCCCTCAGATATTTAAATTCTATAATTCTACACAAGGCCTGGAAATATTGTTAGCCCAATAGCAAGTACATAAGCATTTTCTTTCTGACCAAATGTTAGCCCATAAGGGCAATTGAGGTATTCAGTTAACACTGGGAAATAGTTTCCTTCTGAGTTGTTAGGTTGAGCAAAAAATGTCCTATTTCAATGTGCACACACCATCCATATTTTTATGAATGTCAACAAACTGCTTGCGATTGATGTTCCTAAAGCGGTTAAGCTGTTGTTCCAAGCCAACGGCCAGTAGTGTTGAATTGGCATAAGTGAGTATGTCGTGTCTGTTTTGTCAAGGCTGTTTTCAAAACTGGAACTAAATGCGATGAAACTTTTAAAAGAACTGTGTTGCTCTGCCAACTACAATACAAATTGAACTTGATCCCCTTAATGCATTTTGCATACAAATTGCACTTATATGAATGAATGCTTCTACACTCAACACTCACAGGAAGAACAATAATTCCGTTTTTAATTTAGGAGATTCTGTGGACTTCGGTGAACCATTTCAAGGTCGGGATAAATATGAATTGGAAGCTGTGCTTATAACTTGACTTTTTTGAGAAAGAAAAAGGTAACACTTCAGTAAAAACCTGTGCAATTAGGCCTAAGCGTTAACTGCACTGTCATGTGTTGTGTATGAACAAATTAATTTCTTAGTGTGCAGATAAGCAGTTAAAACAATCAATATATACAATTTAATATAAATTCTTTCCACACACCATTATTTTGCGAATCTGACACCTCCATAATGCCATGCTAAAAAATGTGAGAGTTAGGCTTTATGCCAGAGTTTTCACATTTGAAGCAGACTAAAATGAAATTTACACTTCCAAAATAGAGACATGTAACTTTTGACAGGAAGTGATGTCATAGTGTGGTACCTGACGGGAGCTCCTCTGGACTGGGCAGGCTTCAGCAGAACTGTGATGGTGGTGTCCGTCTCGTTCAGAGGGGGCGTGTCTGTTTCGTACTCCTGCATCGATGGGGCTGGTGGGGAAAGATTCAGAGGGGATGAGATCAAGTAAGTGTTCATTAGGGCACGCCACGGAACACTTTTTAAATGTTATGCCACAAAAGACTAATATGATTGAGTCTGTTTTAGTTTTGTTTCTTAATGAACAAAACCCTGTTGAATTCCTACCTGTAAAACACACTTGGTCCCCTCACATCATGGCAATAATGGATTTAGCCCTGTGATTGCTGAAGCTAATCCAGAATGGAGTATGGCATACAGTAACAGTAAATAAACTATGGAATAGGCTTAAGTCAGTATTGTCCATAAAGCCATTGCTAAAGATTGAACTTTTTAAAGATGTATCCTAACACAACCATGTTGGTGTGAAAACCTTGCCCTATACATGTCACGATAGTGCCATCTCTTTAAAATGTCTCGTCTTCATTATCTCCAAAACATTCATTGGACAACCTTGATTAGATAAACCAAGGCTGGAATTAGAAATGCCAATTCGTTCAGGAATCAAAGAGAAAGGTGTTGATGCTCCAGGCCGTCAAGGCTCTAGTCTATTGGATGACTGACAACTGAGACAGGGAATGTTTACTTTCAGAGATAAGACGACAAATCCTTCATGCTTGTGTTACACCATTTCTATCTATGAATGTCAGGAATGACATGGTTCAAATGAATGGTGCACAATGATGAACAATGTTTGATTGCTACATTCTGTGTACTGTATGTGGGTTACGTTGTCATTCCAGTGATATTTTGACTGTCAGCAACAGCATTAAATTGGTGCCAATAACGTGCCAATCACGTGATTTTCTTCATCCCCAACTTTGTTTGATCTCAGCGTATAAATATATTATTCTACTCTAGCTTCATTTCTACAGTGAGACTCACGCTACTTCATTAATCATTCCCAGCATGTAATCCCTATATAGACATTTGAAAGGTCACTGTTTTACTGAGGTGTGTCCATTTAAAAAAAAATATATAATCAATTTTAAGAATGAACAATAATATACTGGCCTTACAAGTCTTAGTCAGGTGTTTGAGCCTTGTTCTAAAAGGTATTTTTAGAAAACTTAGTATTTTACAATGTCACAGTGTTTGTTTTTTACTTTCATATAACATACAAAAGGAAAAAGGAGAAAAAAACTGCTATGGTACAATGGTGCATGTAATTTCTGTCATAGTTGTCATTTGTGCTCCCTCTCCGGCCTCTAGGTAACCAGGCTGTTCGTTTATGGCGCACACCTGTCACCAGCATTACGCACATTTGTGCATAATGACACTCACCTGGACTCCATCACCTCCTTGATTACCTGCTATTTATATGTCACTCCCTTTTGTTTCTTCCCGAGCTGTCATTGTTCCTGTTCCAGTGTCATGTCTGTGCGTTGTTCGTGTTTCTTGTTTTGTATTTAGTTGCGTTTATTTATTAAAAACACTCACTCCCTGAACTTACTTCCCGACTCTCAGCGTACATCGTTACAGAATGACGACTCGGCAAAGGGAAGCATCAGGGAGTTTTTTTGTTTTTGTGTTGGGGGTGATGTCGGGTCCGGGTGTTGGAGCGGAGCTACCTGGGAGGCCTCAGCGGGTTGGATAGGCTCCCATGCCTAAGCTGGATGAACAGTTTCCCGTGCCTCAGCCGATGCAACCGGGGAGGTCTCAGCCGGCTCATCAGGCTCTTACTCCTCAGCCGGTTTGTCAGGTTTCTGCCCCTCAGCGGAGGCGACCGGTCCGCTGCGGATCCCCGGAATCGTCCCTGTGGTTGGCGTCCTGCGGCTGGAGCCGAACACGCCGGGAAGGGGGTACTGTCATGCATGCCCTCTCTCCGGCACTCTAGGTCGTCATGCTCCCACGACTTAGCCGGATCGACAGGTTCCCATGCCTTAGCAGAGGTGACCGGTCCACTCCTGATCCCTGGGATCGTCATCTTGGTCGGCGTCCTGCAGCTGGAGCCGCACATCGGTGAGAAGGTACTGTCACGTGTGCTCCCTCCGGCCTCTAGGTCACCAGGTTGTTCGTTTATGGCGTACACCCGTCGCCAACGTTATGCACATTTGCGCATAATGACAATCAACTGGACTCCATCACCTCCTTGATTACCTGCCCTTTATGTCACTCCCTTTTGTTTCCTCCTGAGTCATCATTGTTCCTGTTTTTGCTCCAGTGTCATGTCTGTGTGTTTGTGTTTCTTGTTTAGTATTTAGTTGCGTTTATTTATTAAAACACTCACTCCCTGAACTTGCTTCCCGACTCTCAGCGTACATCGTTACAGTAGTGCTTGCTGTTGTATGTATGTGAACTTCTGATACCAACGTAACACCACTATTAAGACTATCTGCTCTGAACAAGTCTCACTCACCTGCTATCTTGGTGGCGATGCGGGTGGTAACAGGGGGTCCAAAACCTTTGTTGGTACTGGCTTTGAGGGTGAAGAAGTAGGTGGTGCCCGGGTAGAGCCCCACAAACAGGTGGTGGGTCTCGTTGCGTAGCTTGAACACCCTGCCGCGCTGGGTGGTCAGGTCTGCACTGGGGTCCAAGGAGCTCAGAGCCTTATAGGTGATCTGTAAGAGCAGAGAGAAAAAAGTAACACTATGGGTGGGTTGCAGCAACATGGATTAACTCTTAAACTGGGTTAAATCAAGGGTTTATATTAATACTGTTGCACCAAATGTTAAACATAGTTTTAAATTAATCCTAGTTAAATTAAAATCAGTGGCGGAAAAAGTAATCCATTTTCATACTTGAGTAAAAGTAAAGATACCTTAATAGAAAATGACTCAAGTAAAAGTGAGTCACCCAGTAAAATACTACTTAAGTAGAAGTGTAACGGTTGTCGTATGTAGTGGACCAAGGCGCAGCGGGTTGAGTGCTCATAGTGACTTTTATTGAACACAAAATAAACAAAACACGAAAACGATCGAACGAACATGATTGCTGGCTAAACACACAACTATGCAAACAACTTCCCACAAAGGGACAGGTGAAACAGGGCTACCTAAGTATGACGCTCAATCAGCAACAACGATGTACAGCTGTTCCTGATTGAGAGCCATACCAGGCCAACACAAAGAAATACACAACATAGAAAACCATAGAAATACAAAACAAGAACATTACCCCAAACCCCGAAACACATAAATCAAACACCCGTCTTACATAAATACATATACCATTAAACCCCGAACCACATAAAACAAATACCCCCTGCCACGTCCTGACCAAACTACAATAAACAATAACCAATTATACTGGTCAGGACGTGACAAGAAGTCTAAAAGTATTTGGTTTTAAATATACTTAAGTATCAAAAGTAAACGTAAAAGTACAAATCATTTAAAATAATTAAGCAAACCAGATGGCACAATTATTATTTTTTTACAGATAGCCAGGGTCACACTCCAACACTCAGACACAATTTAAAAACAAAGCATGTGTTTAGTGAGTCCTCCAGATCAGAGGCAGTAGGGATGACCAGGAATGTTCTCTTTAAGTGTGTGAATTAGACAATTTTCTGTCCTGCTAAGCATTCAAAATGTAACGAGCACTTTTGGGTGTCAGGGAAAATGTATGGAGTAAAAAGCACATCATTTTCTTCAGGAATGTACTGTAGTGAAGTAAAAGTAGTCAAAAATATAAATAGTAAAGTACAGATACCCCAAAGAAACACTACATTTAGATTAGAGGATGGATTTAATCAGAGGTGTAAAGTACTTAAGAAAAATAATTAGATTAAAGTTTAGTTTTCACTTTAAACCTCAATAAATTAAGCCTGTTGCTCTTTTTTTAATATATATATATAAACTTAGATTGGAGGTTTATTCTGAACTGCCATTTGAGGTGGTTTAGCTGATAGATGGCAGCATATCTACTGCGGAGAGACCAAAACTACAGTACCTCACAGAATAATTAGAGACAGGATGAATCCTAAGTTTTATGATAATGATGAGTTTTCAAGGAGATACCACTTCTCCAAAGACTCTGTAATGCAACTGGGAAGAATGGTTGCACAAACCATTAAGCTTTGGCGTGATAGGAATGTGGCTGTACCCCCACTACCTCAGCTCCTGGTGGCCCTACAGTTCTACGCAACTGGATGTTTCCAGATGGTGGATGGGGATCTTTTTGGACTCCACAAGTCAAACGTCTGCAGGATTGTAGTCAGAGTGTCCAGTGCTATTGCCGGTCTGAAAAATCAGTACATAAGGTTGAATCCTACAGAGGAAACAGCAGCTGGATTTTACAGGAGAACTAGATTCTTAGGTGTACTAGGGGCAATAGACTGCCCACCTCTCCTCTGCCACATCCTTTTTGTCTTTCTCTTTGAAAATTTTCCAGCACTCCTTTATCCGATTTCGGTCCCTCTTCTCTTAAATCCGTGTCAATCCATTAAATCTGTTGCATAATACGGCCATCGGGTCTTCCTTGTTTTTGACAGTCGTGTTGAGTCTTTTTATCCTCTATCTTAGTAAATTCCTCCATCAACTCCGACAAGAGTTTTTTTTCATAAGCAGAAAAATTTGAACTTCTTCGACATGCAATGATCAGGTGGCTAGCGAACAAATAATAAAAGGGCTAAATAACGTTAAGTAATGACAATAATACATAATATTTTATGCTAACTAGCTTGGTTTATAAACTAGCTAGCTACAGTAGCTAAGCTAGCTTGATAACAAGCTCTTTACTTGTTATCAATGTAAAAAACCCAATTTCAAATTTTGCTACATAAGACCGATTTGAGCCAGTCAGTCACATATGTGGACCTGCAAGTTTCTTTTTCCAGTGCTTTCTGATACACCGTCATTCAGGATGACCAACATTGCAAACAGTAATCGTTACCTTATTTGGTTTAATAGTTCCTAGTGACAAGCTGTCCTACTGTAAATAGAAAGGAAGAGCAGAAATGCAGGATAGAAAGGTAAACATATTGATGTGTTGGTTGTAAACACGGTGGTTGCCTAATTGGTACCAATCCCCAAAATAGTATGTGATTTAAGGAATTATTTCTATCAACAGCACACAATATTGTCATTTTTGGGCATATGCATTGTTTTCCAATAGTGAAGGAGAATATAATGGCAATGTCAGTTCTATTGGTCCTACCAGTGAGTTTCTGTCTCCACAGTGCTGTGTGCCACGGCAATGAAATACTGGTAATACATTACAACAGAAATATTGACGGCGTCAAAACAATCAAGCAGCACTTCCATAACCACAAACATCCAAACACATGGCCTGTATTTTATTTTTTTTACCGGTGGAGATTGATGTTTGTGTAAATTTTGTCTACAGGGTTACGGGCAATAAAAACATTTTAGACTGATGTTTCACAGATCACAACTCCATTATAAAATTCAAATCAAACCAATTGACAGCTCAGTGCCTGCTGGCAGCTAGGACAGTCGTTGCTTGAAAAGCTTTCATGGTAAGTGCTGGATCCGGCGTTGTCCCGAGACCGTATTGCACTGACCACAGGCAAATAAGCAGTTGGGGCAAAACAAACCCAGAAAGAAAAAAACAAAAGATAAGGAGAGTGTGTGTGTGGGGGGTCATCCAGAGTTGGGTCCTATATAAGCCTTTTTGAAACCTGTCATTGTGGACCTCCAGACAAAGCTGGGCCAAAATGATGTAATATGAATATGGGTCTGGAGCCGTATAGACTTTGGGTGTGTGATTGGTGGTCCTTGGCTGTGTGAGACAGTGGGCTAGGGTGAGTCAGACTTCAGCAGCTGTCAGACATCATGGGGGTGTTTTAAAGGCTGCTGGCTAATCTAGACTGATTAGCTTAAGTCCTCATCAAGCCACTAATGGCTTGCAGGTTTTCCAAGCTCGATAAAGAGTCGTAAAGGAACTGAAACTGAAACAAATGGAGCCTTGCTGTAGACATGGTTTCCTAATTCCTTTCCTAGCTATAATTTATGCAATAAAGTTTAGGTTAACTGGTTCACAACACTTTAAAATTGTGTTCACCAATTGTTTAAGCATTTATCTTCGCAAGGCATCCGTTTGAGTTGACAACCATCCACTATTGAATGCATGGCAGCAATACATCTTTCCTTGTTGTTGTGCTTCAATAGACTGTCCCATTGCCATCGAGGTTCTATCTGCTGTCACCAGTCCTTACATTGGATACAAACGTCAGTGGAAACGTCAGTGGAAATATTTGTGATATATTTATAGTTGAATTTAAGTTCTGTAGTCAGCAACACAACACATTGACTCAGGAAGTCCTACTGCCATCAACACCCTTCCATTTTATACCCGCCAGTGCTGCAGTGAGATTGCGTTGCTCATAATAAATACCTGAAATCAATATTTATTCATGGAGACTCTTACTCATACTTGTAAAATATTATCCCCAAATATTTTTTTCTTTAGTTTGTGTGTGAATGCGTATTCCTCTGGCTCTCCTTCTCCTTGGTTGATATACTCAGCAGGGAGGCGTAATAAAGCAGAGGTAGTTTACTGCCCTATGAAACAGCAGACACCCACCAAGGCACTGCACTGTGGATAATAGAGAGACTACGTCTGTGGAATAACTTGTCGCCGATACGAGAGATGGATGCCAATAAATAAGGACGCTGTACCCAACAGCAGCACACATAAATAAAAGCAAAAGACACAGGGCAATGTGTCTTTTTGTTTAAGGGGAGAGTTCGGGGAAAGTTGCAGTTACTGCTGTTGTTTGAGGTTTGAGTTTTCAATTGGTTCATAGTTCCTTACTCAACTTGAACTTTTGTCAGTGACAAGTTTGGTCTGAATAAAACATCTATATAATACAGTATGCCCTTCAAATTGAAATGGGCTAAACCAAATAAATATTATTTTACATTTTTTATTAGAAATAAGGAAATTCAAGAATAGGATATTGGCTTCAATTGTTGGGACATTAATATATTTGCTTCAAAACCCCCGCAATCAATGAAAAGTCTACAAAATGCCATAGTAACAATGGCCTCAATTGCTATATCAATCAATAAATGTTTCCACCTCGGGGACAAAGGAGAGGACAGTTTCAAAAGCTACAAGGCAATCAATGGTCTGCCATTATTCATTCATGTCCATTCAGTTATCTTGTATAGGAAGCCTTTTCAGTGTCACACGAGATACAAATCAAGAGGGAATGATGCTGAAGCATTTGGCGAAATAGAGGCTACAATGTGGGGAGGAAATGATAGGTCTCTATAATATACAAATAATAAAATATACCATTTAAAAGCCACATTTATCCAGACTCACAATACATGAGTGCATACATTTTTAGGATGTGTATGTGATCCCTGCAGGAATTAAACCTACAACCTTGGCGTTACCAGCACCATGGTCTAACCAACCATGCAGAACCACATTGTCTGCCTGGGCACATTATCATTAGAGTTGGGGTGGCTGCCTGGCTGCAGTAGGGGCAGATGACACAGCTGCTATATGGCTACCAGCTCAGGGCAAGGTAGCAAATCCACTCCACTCAGGCCATTAGCAAACAGTTAAAAGGCAGGCCTGTAATTGAGTGGAGCAAGTGTAAAGTTGCTCCGCTTGTCCATCCATCTCTCCGTTGTCCCCGGGAATCAGGGACAAATGGGGTGCCGTTTGTAGCATGCCATTTGTTGTGAAACAGATTAATTACGAGGCACAAAATGTTTACATTTTGTAGCATCTGTTACATAACATATAGCATGTTACAAATGACATCCCATGAGAGTACAACTGGATACAGCTCCAAAGTCTTACAGAAGAGACTTGGATGTAACTGTGGTCCTTACAGGATTGGCTAGGGAAGCTTGCACACATTTACAGTACTGTGCGTCTAGGGAAAGATGCAAAGGGAGGGAAAGTAATGATGCCAGAGAACTGTCACAAAGTGATGCGAGACGACAAAGGAAGATTCTGTGTGGATTTGGACACAGATTGATTTTATTTGTATGTACAGCGTTGCATGTTGAGAGACAAGAGAAGAGCTGTCATTTGACGACTGCTACGTACACATTTAACTTAGAATAGAAGGGTAGAACTCGCAATGCACAATCAATGGTTTTATTCGTTGGTTATGTCACTAAGATGGTAGCGATAATCAAATCAAATCTTATTGGTCACATACACATGTTTAGCAGATGTTATTGCGTGTGTAGCGAAATGCTTGTGCTTCTAGTTCTGACAGTGCAGCAATATCCAACAATTTCACGACAAATACCTAATACACACAAATCTATGTAAAGGATTGGAATTAAGAATATATAAATATATGGACGAGCAACGTCAGAGCGGCATAAACTAAGATACAGTAGATAGTATAGAATACACTATACATATGAGATGAGTAATGCAAGATATGTAAACATTATTAAAGTGACATTGTTAATGTGACTAGTGTTCCATTTATTAAAGTGGCCAATGATTTCAAGTAGGCAGGAGCCTCTCTGTGCTAGTGATGAATGTTTAACAGTATGATGGCCTTGAGATAGAAGCTGTTTTTCAGTCTCTCGGTCCCAGCTTTGATGCACCTGTACTGACCTCACCTTCTGGATCGTAGCGGGGTGAACAGGCAGTGGCTTGGGTGCTTGTTGTCCTTGATGATCTTTTTGGCCTTCCTGTGACATTGGGTGCTGTAGGTGTCCTGGAGGGCTGTTGTGCCTTCTTCACCACACTGTCTGTGTGGGTAAACCATTTCAATTTGTCAGTGATGTGTACGCCGAGGAACTTAAAACATCCACCTTCTCCACTGCGGTCCCATCGATGTGGATAGGGGGGTGCTCCCTCTGCTGTTTCCTGAAGTCCACGATAATCTCTTTTGTTTTGTTGACGTTGAGTGAGAGGTTATTTTCCAGACACCACACTCCCAGAGCCCTCACCTCCTCCCTGTAGGCTGTCTCATCGTTGTTGGTAATCAAGCCTACTACTGTTGTGTCGTCTCCAAACTTGATGATTGAGTTGGAGGCGTGCATGGCCACGCAGTAATGGGTGAACAGGAAGTACAGGAGGGAGCTGAGCATGCACCCTTGTGGGGCCACAGTGTTCAGGATCAGCGAAGTGGAGATGTTGTTTCCTACCTTCACCACTGGGGGGCGGGCAGAAAGTCCAGGACCCAATTGCACAGGGCCGGGTTCAGACCCAGGGCCTCGAGCTTAATGATGAGCTTGGAGGGTACTATGGTGTTGAATGCTGAGCTATAGTCAATGAACAGCATTCTTACCTAGGTATTCCTCTTGTCCAGATGGGGTAGGGCAAGTGTGCAGTGTGATGGCGATTTCATCGTCTGTGGACCTATTGGGGCTTTAAGCAAATTGAAGTGGGTCTAGGGTGACAGGTAAGGTGGTGATATGATCCTTGACTAGTCTCTCAAAGCACTTCATGATGACAAAAGTGAGTGCTACGGGGCTATAGTCATTTAGTCCAGTTACCTTTGCATTCTTGGGTAAAGGAACAATGGTGGCCATCTTGAAAGCATGTGGGGACAGCAGACTGGGATAGGG
The DNA here is from genome assembly GCF_901001165.1 of Salmo trutta. Classification (NCBI taxonomy): domain Eukaryota; kingdom Metazoa; phylum Chordata; class Actinopteri; order Salmoniformes; family Salmonidae; genus Salmo; species Salmo trutta. Next base: position 59,383,736 of record NC_042972.1, read on the forward strand.
AGAGATTGAATACATACGTAAACACACCAGCCAGCTGGTCTGCGCATGCTCTGAAGATGCGGCTAGGGATGCCGTTTGGGCCAACAGCCTTGTGAGGATTAACACGTTTAAATGTCTTACCATAGAGAAGGAAAGCCCACAGTCCTTGGTAGCTGCCCACCTCGGTGGCACTGTGTTATCCTCAAAGCAGGCAAAGAACATGTTTAGCTTGTCCGGAAGCAAGACGTCGGTGTCCGCGTTGTGGCTGGTTTTCCTTTTGTAGTCTGTGGTTGTCTGTAGATCCTGCCACATATGTCTTGTGTCTGAGTCATTGAATTGCGACTCCACTTTGTCTCTACACTGACGTTTTGCCTGTTTGATTGCCTTGCGGAAGGAATGAGTACTCTGTTTGTATTCTGCCATATTCCCAGTCACCTTGCAATGGTTAAATGCAGTGGTTCACGCTTTCAGTTTTGAGTGAATGTTTCTGGTTAGGGTAGGTTTTAACCTGTTAGGGATAGGGGGCAGTATTTTAACAGCCAGATAAAAAAACGTACCCGAATTAATCTGGTTACTACTCCTGCCCAGAAACTAGAATATGCATATAATTAGTAGATTTGGATAGAAAACACAAACAGTTTCTGTTTGAATGGTGTCTGTGAGTATAACAGAACTCATATGGCAGGCCAAAACCTGAGAAGATTCTATACAGGAAGTGCCCTGTCTGACAATTTGTTCTCCTACTAGGGCACCTCTATCAAAAATACAGCATCTCTGCTGTAACTTGACATTTTCTAAGGCTTCCATTGGCTGTAGGAAGGCGCCAGAAAGTGGAATGATAGCTCTGCAGTCTCTGGGCGAAAAACAGCAGGGGTTTTTGTGAATGGTCCTTCTGAGAACAATGACACTGATGCGCGCGTGCACGAGACGACTCCATTTTTTTCTTTCACTGTTTGAATGAATACAATGTCTCCCGGTTGGAATATTATCGCTATTTTATGAGAAAAAATCGCATTAAAATTTATTTTAAACAGCGTTTGACATGCTTCGAAGTACGGTAATGGAATATTTTGAAATTTTTTGTCAAGAAATGCGCCACCCTTTGATAGTTACCTGAACGCATGAACAAAACTGAGCTATTTCAATATAACTATGGATTATTTCGAACCAAAACAACATTTGCTGTTGAAGTAGAAGTCCTGCGAGTGCATTCTGACGAAGAACAGCAAAGGTAATCCAAGTTTTCTTATAATAAATCTGAGTTTGGTGAGGGCCAAACTTGGTGGGTGTCAAATTAGCTAGCCGTGATGGCCGGGCTATGTACTCAGAATATTGCAAAATGTGCTTTCGCCGAAAAGCTATTTTAAAATCGGACACTGCGATTGCATAAAGGAGTTCTGTATCTATAATTCTTAAAATAATTTATGTATTTTGTGAACGTTAATCGTGAGTAATTTAGTAAATTCACCGGAAGTTTGAGGTGGGTATGCTAGTTCTGAGCATCACATGCTAATGTAAAAAGCTAGTTTTTGATATAAATATGAACTTGATTGAACAAAACATGCATGTATTGTATAACATAATGTCCTAGGAGTGTCATCTGATGAAGATCATCAAAGGTTAGTGCTGCATTTAGCTGTGGTTTTGGTTTATGTGACATATATGCTTGCTTTGAAAATGGCTGTGTGATTATTTTTGGGAGGGTACTCTCCTGACATAATCTAATGTTTTGCTTTCGCTGTGAAGCCTTTTTGAAACCAGACAGTGTGGTTAGATTAACGAGAGTCTTATCTTTAAAATGGTGTAAAATAGTCATATGTTTGAGAAATTGAAGTTATAGCATTTTTTAGGTGTTTGTATTTCGCGCCATGCTATACTATTGGATATTGGTGAGGCGTTCTGCTAGCGGAACGTCTGTCCCTAACATTAATAGTCACAGTGGGTACAAAATCTCCAATACACTTCTTGATAAACTCAGTAACCGTCTCGGTATATACATCAATATTATTCTCTGAAGCTACCCGGAAGATATCCCAGCCCACGTGATCAAAACAATCTTGAAACGTGGATTCTCGATTGGTCAGACCAGTGTTGAATAGTCCTTAGCACGGGTACTTCCTGTTTGAGTTTCCACCTATAGGAAGGGAGGAGCAAAATGGAGTCGTGGTCAGATTTGCTGAAAGGAGGGTGGGGGAGGGCCTTGTATGCATCCCGGAAGTTGGAATAACAATGGTCGAGTGTTTTTCCAGCGCGAGTACTACAGTCAATATGCTGATCGAATTTAGGTAGCCTTTTCCTCAAACTTGCTTTGTTGAAGTCCCCAGATACAATAAATGCAGCCTCAGGATATATGGTTTCCAGTTTGCATAAAGTCCAGTGAAGTTCCTGAGGGCAGTCGTGGTATCGGCTTTAGGGGGGATGTACACAGCTGTGACAATAACCGAAGATACTTCTCTTGGGAGATAATACGGTCGGCATTTGATTGTGAGGTATTCTAGGTCGGGTGAACAAAAGAACCTGAGTTCCTGTATGTTATTACAATTACACCATGAGTCCATGAGTTAATCATGAAATATACATAACCCACCCTTCTTCTTCCCGGAGAGATGTTTATTCCTGTCGGCGCGATGAACTGAGAATCCAGATGGCTGGACCGACTCCGACAGGTATATCCCGAGTGAGTCATGTTTCCGTGAAACAGAGTATGTTACAATTCCTGATGTCTCTCTGGAAAGAAACCATTGCCCTGATCTCGCCAACTTTGTTATCAAGGGACTGAAAATTAGCGAATAATATACTTGGATGCAGTGGTTGGTGTGTGCGCCTTCTAAGTCTGACCTGAAGACCGCTCAGAATCCCTCTACTTCACCGGAGTTGTTTTGGGTCGGCCTCTGGAATAAGTTAAATTGCACTGAGTGGTGCGTACAAAGGATCCGCTTCGGGAAAGTCATATTCCTGGTCGTAATGCTGGTAGTCTCGGTGAGTTACCGCCGCTCTGATATCCAATAGTTCTTCCTGGCTGTATGTAATAACACATAACATTTTCTGGGCTAACAATGTAAGAAATAAAACATAAAAAAAACAAAATACTGCAAAGTTTCCTAAGAACTACAAGCGAGGCAGCCCTCTCTGTCGGTGCCATTTTCTTTTTTTTTTAAAGACCAGAAAAATTCTAATCTGGACATTGAAGCCATTCCCACTGGTGATTTTCATTCTATCCCTCTATTCAGGGAAGGATTTAGACCATGGACACAAGGTCCATGGACACCTTGAATCGAAGATGGCGTAGCAGTGCAGACGTGTTACAAAAAAAATTACGTGTACAAAAAAAAATGCATGAAATGAAAATGAAATGTATGAAACTGTAAGTCGCTCTGGATAAGAGCGTCTGCTAAATGACTAAAATGTAAATCTAAATGTGTTATGTTCGTCCTCTCGTGTACTTTTGTATTTTTCGTCCTTATTTTGTATATATTTCAATCCCTTTATCATTTTAATTCAATTATACCTTCCGGTAACCTGCCTCACACAATATGATACGGAACCGCTATTATTTAAAACATTTTTTAGACCTTATAGCCAGAACCACCCAGCCATCAGCAAATAACCAGCTAATTAGCTATAAGCTATTTAGTCATTGTTAGCCACTGCTAGCTGCCTTTACCTTCTGCACAGATACCTGCCCTTTTTTTGCCTGGATAATACTCGCCAGCCTACCAGTATCGGACTGTTTCTCCACTACAACGCCGGATTCCTGCCATAAACCCTGGACCATTACTCCTGATCTTCACAGCTAGCTAGCTGCCACCGAGTGACCCAGTACCGAAGCTATCCCTGAGGCCCACCTCCCGGCCTACTCAGTTGTTCACCCGGACTCCACCCAAACACGGATAGAATCCACCACTCCACCTGATCCTTTCCCGTAAGCTCTGAACCTTGGCACCGGATCACCGCTGCTACCGAGTGGCTATAGTGGCTAACCCCCCTGCTCCGAAGCTAGCACCAGTTAGCCGTGAGCCAGGCGCATCTCCCGGCTAGCAAACTAAATTACTACAACTAGAATAAATCTTTCGCCATCTGGCTTGGATCCTTTGTCGACACGGCGCCCCGCCGCACCACCACGACTGGTCTGCCGACGAATACTCCAACCGCTGTGCCTTCAACCGGCCATCGTCGGACATCAGGCAGACGCTTCTACTAGCCCCTGGCTGCTAACGTTAAACGCCGTGTCTCCCGCATGCTAGCGTAGTAGCGAATACTCCACGGCTTCCCTGTTCCATCTATTGCTGTCCCCTGGACCCTATGATCACTTGGCTACATAGCTGATGCCTGCTGGACTGTCCATTAATCACGGTACTCTATTCTGTTTATTTTTGTTTATCTGTCGGCCCCAGCTGAGAACTCAGGCTTTGTCTGTAATTAACCGACCCTCTCTGCCCATTCATTGCCATTTTACCTGTTGTTGTTGTTTTAGCTGATTAGCTGTTGTTGTCTTACCCGTTGTGGTCTTAACTAGCTCTCCCAATCAACATCTGTGATTGCTTTATGCCTTGCTTTATGTCTCTCTCAAATGTCAATATGCCTTGTATACTGTTGTTTAGGTTAGTTATCATTGTTTTAGTTTACAATGGAGCCCCTAGTTCCACTCATCATACCTCTGATACCTCCTTTGTCCCACCTCCCACACATGCGGTGAACTCACGCATTATAACCAGCATGGTCTTCCCTCTGGCTCAGTTGGTAGAGCATGGTGTTTGCAACGCCAGCATGGTGTGTGCAACGGCAGGGATGTGGGTTCGATTCCCACGGGGGGCCAGTACAAAAAAAACAAAAACATTTTTTTTTTAAATGCATGAAACGTATAAAATGTATGCACTCACTACTGTAAGTCGCTCTGGATAAGAGTGTCTGCTAAATGACTAAAATGTAAAAAAATGTAAATGTCCAGAGATGCAACATCTCTTATCATCACTCAGTGCCTGGGCTTACCTCCGCCATACCCCTGTCTGCACATTATGCCCTGAATCTATTCTACCACGCCCAGAAATCTGCTCCTTTTATTCTTTGTCCCCAATGCTCTAGACGACCAGTTTTGATACCCTTTAGCCGTACCCTCATCCTACTCCTCCTCTGTTCCTCAGGTGATGTGGAGGTAAACCCAGGCCCTTGTGGTGGCTAATTTCTGCATTACCAAATGAGGAGAGTTACAAACACACCATTCCGAGTTAAAACTACATCTTTAATACTTAATAAAGATACTTTTGCAAAAGCACTTGACCTTCAATAATGCACTCTCTCGAATGAACCAGGAAGGTGACAACACCTTCAATACAAAGAGCTTTTATACCCACGGTCCACCCCTCTCTACGTACATGACAAACCACAGATACTTAGTAACAGTTCACAAAGGTTAAGTTTTGTATGACAGATATCCATAAAACACAGCAGACAGTTACTGCTATGTCTACCTGGTTCATTGAATAGCCCAGTATCTGGTCTCCTTAGAACCGTCCCTCCCTGGTACGGTATAGAACAAAAACACAATTTCATCCAATGTCATATATCAATTGTCAACTCTAGATACTCCCATCTCAAGCAAACCCCCTCTTGACCCTACTCCTGGACAGGCTCACTGGGGAGTGAGCCTCTAGGCCATATATTATCACAGGATAAGTGCGAGATCTAAGAGAGGACATACAAGGGTCCATTTACTGCCATAATCCTCCCCACAATAAAGAAAAGGAGGGAGTGACTTGCTCACAGACATTGTGGAGACAAGTCATTGGTTCCCCATTAATCACACCATCCCTTCACATGGTTTAAGAATAAGTAAAGACACATTCCCATGACGACAAATCTGACCTCTCCCCTCTCTGGGCCCCAAGTGTCTGAGCCCCAGCTAAGGTAGACATGCAACTGAAAAGACACCAGAGTCCAATGGACACTTTTTAATGACAAGTACCTCAAATAAGCATATTATACTAATAAAACATCTTAATTATCTATGTTACCCAACTAATTCTGATTTGTCCACGACACCCTGCATATCCTCAGGCACCCTCATTTGTTGACATCTGTGATTGAAAAACCCTTGGTTTCATGCATGTTAACATCAGAAGCCTCCTCCCTAAGTTTGTTTTACTCACTGCTTTAGCACACTCCGCCAACCCTGATGTCCTTGCCGTGTCTGAATCCTGGCTTAGGAAGGCCACCAGAAATTCCCAACTACAACATTTTCCATCAAGATAGAACTGCCAAAGTGGGAGGAGTTGCAATCTACTGCAGAGATAGCCTGCAAAGTTCTGTCATACTTTCCAGGTCTATACCCAAACAGTTCGAACTTCTAATTTTAAAAATGAATCTCTCCAGAAATAAGTCTCTCACTGTTGCCGCCTGTTACCAACCACCCTCCGCTCCCAGCTGTGCCCTGGAAACCATATGTGAATGGTTCGTTCTGGTGAATGGTTCGTTCTGTTAGGTGACCTAAACCGGGATATGCTTAACACCCCGGAAGTCCTACAATCTAAGCTAGATGCCCTCAATCTCACACAACTCATCAAGGAACCCAAAAGGTACAACCATAAATTCGTAAACATGGGCACCTTCATAGACATTATCCTGACCAACTTGCCCTCCAAATACACCACTGCTTTTTTCAATCAGGATCTCAGCGATCACTGCCTCATTGCCTGTATTCACTATGGATCCGCGGTCAAACGACCACCCCGCATCACTGTCAAACGCTCCCTAAAACACTTCTGCGAGCAAGCTTTTCTAATCGACCTGGCTCGGGTATCCTGGAACGATATTGACCTCATCCCGTCAGTCGAGGATGCCTGGTCGTTCTTTAAAAGTAATTTCCTCACCGTCTTAGGTAAGCATGCCCCTTTCAAAAAATACAGAACTAAGAACAGATATAGCCCTTGGTTCACTCCAGACCTCTCTACCCTTGACCAGCACAAAAACAGCCTGTGCCAGACTGCAATAGCATCGAATAGTCCCCGCGATATGCAACTGTTCAGGGAAGTCAGGAACCAATACACGAAGTCAGTCAGGAAAGCAAAGGCTAGCTTTTTCAAGCAGAAATTTGCATCCTGTAGCTCTAAGTCCAAAAAGATTTGGGACACTGTAAAGTCCATGGAGAACAAGAGCACCTCCTCCCAGCTGCCCACTGCACTGAGGCTAGGTAACACGGTCACCACCGATAAATCCATGATAATCGAAAATGTCAATAAGCATTTCTCTACAACTGGCCATGCCTTCCTCCTGGCTACTCCAACCCCGGCCAACAGCTCTGCCCCCCCCCCCCGCAGCTACTTACCCAAGCCTCCCCAGCTTCTCCTTCACCCAAATCCAGATAGCTGATGTTCTGAAAGAGCTGCAAAACCTGGACCCGTACAAATCAGCTGGGCTAGACAATCTGGACCCTCTCTTTCTAAAACTATCCACCGCCATTGTTGCAACCCCTATTACCAGCCTGTTTAACCTCTCTTTCGTATCGTCCAAGATCCCTAAAAATTGGAAAGCTGCCGCAGGAATCCCCCTCTTCAAAGGGGGTGACAATCTAGACCCAAACTGCTATAGACCTATATCTATCCTGCCCTGCCTCTCTAAAGTCTTCGAAAGCCAAGTTAATAAACAGGTCACTGGCCATTTTGAATCCCACCGTACCTTCTCCGCTATGCAATCAGGTTTACGAGCAGGTCACGGGTGCACCTCAGCCACGCTCAAGGTACTAAACGCTATCATAACCGCCATCGATAAGAGACAGTACTGTGCAGCCATCTTCATCGACCTGGCCAAGGCTTTCGACTCTGTCAATCACCGTATTCTTATCGGCAGACTCAATAGCCTTGGTTTCTCTAATGACTGCCTCGCCTGGTTCACCAACTACTTCTCAGACAGAGTTCAGTGTGTCAAATCGGAGGGCATGTTGTCCGGACCTCTGGGTTCAATTCTCGGGCCGACTCTTTTCTCTGTATATATCAATGATTTTGCTCTTGCTGCAAGTGATTCCCTGATCCACCTCTATGCAGGCAACACCATTCTGTATACATCTGTCCCTTCCTTGGACACTGTGCTAACTAACCTCCAAACGAGCTTCAATGCCATACAACACTCCTTCCGTGGCCTCCAACTGCTCTTAAATGCTAGTAAAACCAAATGCATGCTTTTCAACCGTTCGCTGCCCGCACCTGCCCACCCGACTAGCATCACCACCCTGGACGGTTCTGAACTTGAATATGTGGATAACTATAAATACCTAGGTGTCTGGCTAGACTGTAAACTCGCCTTCCAGACTCATAATAAACATCTCCAATCCAAAATCAAATCTAGAATCGGCTTTCTATTTCGCAACAAAGCCTCCCTCACTCACTCACGCCGCCAAACTTACCCTAGTAAAACTGACTATCCTGCCGATCCTCGACTTCGGCGATGTCATCTACAAAATAGCTTCCAATACTCTACTCAGCAAACTGGATGCAGTCTATCACAGTGCCATCCGTTTTGTTACCAAATCACCTTGTACCACCCACCACTGCGACCTGTATGCTCTAGTTGGCTGGCCCTCGCTACATATTCGTCGCCAGACCCACTGGCTCCAGGTTATCTATAAGTCTATGCTAGGTAAAGCTCCGCCTTATCTCAGTTCACTGGTCACGATAACAACACCCACCCGTAGCACACGTTCCAGCAGGTATTTCGCACTTATCATCCCCAAAGCCAACACCTCATTTGGCCGCCTTTCCTTCCAGTTCTCTGCTGCCAGTAACTGGAACGAATTGCAAAGATCGCTGAAGCTGGAGACTTTTATATCCCTCACCAACTTTAAACATCAGCTATCTGAGCAGCTAACCGATCGCTGCAGCTGTACATAGTCCATCTGTAAATAGCCCACCCAATCTACCTACCTCATCACCATACTGTTTTTATTTACTTTTCTGGTCTTTTGCACACCAGTATCTCTACTTGCACATCATCATCTGGTCATTTATCACTCCAATGTTATTCTGCTAAATTGTAATTCTTCGCTACTATGGCCTATTTATTGCCTACCTCCTCATGCCTTTTGCACACACTGTATATAGACTTTCTTTTTTTTCTACTGTCAGTGACTTGTTTATTGTGTTATTGGCTTGTTTATTGTTTATTCCATGTGTAACTCTGTGTTGTTGTCTGTGTCACACTGCTTTGCATTATCTTGGCCAGGTCGCAGTTGTAAATGAGAACTTGTTCTCAGCTAGCCTACCTGGTTAAATAAAGGTGAAATAAAAAAAAATTGAATAAAAAGGTGGGTGCAATTCATTATCAAATAGAACAGAAAACCACCAGTACTCTGGACCTCCAGGCTCAGATTTGAATACCCCTGATATAGGCTTGCCAGGGGTAAATTTACAGTACTGTTGTAAAAATGTGCTCCACCCCAACATACACTACCGTTCAAAAGTTTGGGGTCACTTAGAAATGTCCTTGTTTTTGAAAGAAAAGCACATTTCTGTCCATTAAAATAACATCAAATTGATCAGAAATAGAGTGTAGATATCGTTAATGTTGTAAATTATTATTGTAGCTGGAAACGGCAGATTTTTTATGGAATATCTACATAGGTGTACAGAGGCCCATTATCAGCAACCATCACTCCTGTGTTCAAATGGCACGTTGTGTTAGCTAATCCAAGTTTAGCATTTTAAAAGGTTAATTGATCATTAGAAAACGCTTTTGCAATGATGTTAGCACAGCTGAAAAGTGTTGTGCTGATTAAAGAAGTATCTGGAGCATCAGCATTTGTGGGTTTGATTGCAGGCTCAAAATGTCCAGAAACAAATAACTTTCTTCTGAAACTCGTCAATCTATTCTTGTTCTGAGAAATGAAGGCTATTCCATGCAAGAAATTGCCAAGAAACTGAAAATCTCGTACAACGCTGTGTACTACTCCCTTCACAGAACAGCGCATACTGGCTCTAACCAGAATAGAAAGAGGAGTGGGAGGCCCCGGTGCACAACTGAGCAAGAGGACAAGTACATTAGAGTGTCTAGTTTGAGAAACAAATGCCTCACAAGTCCTCATCTGGCAGCTTCATTAAATAGTACCCAAAAAACGCCAGTCTCAACATCAAAAGTGAAGAGGCGACTCAGGGATGCTGGCCTTCTAGGCAGAGTTGCAAAGAAAAAGCCATATCTCAGACTGGCCTAATAAAAATAAAATATTAATATGGGCAATCCAACTTGTGGGAGGTGCTTCAGGAAGCATGGGGTGAAATCTCTTCAGATTACTTCAACAAATTGACAACTAGAATGCCAAAGGTCTGCAAGGCTGTAATTGCTGCAAATTGAAGATTTTTTGACGAAAGCAAAGTTTGAAGGACACAATTATTATTTCAATTAAAAATCATTATTTATAACCTTGTCAATGTCTTGACTATATTTCCTATTAATTTTGCAACTCATTTCATGTATGTTTCCATGGAAATGGAAAGGTATACTCACCTTCATATGTATTTGGACAGTGAAGCTAACATTTTAAATGTGTTTTTATACTCCAGCATTTTAGATTTCAGATAGAATGTTTCATATTATAATGACTGGAGTCATTTTCTTTCTAAGTGAGTAGATAAGATGTTTCTGAACATTTCTAAAATAATACTGACAATGCAAAGACTAAGAAATATCCTAAATGAATACGGAATTATGATTAGTGAGAAAGTTAGAGGCTACAACCAAACATGCTAACAATAACAGGGGAGGTTAGCATTTGATATGATCTTTGTGCCTCTGTAACCTTATCACTCATAATTATTCTGATTGCGTTTTTTAAAAATTGTGTTTTGGATCATGTTTTGCACAATAGGAATTGAATGGTGAATAATGTGTTGTGCCACTTTGGAGTCACTTGTATTGTAAGTAAGAATACAACATGTTTCTAGAACACTTCTACAGTACATTCATGTGGATTCTTACATGATTATTGATAATCCTGAATTAATGAATTAATGATGAATGAGAAGGTTACAGAGGCAAAGATCATACCCCCCCCCCAAAAAAATGCTAACTTCCCCTGTTAATGGTAATGTTGAGAAGTTAGCAAGTTTTGTTGTAGCCTGTAACTTTCTCACTCATCATTATTCATTAATCATTCAGGATTTATATTAATTATTTACTAAACTTTTGACTACTTTAATACCCTATAAGTGAATTTGTCCTTTGTTACATGGGGGGGACTAGATACATAAAGTGCTTTTGTTTCTAAATGGTAAAACAGATATTTATGAACATACCCTCAAATAAAAGGTGAAACATTTGACCACAAATCCAAAATGTTGGAGTAGAGAGACAAATTAAAAAATGTTGCTTCACTGTCCAAATATATATGGAGGGGAGAGTATGTTCTCCTATTCATCTGAATGGGAAAACAACTTTGGGCTTCAAGCATTAGAGCAAAGCCACATTCTCTGCCTCTGAATACAGGCTGTAACTTTGGTCCCTGGTTGTCAAAGGTAAGAAAAATAGTTATATTCACACAAAAACGATTTCTGCTTCGTCAAATCCCCTCAGACACCCAAAAGACTGACGAGGAGTGGGAACAGTGTCATCAAAACATTTCAACAGTTCGTGCTATAAACAAGATCAATGACTTACACAAAGCATTCAAGTGCTCAAGTATTTACAAATCCCGCATTTGCATACAGATAATATTAGGAAAAAGTAAGGGGGTATACTACAGAAAGAAAGCCACCCCAAACAGACTCTTGATTAATGCAAAGGTATTACGTCTTCTTTGTTTCCCCTCAGTGCATCTTTCATATCTTCCCTTTCTCTTTTTTGTCAGCGAAGGCAATTCATTTCTGAAAACCCTTGATGACTCGATAGTACAAGAGAGGAGCTGTGATTGAGAAGTCTGTTCCTGTGAGTGTGTGTGTGTGTGTGAGATCAAAAGGCTGCATCCTCATGCTGAACACATCCCCAACCTGACATCCGGGGACGGTCCTCTCAGCGGGGGGCCGTGTTTACGTACTCACACATTTATCTGTGTGTGTCCGTGTGTCTGCGTGTATGCACGTGAGTGTGTGTCTGTGTGTGTGTGTGTGCGTGTGTGCAGGTGTGTTTGCGTGTGTAATTCAGAGCTTGAACCTTGCCATCACACTTTGCTTGAACCCGTCGTCACACCGCTGCTGTTCTACCATTAGCGTAGCTTAGAAGTCAACAGAGGTCACAGGAACTAATGAGGTTTTAGTCATGGTGCTGTTTGTATCTGTTTGACTACTAACCATGGTGAGCATGTCAGCTAGCTGGCTAACCATAGATCCCTCCTTGCTGCGAAAAGTCAGGCGGTGTGTTTGTAAACTGAACAATCAGCCACACCCGTTGCTGAACATTTTTTTTGAGCACACAGCCATGCAATCTCCATAGACAGACATTGGCAGTAGAATGGCTTTACTGAAGACCTCAGTGACTTTCCACATGGTACCGTCATAGGATGCCACCTTTCCAACAAGTCAGTGTGTCAGATTTCTGCCCTGCTAGAGCTGCCCCAGTCAACTGTAAGTGGAAATGTCTAGGAAGAAAAACATCTCAGCTGCGAAGTGGTAGGCCACACAAGCTCACAGAATGGGACTGGCAAGTGCTGAAACGCATACAAATTGTCTGTTGACGGTTACAACACTCCATACCGAGTTCCAAACTGCCTCTGGAAGTAACGTCAGCACAAGAACTGTTTGACGGGAGCTTCAGGAAATTGGTTTCTATGGACGAGCAGTCACACACAAGCCTAAGATCAGCATGCGAAATGCCAAGAGGCTTTAGAGCACATTTGGAGTGCTGTAAAGCTCGACACCATTCGACTCTGGAGCAGTGGAAACACATTTTCTGGAGTGATGAATCACGTTTCACCATCTGGCAGTCCGGTGGACAAATCTGGATTTGGCAGCGCCAGGAGAATGCTACCTGACCGAATGCATAGTGCCAACTCTAAAGTTTGGTGGAGGAGAAATAATGGTCTAGGGCTGTTTTTCATGGTTCGGGCTAGGCCCCTCAGTTCCAGTTAAGGGAAATCTTAACTCTACAGCATACAATGATATTCTGTGCTTACAACTTTGTGGCAACAGTTTGAGGAAGGCCCTTTCCTGTTTCAGCATGATAATTTCCCCCATGCACAAAGTGAGGTTCATACAGAAATGGTTTGTCGAGATCGGTGTGGAAGAACTTGACTGGACTGCACAGAGCCCTGACCTCAAACCCATCGAACACCTTTGGGATGAACTGGATCGCCAACTGCGAGCCAGGCCTAATAGCCCAACATCAGTGCCGGACCTCACTAGTGCTCGTGTTACTGAATGGAAGCAAGTTCCTGCAGCAATGTTCCAATATCTAGTTTAACACCTTCCCAGAAGAGTGGAGGCTGTTACTGCAGAAAAGGGGGGACCAATTTTAGAACAAGATGTTCGACGAGCAGGTGTCTACATACTTTTGGTCATGAAGTGTATGTCACAACAGGTCTAAATATATGTGTCATGACAGTGTTATGGCCATATTAAGGCAGGTTATGACAAGTTATGTCTGCTCATATGACCATATGACCATGGGCATCAAGTAAAGTGTTATCAAATGGGGTAAAAGAAAAAATCAACATTGCTAATTGAATGAGTTGTGAGATAGCACCTCCCTGTTTTACCGACTTTCATAGCATTTGTTCCCGTACTTGAAGAAAAAATAAATGTTATTGAGTCAGACGCAAAGGATTTACTGTACATACCGTACCAGGCCCAAATCCCGTCATGAAGAAAATACGCCGATACAGGGGACGCAGGTCCGGTTGCCTTGTGAGAATTTGTCGGCGAGTGGGTAACCCGCCTCTACCATCCGTCCTATTGGCCAACGTGCAATCATTGGATAATAAACTGGATGAGCTCGGTTCAAGACTATCCTACCAACGAGACATTAAATAGTGTAATATCTTATGTTTCACCGAGTCGGGGCTGAGCGACGACATGGATAATAAACAGTTGGCTGGGTTTTTTGTGCATCGGCAAGATAGAACAGCTGCCTCTGGTAAGACAAGGGTTGGAGGCCTGTGTCTATTTGTCAATAACAGCTGGTGAGCGAAATCTAATATCAAGGAAGTCTCAAGGTTTTGCTCGCCTGAGGTAGATTATCTCATAATAAGCTGTAGACCACACTATTTAGCAAGAGTGTTTTCATCTATATTTTTTGTATTTGTCTATTTAACACGACAAACAGATGCTAGCACTAAGACAGCACTCAATGAGCTGTATAAGGCCATAAGCATACAAGAAAATTCTCATCCAGACGCGGCGCTCCTAGGTGGTAAGGGTAGGGAACAACACATCTGCCATCCTGATCCTCAACAGGGGGCCCCTCAAGGGGTGCTTGCTTAGTCCCCCCCTGTACTCCCTGTTCACTGATGACTGCGTGGCCAAGCAAAACTCCAACACCATCATTATGTTTGCCGATGACAACAGTGAGACCGACAACGATGAGACAGCCTATAGGGAGGAGGTCAGAGACCTGGCAGTGTGGTGCCAGGAAAACAACCTCTCCCTCAACATGATCAAGACAAAGGAGCTGATTGTGGACTACACGAAAAGGAGGGCTGAGCACGCCCTTATTCTCATCAACAGGGCTGTAGTGGAGCAGGTTGAGAGCTTCAAGTTCATTGGTGTCCACATCACCAACAAACTATCATTGCCAAAACAAACCAAGACAGTAGTGAAGAGGGCATGACAACACCTATTGCCCCTCAGGAGACTGAAAATATTTGGCATGGGTCCTCAGATCCTCAAAAAGGTCTACAATTGCACCATTGAGAGCATGCTGACTGGTTGCATCACCACCTGTTACGGCAACTGCTCTGCCTCCGACCGTAAGGCGCTACAGATGGTGATGCGTACGACCCAGTAAATCACTGAGGCCAAACTTCCTGCCATCCAGGTTTCAGAGAAAGGCCCTTAAAATTGCCAAAGACTCCAGCCACTCTAATCACAGACTGTTCTCTCTGCTACCGCACAGCAAGTCGTACCGGGGCTTTAGGTCCAAAAGGCTTCTTAACAGCTTCTACCCCGAAGACATAAGATCAATCAATAAATCAAATTTATTGATAAAGCCCTTCTTACATAAGCTGATGTCACAAAGTGCTGTACAGAAACCCAGCCTAAAACCTCAAACAGCAAGCAATGCAGGTGTAGAAGCACAGTGGCTAGGAAAAACTCCCTAGAATGGCCGGAACCTAGGAAGAAACCTAGAGAGGAACCAGGCTATGAGGAGTGGCCAGTCCTCTTCTGGCTGTGCCGGGTGGAGATTATAACAGAACATGGCCAAGATGTTCAAATGTTCATCGATGACCAGAAGGGTCTGCTGAACAGTTTATCAAATGCTCCCTGGATTATTTGCATTGACCCCCCCACGCACACTTTTTTACACTGCTGCTACTCACTGTTTATTATCTACAGTATGCATAGTCACTTTACCCCTACCTAAATGTACATATTACCTCAATTACCTCGACTAACCTGTAGCCCTGCACATTGCCTCTTTACCGGTACCCCCTGTATATAGCCTCGTTATTGTTATTTTGTTGCTCTTTTTTATTTATTTAGTAAATATTTTCTCAACTCTTTTTTTCTTAAAACCGCATTGTTGGTTAACCTGTTGTATTCGGTGCATGTGACAAATAAAATGTGATTTGAAGGAGCGGGGCTAATACTGCTGGAGATTGATATAGCGACATGCATTTTATTAGTCAATTAGTAAGGGACTGACAAGGGCACGATCAGTGTCAGGTCTGTAAACCTCCCTTCAGTAGTCTTTATTACCTGTCAATATTAGAAGGCCATGGGCTTACAGGAGCAGTGTCGGTGAGTCTTGAGTACTTTTCACATCTTTATCAATGTCAATATCCAACCATTGTGGACTTCCATGAGTAGTCTTTTGTTTTGTGTGCAGTTTAGTATAGTTACTGTTGTCTGTGATAATAACCTTTAAGAACTTTGGGTTGTTGTGAACGTTGCGGAATCGTGTGAAGCCTGTCTGTTGGTTAATATTAGACTGCTACAGTACAGGCCTCTCTGAACAGTGTAACATCTCTATGCATATTAGTGTGTTTACCATCACCAAAGGTTTCCTCACCTGCGCTCTCCGCCCCTCGCCCACCTATCAACATCCTCCCCCACCCCTCACTGCCTTCTCTATTCTCCCATTTTCGAGGATATTGTCCCTAGTCTAATTTGCCCAAGGCCTGAAAGCGAGAGAAGAGTCTTCTGGATCCTCAGATCTCCCAGATGATGCCGTCGGAGGCTTTTAATCCAATCAATAGGGGTAATTATAGGCAATTACAGCAAATGGGAACGCATTGTACTGGACTCAATGTGTTTAACAAATTCTATCAATCCTGTTATGGATGAGATGGCGAGAGACTAATTTCATATTAATGATGTCGGCTCGGTAACAAAAGCTACCTGTAAATTGAAAGTCGGCCCCAGATTCAGACCCATTGAATAAAAGGTAGAACGGGCCTTTTGTTTGTCCTTTGCTGCTTCACCCACACAAACATGCATTTTCTTGAATCCAAGATGGAGTAGCAGTCAGACGTCTTTGTCCTGTCGTGTCCCTTGTATATATCTTTTTACATCTTTTTAAAATATTTTCCTAAACCTCAACTTCTAAATACTCTCCTGCAACACGCCTCACCCAATGTGGCGTGGATCAGATTTTTTTTCTAAAGTATTTCTATTTACTTCGGATCTGGAATCCCTGAACTGAAGCTAGCCAGCTAACTACCTACCAGCTATCAGTCAGCAAACCATTGCTAGCGATCATTAGCTAACCTTTAGCTCGGAAAGCTCTCACCAGTTCGAACAACGTGACTCAAACCACAGTATAACGGACCTATTATTATTATTTATTTATTTTCCCCCCATATCCCCGGATTCCTACCGCAAACTCTGAACATTTTCATCTGGATCTTTGCAACTAGCTAACCGCAATCCCGGGTGACTACTGCTGGCTAGCGTTTCCATCCCAGAGAAAGAACCAATTAGCCTGAAACTAGCCCGGCCAGGGCTCCTGTGCTACCACCGAAGCCCACTCCTGGGCTACAATATCCGGACACCTTCTACTGCTGATACAGGGCACGGAACCTCGTCGATCCTCAATGACTGGAATACCGACATAATCTGCCTGAGGATTCCAACAGGCCCCTCAGGCGCGACGTCCGCTGAAGGCCCATTCTGCTAACCGCGGCCTACAAGCTACCTAGAGCTACTTGGAACCGTACTAATTCCACGACTGGTCTATTGACGTCACTGCACGAAGAGGCAAAAACAGACTTACCCCCATCGCGACGTCCCCCAAAGGCTAACTTGCTAGCCCCGGTCTGTTAACTGCTAGTTTGTTTGCACCGGTCTGCTAACTGCTAGCTTGCCTGCCCCGGTCTGCTAACTGCTAGCCCCAGTCTGCCAACTGCTTGCTTGCTAACCCGGTCTGCTAACTGCTAGCTTGCCAGCCCCGGTCTGCAAACTGCTAGCTTGTTTAGCCCCAGCCTACTAACTGTTAGCATCGGCCTGCTAACTGTCTGAATTGCCGTGTCCCCAGTCAGCCCAACCACTCACTGGACCCATATGTTCACTTGGCTATGCATGCCTCTCTCTAATATCAATATGCCTCGTCCATTACTGTCCTGGTTAGTGATTACTGTCTTATTTCACTGTAGAGCCACTAGCCCTGCTCAATATGCCTTAACCAACCATGTTGTTCCACCTCCTACATATGCGATGACATCACCTGGTTTAAACGTCTCTAGAGACCATATCTCTCTCATCATTACTCAATGCCTAGGTTTACCTCCAATGTACTCACATCCTACCTTACATTTGTCTGTACACTATGCCTTGAATCTATGCTATAGTGCCCAGAAACCACCTCCTTTTACTCTCTGTTCTGAACAAGCTAGACGGCCAGTTTGTATAGCCTTTAGCCGTACCCTTATCCTACTTCTCCTCTGTTCCTCTGGTGATGTGGAGGTTAATCCAGGTCCTGCAGTGCCTAGCTCCCCTCCCACTCCCCAGGTGCTCTCATTTGTTGACTTCTGTAACCGTAAAAGCCTTGGTTTCATGCATGTTAACATTAGAAGCCTACTCCCTAAGTTTGTTTTACTCACTGCTTTAGCACACTCTGCCAACCCGGATGCTTTAGCCGTGTCTGAATCCTGGCTTAGGAAAACCACCAAAAACCCTGAAATCTCCATCGCTAACTATAACATTTTCCGCCAAGATAGAACTGCCAAAGGGGGCGGTGTTGCAATCTACTGCAAAGATAGCCTGCAGAGTTCTGTATTACTATCCAAGTCTGTACCCAAACAATTCGAGCTTCTACTTCTAAAAATTCACTATTCCAGAAACAAGTCTCTCACTGTTGCCCCTTGCTATAGACCTCCCTCTTCCCCCAGCTGTGCCCTCGAAACCATATGTGAATTGATTGCCCACCATCTATCTTCTGAACTCGTACTACTAGGTGACCTAAACTGGGACATGCTTAACACCCAGGCCATCCTACAATCTAAGCTTGATGCCCTCAATCTCACACAAATTATCAATGAACCTACCAGGTACAACCCCAAATCCGTAAACACGGGCACCATCATAGATGTCATCCTAACTAACTCGCCCTCCAAATACACATCTGCTGTTTTCAATCAAGATCTCAGCGATCACTGCCTCATTGCCTGCATCCGTAATGGGTCTGCGACCAAATGACCACCCCTCATCACTGTCAAACGCTCCCTAAAACACTTCTGCGAGCATGCCTTTTTAATCGACCTGGCCAGGGTATCCTGGAATGACATTGACCTCATCCCGTCAGTAGATGATGCCTGGCTATTCTTTAAAAGTGCCTTCCTCACCATCTTAAATAAGCATGCCCCTCTCAAAAAATGTAGAACTAGGAATAGATATAGTCCTTGGTTCACTCCAGACCTGTCTGCCCTTGACCAGCACAAAAACATCCTGTGGCGTTCTGCATTAGCATCGAATAGCCCCTGTGATAAGCAACTTTTCAGTGACGTTAGGAACAAATATACACAGGCAGTTAGAAAAGCTAAGGCTAGCTTTTTCAAACAGAAATTTGCATCCTTTAGTACTAACTCAAAAAAGTTCTGGGACACTGTAAAGTCCATGGAGAATAAGAGCACCTACTCCCAGCTGCCCACTGCTCTGAGGCTAGGAAACACTGTTACCACCGATAAATCCACTATAATTGAGAATTTCAATAAGCATTTCCCTATGGCTGGCCATGCTTTCCACCTGGCTTCCCCTACCCCGGTCAACTGCCCGGCACCCTCCACAGCAACCCGCCAATGCCCCCACCATTTCTCCTTCACCCAAATCCAGATAGCTGATGTTCTGAAAGAGCTGCAAAATCTGGACCCATACAAATCAGCCGGGCTAGACAATCTGGACCCTCTCTTTCTAAAATGATCTGCCGAAATTGTTGCAACCCCTATTACTAGCCTGTTCAACCTCTTTCATATTGTCTGAGATTCCCAAAGATTGGAAAGCTGCCGCGGTCATCCCCCTCTTCAAAGGGGGTGACACTCTAGACCCAAACTGCTACAGACCTATGTCTATCCTACCCTGTCTTTCTAAGGTCTTCGAAAGCCAAGTTAACAAACAGATTACCGACCATTTTGATTCCCCCCGTACCTTCTCCGCTATGCAATCTGGTTTCAGAGCTGGTCATGGGTGCACCTCAGCCACGGTCAAGGTTCTAAACTACATCATAACCGCCATCGATAAGAGACATTACTGTGCAGCCGTATTCATCGACCTGGCCAAGGCTTTCGACTCTGTCAATCACAACATTCTTATTGGCAGACTCGACAGCCTTGGTTTCTCAAATGATTGCCTCGCCTGGTTTACCAACTACTTCTCTGATAGAGTTCAGTGTGTCAAATCGGAGGGCCTGTTGTCCGGACCTCTGGCAGTCTATGGGTGTGCCACAGGGTTCAATTCTCGGGTCTACTCTCTTCTCTGTATACATCAATGATGTTGCTCTTGCTGCTGGTGATTCTCTGATCCACCTCTACGCAGACGACACCATTCTGTATACTTCTGGCCCCTCTTTGGACACTGTGTTAACTAACCTCCAGACGGGCTTCAATGCCATACAACTCTCCTTCCGTGGCCTTCAACTGCTCTTAAATGCAAGTAAAACTAAATGCATGCTTTTCAATCGATCACTGCCCGCACCTGCTCGCCCATCCAGCATCACTTCTTTGGACGGCTCTGACTTAGAATACATGGACAACTACAAATACCTGGGTGTCTGCTTAGACTGTAAACTCTCCTTCCAGACTCACATTAAAAACCTGTTGAGGAACGCCTAGCCAATATCCAATGGAACAGCATGGCGTGAAATACAAAACCTCAAAAAATCCAATAATTTCAATTTCTCAAACATACGACTATTTTACACCATTTTAAAGATACACTTCTCCTTAATCCAACCACATTTCAAAAAGGCTTTACAGCGAAAGCAAAACATTACGTTATGTTAGGAGAGTACATAGACCAAAATAACCACACAGCCATTTTCCACACAGCCATTTTCCAAGCAAGGATATAGCAAGGATATATATGTCACAAAAACCCAAAACACAGCTAAATGAAGCACTAACCTTTCACGATCTTCATCAGATGACACTCCTAGGACATCATGTTACACAATACATGTGTGTTTTGTTCGATCAATTTCATATTTATATCCAAAAACACCATTTTACATTGGCGAGTGATGTTCAGAAAATGTATTCCCACCAAAAACTTCTGGTGAATTTACAAAAATACTCATCATAAACGTTGACAAAATGCATAACAATTATTTTATCCTGTTGAGGATAGGGGGCAGTATTTTCATGGCCGGATGAAAAAACATACCCAAAATAAACTGGTTACTACTCTTTCCCAGTAATTAGAATATGTATATTATTAGTAGATTTGGATAGAAAACACTCTGAAGTTTCTAAAACTGTTTGAATGTTGTCTGTGAGTATAACAGAACTCATATGGCAGGTAAAAGCCTGAGAAATATTTAACCAGGAAGTGGAGGATCTGGGAATTGTAGTTCTTCTTTCTAGCCCATTTCGAAACTACAGTATTTGTGGGGTCACGTTGCACTTCCTAAGGCTTCCATTGGCTGTCAAAAGCCTTCAGAAAGTTGTTTGAGCCTTCTCCTGTCACTGGGCAGAGTAAAGGAGCTCAGTTACTGAGTGGACTGCCTGGGGACAAAGTGATTGGATATGTGCGGTCCCACGAGCACGCTGTTTCTTCTTTTTCTCCTTGAATGAATACGCTATTGTCCGGTTAGGATATTATTGCAATTTTACGTTAAAAATACCATAAAGATTGATTTTAAACAGCGTTTGACATGCTTCTAAGTACGGTAATGGAACATTTTGACTTTTTGTGTCTCGATTTTGCGCTCGCGCTTTAGCCTTTGGATAGTGACCTGAACGCACGAACAAAATGGAGGTATTTGGACATAAATCAGGATTATTTCGAACAAAAACAACATTTCTTGTGGAAGTAGCAGTCCTGGGAGTGCATTCTGCGAAGATCAGCAAAGGTAAGAGCATATTTATAATACTAATTCTGAGTTTAGGTTGCCCCAAACTTGGCGGGTGTCTGTATAGCTCGCTGTGATGGCGAGCTATGTACTCAGAATATTGAAAAATGTGCTTTCTCTGTAAAGCTATTTTAAAATCTGACACAGCGGTTGCATAAAGGAGTACTCTATCTATAATTCTTAAAATGCTATTTTGTTCTTTGAAATACATTTTCTTTTGTATTCCAATGTTACTTAAGACCTTCATATGAGATAGCATGTTGATATCCAAAATAATCGTTACTGGCTCAAAGGCGGTTCCCTCGATGCCATGTGCTTCTAGTGTTGACATCCAATTCTAAAGACGGCATCCTACATCCCTGTGAAATTGGGAAGTGCCATCTTCTGGTCTTTCAACACCCCTTCCAGCAGCATGGTCTACAATCCAGGACCGACCCTGCTTATAATCTGATGTAACCCAGCAGTTGGATGCAGGGTGGTATGCTGCAGATAAGGTTGGACTATAAATACCCTTGTTACACTTAGCTGTGAATTTGTGTAATTCATGAATTGAATTGAGAGCTGGCAACTATGAGTAAGTAAGTAGTGTGAAATATGAGTAAAACCTGTACTGTCGTGGGGGGTGAGGATGGAATTGTGAGCGTATTTGTGACCCGATTCAGGAAACTAGGTGTATGTCGCAAGTCACGACTTCAAAGGATAGCCGTTGGAACTTAATTTAAAAATGTTTTAATCAAAATTAGTTTTTGGGCAGAAATGCCTTCTCAAACATGTGAACTTTCTTGTGCACAATTCAATGTTTTATGCCATCTGTAAATACGAATAAAACTGTTAAATTACGAGACTTGTTGGTTAAGCCACAGAAAAAGTGAGCAACCTTCCCACAATCCATGATTGGCTGAGATAATGAGTGGGCTGGACATGCCGAGAAATTAGTTCGGATTGGTCTGCCATATACAGTGGTTCCTTTAAAAGTTACATCATACTGCGGCACACCCTGCGTGCTGCTGCAGCTTTCTGTGGCACATCATTTAATTCTCAGCCATTTCTTCTGTTAGTGCAAGTTATTGTTAGTTTGACCACCAGAGGGCATCTTTGAGAAGCATTTGATAGTATTCCCGGATTGGCAGTACCAGAGAATTTAAAACCTTTTTTGTAATAATATAATATATGGGATTGGTTTTAAGAAATTTGGCAAAATTAATTTGATTAATATTACGGTGTTTCCATTCAGAGGGTCCCTGGTTCGAGTCCAGGTAGGGACGAGGAGGGAGACGGAAGCAAAACTGTTACACGGGCACCATTTTAATCAGGAGAATCCCCTCTTTGTAATCATGCAAGTCTGGGCAGCGAGCTTGTTTGTCATCGATCGCTAGACCAGAAATAGTCAGCAGTTTTTATTTCTTCCCTACTTTTTCATTACGCAGACCTAAGCACAGTTGACACCATCGAGGTGCTTTCTACACAAGTTGTTTTTTTCCAGTTTTGTCCGACGAACAGATTGTAGTGGTAAAATAAAAAGGGATACATTTTTCATGGAGCATCACTCCAGTCAAAACAGGCTCTGCGAACGTTCGATTCCATTCATTTGCTATGGACTCGCGCTAGTTCCGGTTTAGCCAACATTCTTAATCCGTTTTTCAGCCTTGGGTGAATTTTGAATCGTTCTATTGTCCAGCCTATAGATAGCCAGAGCGAATTTACGAAAGCACCCGAATGTCCATTGAGAAAGCACAATGACTATACCATTTAGCTAAACTAAGAATGACGAGAATAATCAAGTCAATACACGTTGAGGGTTTAGATAACTATAGGCTAATGTACTGGTAAGTTTGATGTATAACTACTAACGTTAGCTAGCTAGCCTCTTAGGGATAGGGGGCAGTATTTTCACGGCCGGATGAAAAACGTACCCAAATTAAACTGCCTCCTACTCGGGCCCTGGAGGTAGGATATGCATATTATTAGTAGATTTTGATAGAAAACACTCTGAAGGTTCTAAAACTGTTTGAATGATGTCGGGGAGTATAACAGAACTCATATGGCAGGCAAAAACCTGAGAAGAATCCAACCAGGAAGTGGAAAATCTGTGGTTGTAGTTTTTTCAAGTGATTACCTTGACTGGTCTAAGGAGATCCCAATTTCACAGGGATGTAGGATGCCGTCTTTAGGATTGGATGTTAACACTAGAAGCACATGGCATCGAGGGAACCACCTTTGAGTCAGTGACAATTATTTTGGACATCAACATGCTATCTCAACAAATAATCATTTGGTTGTGTTTATGAAGGTCTTAAGTAACATTAGAATACAAAAGAAAATGTATTTCAAAGAACAAAATAGCATTTTAATTAGTTAATGTAACTGGGTTATACACAGGCTATACACTACCAGTCAAAGGTTTTACAACACCTACTCATTCAAGGGTTTTTCTTTATTTTACAGTGTGACATACCGGTACATACTGCTGTAATGATATGCTATGTGGTTCGTAAGGACAGCGTAGCTAACAAATCGTCCGCCAACATAACGTGTAAGGTAACTTATTTGAAAAGTCATTACTTTATTACATTGAGTAGCAAGCTACCCCTTGGTCGTTAGGGCAAATCTGATCTGTGATAAGAGTGGGGGTTTTCACACCTAGCTCGGCTATTAGACTATTCTCTCTCTGAGCTTCCTGTTTCCGGTCACAACTTGCAGACTTGTTTACGTGCTGCTGTGCGTTTTGTTGCCAATCTTACTTTGCTACCTCACTACTTCACGGTTTTTACTTTTTCATTACCGTATATTTTTTGTTTTTCCCTCACTCAACTTTTTTTTCATTCAACTTTTTCACCCCGGAGGTTTTATCTGGACATGGTTCGTCAGGACTTCAAACAGCTGAAGCTAAGTAACATTAAAACCTGTTAGGGCTAGGGGGCAGTATTTGCCCGGCCGGATAAAAAACGTACCCAATTTAATCTGGTTACTACTCCTGCCCAGTAACTAGAATATGCATATAATTGTTTGATTTGGATAGAAAACACCCTAAAGTTTCTAAAACTGTTTGAATGGTGTCTGTGAGTATAACAGAACTCATATGGCAGTCAAAACCCTGAGACAAATCCTGACAGGAAACTGAAATCTGATGTGTGGATATCACTTCAAACATTTGCCATTGAAACACACAGGGGCTTGTGAATCATTTAGCACTTCCTATGGCTTCCACTAGATGTCCCCAGTCTTTACAAAGTGGTTTGAGTCTCCTATGGTAGTAACTGACCCAAAGAGAGGCTGTGGCACTTGGTCACAGGGGATGGGCCATTACCATTGTGACGTCGGCGCCCATGACTACTCTCCCTTTTCGAAACGTTTTGAAAAACAATGCAACCGTCCCAATGGAATATTATTGAAGCCCTGGTTGAAAAAGCCCCTAAAGATTTATGTTATACAACGTTTGACATCTTTGAACGAACTTAAATATATATTTTTTGCTCATTCCTGATGACAAGTCAGAGGCACACGGTACATTTTCACTAGTCTTCGGAGCGCGCTAACACTATTGGGACATAAATTATTAACTTTTTTGAACAAAACTACATTTGTTATGGACCTGGGATTCCTAGAAGTGCCTTCTGATAAAGATAATCAAAGGTAAGGTATTATTTACAATAGTATTTTTGATGGTTGATCGTTCCAAGTTGGCTCCAACATGTATAGCCTAGACTTTTTTTCTGGGCATACCACGTCGTTTATTGCAAAGTGTGATTTCCCAGTAAAGTAATTTTTAAACCTGGCAAAGTGATGGCATTCAAGACATGTTAATCTATAAGTCTTTGAATGACAATATTACATTTTAACAATGTTTTCGAATAGTAATTTTGTAAATTGTAGCGCTAATAAACCGGAAGCATTTGAGGGAAAAGATTTTCTGAACGTCATGCGCCGATGTAAAATGCTGTTTTTATATATAAATATGAACTTTATCGAACGAAAAATGCATGTATTGTGTAACATGATGTCCTAGGAGTGTCATCTGATGAAGGTTGTCAAAGGTTAGTGCTGCATTTAGCTGTGTTTTGGGTATTTGTGATGCATGCTAGTTGCTTTGAAAATGGCTGTGTGATTATTTCTGGCTGGGTACTCTGCTGACATAATCTAATGTTTTGCTTTTGCTGTAAAGCCTTTTTGAAATCGGACAACGTGGTTCGATTCACGAGAGGTGTATCTATAAAACGGTGTAAAATAGTCATATGTTTGAGAAATTGAAGTTATAGCATTTATGAGGTTTTGCATTTAGCGCGACGCGATTCCACTGGCTGTTGATTAGGGTGAGACGCAAGCGTCCCACTGGCCCAGACAGGTTAACATGATGCCTTCTAATTGCAGTCGTTGTACTTATAATATACAGGAGAAC